>NC_064824.1:47983334-48286364 GCF_024166365.1 Elephas maximus indicus
TCCTTTACAGCTCATGGCAGAAACCAACAGAAATGTTGAACTTCATTCAGAAAGACAGAAATGTCTCTCTGAAATCAAAATAAAGCCTGGGTTATTGAAAATTTAATAGGTTTAATTTCAACAGAGTCCATTTTATTATTATTCACTGTACTAATGTTACAATAAACACCCATTTCTGACATTAAGCATTCTAATTAGCAAAATTTCAAGAGTTAGTGAAGATATGGATGGTTAGACAAATTGGAAAATTAATTTCTGAAGTGGGTCCCTTTCTAAAGTGTCTGGATTCTCAATTAGGGCCACTAATTGCCCCCCAAATTGAAGCTACCTGGTATATACATCCTATCGCCAGTCTATGCTGAAGTATCGTGAAGTTATGTGTAGGCATTGTAACTAGGAGGTAGCTGAAAAGGCTGAGAGTGCCATGTGCAAGTTGAGATAAGTACTTTAAGAGGAAAGCATGCTATCACCTGGGCCAAATGATGCCACCCAAATTCTGGCAATTCAAAACCAAAAACCCGTTGCCGTCAAGTCTATCCCTATAGAACAGAGTAGAACTGCCCTGCAGAGTTTCCAAGGAGCATTTGGTGGATTCGAACTGCCAACCTTTTGGTTAGCAGCCATAGTACTTAACCACTATGCCACCAGAGTTTCCAATTCAGTCAAAGGAAACACCTTATTGAAAAAATATTATATGGAAGCAAAATCATTGGGCTGTCTTTATACTCTCCATACTTATGAATTTGAGCCATCAGCAGTGCGTTTTAGATCCATTTATAGTCCTATACCAGTTGCTGTCCGGTCTATTCTGACTCCTGGCGACCCTATGAAGTAGAATTGTGCTTCCTGAGGTTTTTAATGGCTGACTTTTTGGAAGCAGATTACCAGACCTTTCTTCTGAGGAACCTCTGGGTGGACCCGAACCACTAGACCAACCTAAAAATATACTCATTGGAAATACTTCACTAATTACGTGTAAAAACCTGTGGGGATATTGACTGGACCTAGACCGAATGTATAGATTAATTTTGGAGGATTAATTAATTTATAGGTTAATTTGTTATCTTTGTGCTATTGAATTCATGTTCCTAGTACGTCTCTGTGTTTATTTATTTCTCCTAGTTATATACACTAGAGCAGGATTTTTTAACATGGCAATTTGGGAACATTTGAAACTGATAATTCTTTGTTGTAGGAGGCCGTCCTGTTCATTGTAGGATGGCTAGCAATATTTCTGACCTCTACCCCCACCTGCCCCCCCAGGTACTAGTAGCGCACCTTTCTGGGATGTGACAAAAGTGTCTCTAGACACTGTCAAATGCCCCTCTAAGTGCAAAATCACCCTCGGTTGAAAACTGCCACCCTAGAGAAACTCTTGCAAGGAGACACGAACAAATATATATGGCCAAATCCGTGATTTATTTTCATGCATGTTTGACTTATTTCAACATATACAATTTATGCTTGTAATAGTAAAATATTGGAAACAAATCAAGTGTCCATTAGGTGGAGTATGGATCAATAAACCTTGGTTTATTCCGACAACAAAATTTTCTTCGGCAGATAAAATTGAGTGAATTAAATCTATTTGTCTATCTAGCAAAGTGAGTAAATCTCAAAAATAATATAATGTTGACTAAACGAAGCAAATTATGTAAAACTAGTATTGTGTAGTATCACTTATATACATTTTATGTACTTAAAGTAATATTCTAAATGCACAAAACATTACTTTAAATGCTATAAAACTTTTAGAACCTGCCTGGGAATGATTTCCCCTGATTTCAGGATAGTTGAAAAGGCAAGGAATGGAAGGG
Organism: Elephas maximus indicus; assembly: GCF_024166365.1. Classification (NCBI taxonomy): domain Eukaryota; kingdom Metazoa; phylum Chordata; class Mammalia; order Proboscidea; family Elephantidae; genus Elephas; species Elephas maximus. The sequence continues at coordinate 47,985,152 of NC_064824.1, forward strand.
TGGGGTTTCAGCTTTGATTTTCTCCACTTTATTTTGTTTTTAAAAACAATATGAAAATTATGGTAAAATATAATTGGGTCTGAATGGTGGGTTCGTGGGCGCTGTTTACATTATTTTCTATATATTTCTGCATGCTTCAAGCATTTCGTAATAAAAAATAAAAATGTAAAATACAATTAAGTTTTTGAACAAATCCATGAGCTACCTTTTGAGGGACGGCAATTGGAAAGCTTATGCTTTCTCAAGGGTAATTTATTTTCAAATATCTCGTTAGACCTCTTAAATGGTTTCTCATCTGTTAATGAGAGCTAAACATTTGTTTCATGTCAGTATTATTCATCAATCAATAATGCAAAACCCACAGGATTCACTCAGATTAGACATGAGATCTGCCAAACCAACAACAACAGCAACAAAAAACCCCAAACCATTTGCTATCGAGTTGATTCTGACTCCTAGTGACCCTTTAGGACAGAGTAGAACTCCCCATAGGTTTTCCGAGGAGTGACTGGTAGATTCTAACTGCTGACCTTTTTGGTTAGCAGCCAAGCTCTTAACCATTGCGCCACTAGGACTCCAGGTCTACCAGAGGAGCCTTTAAATTATCCAAATATAAAACCCTCTTAACTGACCTTAGTATAATCAAGACTCGAACTTTTACTATTTACATATTTTAATGATACCAGGTAGTATGTGTATCCTTATTTTGAAAGGTTTACATCGGTGGCTGGAGTCCCTGGGTGGTGCAAACAGTCAGAGCACTCTGCTGCTAACAGAAACGTTGGAGTTTCTAGTCCACCCAGAAGAGCGTCACAAGAAAGTCCTGGCGATCTACTTCTGAAAACTCAGCTATTGAAAACCCTTTGGAGCACAGTTCTACTCTGACACACATGAGGTCTCCAGGAGTCAGAATCAGCTGGACGGCAACTGGCTGGTTTGGTACGTTGGCAATTAAGACCATCCCATCCATGGAATGAAGAAACTGTATACGTTGATCGGCTTACAGGCCAGCTCTGCAATTTTTTTTCTAGTGTTATAGTTGCACAAATACTTGCCTCCATCTTCAGCAAACACAATGATTTTACGGCTGTGATTCGAATTTGGCCCTCTATCTTTTTGTATTCATAACTCTTTTTCTTTTTTTTTATGAAATGACTTTCTGAAGAGAGTTTTAAAAGGAAGAAATATATGTTTCACACTGAGATTGGCAATTGCTGGAAAGTCTGTAGTATATCTAAGTCAAAGGTAATTTCAGATATATGTTTCAACTCATTTTTCAATTTCCACTCTTTTAAAAGGCCATGTGACTTAAAGTGATTCCTTTCATAAGCAAGAAAATAGAAGATCCCAAATGATGACAGTAGATAATAATAATCATAATTATGATAAAAGGGCCATCAGTGTACTCTCCAGGAAGGTATTTTATATAACATCAAGCACTTGGTACAAGAAATGGAATAGGAAAAAAAGGTGCTTGTACTGATGATGTTCAGGCATTCGAAGCCAATCACCTATATCACAGATATCAAAGCTTGTAGCAGGCATCAAATTCAGAAATAGATAAGAACTTCTCCCTTAACTTTAATAATATAAATTAAAAACATATGTCCAATTTTAGCAAAAAAAGGATGGGTTAATTTCTAATCAATAAAACCAAACACTTTGGTGTTGAGCTAAACATTTGTTTCAGGTCAGTATTACTCATCCATCAATAATGCAAAACCCACGAGATTCACTCAGATTAGACATGAGATCTGCCAAATCACCACCAACAACAAAAAAACCCAAACCATTTATTGTCGAGTTGATTCTGATTCCCAGAAACTCTATAGGACAGAGTAGAACTGCCCCATAGTGTTTCCAAGTTGTAAATTTTTAAGGAAGCAGACTGTCACATCTTTTTGTGAAGGAGCAGCTTATGTTTTCGAACCACCAACCTTTTGGTTATCATATGAGTACGTAAATATTTCTAATCAATAGGTACCTTAATTAGTAATATTTGGTGTTTTTTGAAATATGCCAGTTATTTTCTAGTTTGAGTTGTTCATATACCTGTGTTTGAGTTAATCTTCGTGCTTAAATCCAGATAACGCAATCTATCTTCGCCGGGCGGGGGAGGGGAGGGAAGGGGAGGACAAATCAACCCATACCAAGAGGGTCCAGGTGACCATGAAAAATGATTCCCTTCCCAACCCTAGTGGACGAGTTATGAATAGAATAGCAAATTCATTTTAATCTGCTAGGTATTGTCTGTGGCTGGGCAGGTCGTCCACTATAGTCAATAGAACCCTGACAGAAACTCAGCTGTGGACTTCCGGGAAATACTTTCGTCTCTAAAAAAGAGAGTGACTAAGGAAAATGTGACCCTGTACCACCCTACTGTTTTTTTTAGTTTTTATTGTGCTTTAAGTGAAAGTTTACAAATCAAGTCAGTCTCTCAAACAAAAATTTATGTACACCTTGCTATATACTCCTAGTTGCTCTCCCCCTAATGGACAGCACACTCCTTCCCTCCACTCTCTCTTTTTGTGTCCATTCGGCCAGCTTCTGAACCTCCTCTGCCCTCTCATCTCTCCTCCAGACAGGAGCTACCCACAGAGTCTCATGTGTCTACTTGACCCAAGAAGCTCACTCTTCAAAAGTATCATTTTCTATCTCATAGTCCAGTCCGATCCTGTCTGAAGAGGTGGCTTTGGGAATGGTTCCTGTCTTGGGCTAACACAAGGTCTGGGGTCCATCATCTCCAGGGTCCTTCTAGTCTCAGTCAAACCTTTAAGTCTGGTCTTATTACAAGAATTTGGGGTCTGCATCCCACTGCTCTCCTGTTCCCTCAGGTGTTCTCTGTTGTGTTCCCTGTCAGGGCAGTGATTGGTTGTAGCCAAACACCATCTAGTTCTTCTGGTCTCAGGCTAATATAATCTTTGGTTTATGTGGCCCATTCTGTCTCTTGGGCTCATAATTACCTTGTGTCTTTGATGTTCTTCATTCTCCTTTGCTTCAGATGGGTTGAGACTAATTGATGCATCTTAGGTGGCCATGTCCTTGTGTTTAAGAACCCAGACGCTGCTCTCCAAAGTGAGAGGCAGGATGTTTTCTTAATATACTTTATTATATTAAATTGACTTAGGTGTCCTCTGAAACCATGGCTCCCAAACCCCTGCCCCTGCTACACTGGCCTTCGGAGCATTCAGCTTATTCAGGAAACTTCTTTGCTTTTGGTTTAGTCCAGTTGTGCTGACCTCTCCTGTATTGTGTGTTGTCTTTCCCATCACCTAAAGTAGTTCTTACCTACTATTTAATTAGTGAATACTCCTCTCCCTCCCCATTCTCGTAATCATCAGAGAATATTTTCTTCTCTGTTTCAACTATTTTTCGAGATCTTATAATACTCGATGGCACTGGCCTGGCTTATAATAATGGTCTCATACAATATTCGTCCTTTTGCAACTGACTAATTTCACTCAGCATAATGCCTTCCAGATTCCTCCATGTTATGAAATGTTTCATGGATTCATCACTGCTCTTTATCAATGCGTAGTATTCCATTGCATGAGTATACCATAATTTATTTATCCATTCATCCGTTGATGGGCACCTTGGTTGCTTCCATCTTTTTGTTATTGTAAACAGTGCTGCAGTGAACATGGGTGTGCATATATCTGTTCGTGTAAAGGCTCTTATTTCTCTAGGACATATTCCAAGGAGTCAGATTGCTGGATTGTATGGTAGTTCTTTCTAGTTTTTTAAGGAAGTGCCAAATCGATTTCCAAAGTGGTTGTACCATTTGACATTCCAACCAACAGTGTATAAGTGTTCCAGTCTCTCCACAACCTCTCCAACACTTATTATTTTGTGTTTTTTGGATTAATGCCAGACTTGTTGGAGTGAGATGGAATCTCATTGTAGTTTTGATTTGCATTTCTCTAATGGCTAATGATCATGAGCATTTCCTCATGTATCTGTTAGCTACCTGTATGTCTTCTTTAGAGAAGTGCCTGTTCATATCCTTTGCCCATTTTTTTTTAATTGGGTTGTCTTTTTGTAGTTGAGTTTTTACAATATCACGTACTTTTTAGAGGGTATAGCTAAAAACTTTTTCCCAGTCTGTAGGTAATCTTTTTACTCTTTTAGTGAAGTCTTTGGATTAGCATAGGTATTTAATTTTTAGGAGCTCCCAGTTATCTAGTTTCTCTTCTGCATTGTTAATATTGTTTTGTATACTGTTTATGCCATGTATTAGGGCTCCTAGCATTGTGCCTATTTTTTTCTTCCATGAACTTTATCATTTCAGATTTTATGTTTAGGTCTTTGATCCATTTTGAGATAGTTTTTGTGCATGGTCTGCATCTTGTTTCAATTTTTTGCAGATGGATATCCAGTTATACCACTACCATTTGTTAAGCAGACAATCTTTTCCCCATTTTACTGACTTCGGGCTTTGGTCAAATATCAGCTGCTCATATGTGGATGGATTTATGTCTGGATTCTCAATTCTTTTCCATTAGCCTATGTATCTGTTTTTGTACCAGTACCAGGCTGTTTTGACTACTGTGGCAGTATAATAGGTTCTAAAATCAGGTAGAGTGAGGCCTCCCACTTTGTTCTTCTTTTTCAGTAAAGCTTTACTTATCCGGAGCCTCTTTCCCTTCCATATGAAGTTGATGATTTGTTTCTCCATCTCATTAAAAAAATGTCCTTGGAATGTGGATCAGAATTGTGTTATATCTGTAGATGGCTTTTGGTAGAATAGACTTTTTTACAATTTTAAGTCTTGCTCTCCATGAGCAAGATATGTTTTTCTGCTTATCTAGGTTTCTTGTGATAGTGTCTTGTAGTTTTCTTTGTATAGGTCTTTTACAACTCTGGAAAGATTTATTCCTAAGTATTTTATCTTCTTGGGGGCTACTGTAAATGGTATTGATTTGGTGATTTCCTCTTCAGTGTTCTTTTTGTTGGTGTAGAGGAATCCAACTGATTTTTGTATGTTTATCTTGTATCCTGGTACTCTGCTAAGATCTATTAGTTTCAGTAGTTTTCTTGAGGATTCTTTAGGATTTTCTGTGTATAAGACCATGTCATCTGCAAGCAGAGATATTTTTACTTCTTCCTTAGCAATCTGAATGCACTTTATTTCTTTATCTAGCCTAATTGCTCTGGCTAGGACCTCCAGCAGGATGTTGAATAAGAGTGGTGATAAAGGGCATCCTTGCCTGGTTCCTGATCTCAAAGTGAATGCTTTCAGACTCTCTCCATTTAGGAAGATGTTGGCTATTGGCTTTGTATAAATGTCCTTTATTATGTTGAGGAATTTTCCTTCTATTCCTGTTTTGCTGAGAGTTTTTATCATGAGTGGGTATTGAACTTTTTCAAATGCCTTTTCTGCATCAATTGATAAGTTCATGTGGTTCTTGCCTTTTGTTTTATTTATATGATGGATTACATTAATTGTTTTTCTAATGTTGAACCATCCCTGCATACCTGGCATGAATCCCACTTGGTCATGGTGAATTATTGTTTTGATATACTGTTGAATTCTTTTGGCTAGAATTTTGTTGAGGATTCATGCATCTAAGTTTATGAAGGATATAACCAAAACCCACTGCTGTTGAGTTGATTACGACTCATAGCGACCCCATAGGACAGGGTAGAACTGCACCATAAAGTTTCCAAGGAGCACCTGGCGGATTCAAACTGCTGACCTCTTGGTTAACAGCCATAGCATTTAACCACTACACCACCAGTTTCCTGCAGGATATAGGTTTATAATTTTCTTTTTTTGTGGTGTGTTTACCTTGTTTTGGTATCAGGGATATTCTGGCTTCATAGAATGAGTTTAGGAGGATTTCGTCCTTTTCTATGCTCTGAAATACCTTTAGTAGCAGTGGTGTTAACTTTTCTCTGAATGTTTGTTAGAACTCTGCAGTGAAGCTGTCAGGGCCAGGGCTTTTTTTTTGTTGTGAGTTTTTAATTACGTTTTTATTCTTTTCTTTTGTTACCGGTTTATTTAGTTGTTCTACCTCTGTTTGTGTTAGTTTAGGTAGGTAGTATGTTTCTAGGAATTCTTCTAGGTTTTCAAATTTGGTAGAGTGTAATTTTTCGTAGTAATCTGATGTGATTCTTTTAATTTCAGTTGTAATTTATTTTCTATTGTAATATTATCCATCTCATTTCTTATTTGTGTTATTTGCTTCCTCTCCTGTTTTTCTTTTGTCAGTTTGGCCAATGGTTTATCAATTTTGTTAATTTTTTCAGAGAACGAGCTTTTGGTCTTGTTAACACTTTCAACTGTTTTTCTGCTTTGTATTTCATTTAATCCTGCTCTGATTTTTATTATTTGCTTTCTTCTGTTGCCTGAGGGTTTCTTTTGTTACTCTCTTTCTATTTGTTCAAGTCTTGGGGATAATTCTTTGCTTTTCGCCCTTTCTTCTTTTTGTATGTGTACATTTACTGATATAAATTGATCTCTGAGCACTGTTTTTGCTCTGTCCTAAAGGTTCTGATAAGAAGTGTTTTCATTCTCACTGGGTTTTATGACTTTCTTTATTCCATCCTTCATGTCTTCTATAACCCAGTCATTTTTCAGAAGGGTATTGGTTAAGTGTTTGATTGCTTTTCCCTGCTTTTTCTGTTATTGATTTCTACTTTTATGGCCTTATGGTCAGAGAAGGTGCTTTGTAATATTTTGATGTTTTGGATTCTGCTGAGGCTTGCTTTATGACCTAATATGTGCTCTATTCTAGAGAATGTTCCATGGCTGCTGTTGGGTGGAGTGTTCTTTATATGTCTATAAGGTCAAGTTGGTTGATTGTGGCATTTATATTTTCCGTGTCTTTACCGATGGATGTTCTGTCCTTCACCGAAAGTGGTGTGTTGAAGTCTCCTACTATAATTGTGGTGCTGTCTATCTCACTTTTCAATGCTGTTACAGTTTGTTTTACGTATCTTGCAGCCCTGTCATTAGGTGCATAAATATTTAATATGGTTATATCCTCCTGGTTTATTGTCCCTTTAATCATTATATAGGGTCCTTCCTTATTATTTTTGGTGGATTTAACTTTAAAGTCTATTTTTTCAGAAAGTAATATTGCCACTCCTGTTCTTTTGTGATTGTTGTTTGCTTGATATATTTTTTTCCATCCTTTGAGTTTTAGTTTGTTTGTGACTCTAAGTCTAAGGTGTGTCTCTTGTAGGCAGCATATAGATGGATCTTGTTTATTTTTATTCATTCTGCCACTCTCTGCCTCTTTATTGGTGCATTTAGTCCATTTACATTCAGAGTAATTATGGATAGGTGTGAGTTTAGTACTATCATTTTGATGTCTTTTTGTGTGTGTGTTGTTGACAGTTCCTTTTTCCCACTTAATTTTTTGTGCTGAGTATTTTATCTTTATATACTCTTCCTCTTATTCATTGTTGTTGATTTTGTTCCTGCTGAGTCCCGATTTTTTTTCTTGTATTTTCTTTTGATGAATAGGATTATTAGTCTCCTTTGTGGTTACCTTGATATTTACCCCTATTTTTCTAAGATTAAACCTAACTTCTATTTCTTTATATTGCCTTGTCTTCCTCTCCATAGGAAAGACCAATGACTACATTTCTTAGTCCCTCTTTATTGTTTTAATGCTGTCTTCTTTTACATAATTACATCACTGTTTCCCTGTTTTGAACATTTTTTATCTTGATTTATTTTTGTGATTTCCTTGTCTGGGTTGACATCTGATTGCTCTGTCCAGTGTTCTAGTGTTGGGTTGATACCTGATATTATTGATCTTCTAACCAAAGAACTCCCTTTAGTATTTCTTCTAGTTTTAGTTTGGTTTTTATGAATTCCCTGAACTTCTGTTTATTTGGAAATGTCCTAATTTCACTTTTATATTTAAGAGACAGTTTTGCTGGATACATGATCCTTCAATGCTTTATATATGTCATCCCATTGCCTCCTTGCCTGCATGGTTTCTGCCGAGTAGTCCGAGCTTATTCTTATTGATTCTCCTTTGTAGGTGACTTTTTGTTTATCCCTAGCTGCTCTTAAAATTCTGTTTATTTTTGGTTTTGGCAAGTTTGATTATAACATGTCTTGGTGACTTCTTTTTAAGATCTACCTTATGTGGAGTTTGATGAACATCTTGGATAGATATCTTCTCATCTTTCATGATATCAGGGAAGTTTTCTGCCAACAAATCTTCAACAATTCTCTCTGTATTTTCTGTTATCCCTCCCTGTTCTGGTACTCCAATCACTCACAGGTATTTTTCTTGATAGAGTCCCACATGATTCTTAAGTTTTCTTCATTTTTTAAAATTCTTTTATCTGATTTTTCTTCAAATATATTGGTGCCAAGTGCTTTGTCTTCAGTCTCACCAACTCTGCCTTCCACTTGCTCAATTCTGCTCCTTTGATTTTCTATTGAGTTGTCTAATTCTGTAATTTTATTGTTAATCTTCTGAATTTCTGATTGCTGTCTCTCTATGGATTCTTGCAGCTTATTAAATTTTTCATTATGTTCTTTAATAACCTTTTTAATTTCTTCCACTGCTTTATCTTTGTGTTCCTTGGCTTGTTCTGCATATTGCCTTATCTCCTTCCTGATGTCTTGAAGAGTTCTGTATATTAACCTTTTGTATTCTGCATTTGGTAATTCCAGGAATACATCTTCATCCAGAAGATCCCTGAATTCTTTGTTTTGAGAGCTTGTTGAAGCGATCATGTTCTGCTTCTATATGTGATTTGATATTGACTGTTGCCTCCGAGCCATCTGTAAGTTATTGTATTAGTTTATTTTATGTTTATTTACTATATCCTAGCTTCTTGGTTTGTTTTGTTTTGACATGCCCAAATGGGTTGCTTGAGTGAGCTGGCTTGATTATTTTTGCCTTTGAAGCTCTGACGTCCTGTCCCCAGATGGCTAGAGCTGTTATCAAGTACATCAGTCCAGAAGTCCACTCACTTTTCTTGTATGGATTCAGCTCAGGTGTCCAGGTAGCTGGTCATCAAGTGTGTGGTACAGGCTCTGTCTTGCAGTCTTAGAGGGGCAGGAGTGATTGATTTAGGTACTGGTACCTGGTTGCAGCCGGGAGTCATGCTCTGAACAAGGCAGGGGTCTGACAATCATCCCCCAATTGTCTGTGAGGAAACCACATCCCTGTTCCCTAAGCATATATGTGGGTGGGTTCTGCAGACAGACCATGGGCACCCAATGCTTTTGGTTGTTAAGGACCAGGATGTACCAGTCATCCTCAGACCCATGTCAGGGGTGGCTGGGTGCCCTGAGTGGAACCACCAGTCCTTAGTCCCCTGATGTGGGTAGGTGAGGACCCTGTTTAATAGGCAAAGTGGTGTCAAACATCAAACACCCACTTCTTCATTGCACAGCTCAAACAGTTGCAGTCTGTCAACAAGGGCCTATTCTCCTGAAATAGGCCCACACATCCATGCAGGAGGGAAAGGCATTCAAAGTACATAGACCGTTTATGCCTGGACAGGAACCACTTCTGTTCTGAGTTCTCCAGGTTAATGGAGCTGGAAAATTATCTTTTTGCCCAAATGTGAATGTATTCCTTCTCCAAGGCTAGGACAATGGCTCAGGATTCTCAGCAGAACCTATCTCAGGCCCAGGGAAATCAACAGCCACTGAAGCCAGCTTGGGGGTGGGGGCCTGTGGTAAAAATACACGCAAGTACTTAGCTTTTGCCAAGAGCACCGTTCTTCTCTGGTTCTGGAGGTGTGAGTAGGCTGTGGGGCTGGCTGTTTCTCCCTGAGTATACTGCAGCCAAATGCTACTACTAGCCTGGTGCAGCCACTCCCGGGAATGGTGCCTGAGGGATCCCAGTGATTCAGGTCAGTAACTCCTCTCCATTTCTGAACCGTCCCTCCCTCCCCGTGCCACTTAGTCTATTTTCTACCTTTGCCTTTGATATTCAGTGCTCCTAGCTTGCCATAAATATAATCATTTCACTTGTGTTTTTTGGGTCTTTTTTGTAAGAGGGATCACCAGAAGTATCTGGCTACTCTGCCATCTTGGCCCCACCTCCCATCCCACTTTTGAACAAAGTTGTGTAAAAACTTGAAGCCTAAAGCCTTGGTAGCTGTTATGAGTTGAATTTTGTCCCCCTCAAAAACTTGTTGAAGTCCAACTCCTGGTATCTGTGAACGTGACCTCGGTTGAAAACAGAGTCTTTACAGATGTAATTAGTTAACATGAGGTCATACTTGAGCAGGGTGGGCCCTAATCCAATATGACTGGTATCCTTATAAAATGAGAAGGAAAACAGACACAGAAGAAAATATGCTATGGGACAAAAAGGCAGAGATTGGAATTATGCTACCACAAGCCAAATGACTTAGTCATCTAGTGCTGCAGTAGTAGAAATACCACAAGTGGATGGCTTTAATGAACAGAAGTTTATTATCTCATAGCCTAGTAGAAGTCCAAATTCTGGGCGTCAGCTCCAGGGGAAGGCTTTCTCTGTCAACTCTGGAAGGAGGTCCTTGTCATCAATCTTCCCCTGGACTAGGACCTTCTCCACACAGGAACCCTGGCTCCAAAGGACACGCTCTGCTCCCAGCAGCGCTTTCTTGGTGGTACAAATTCCCCCAGTCTCTCTGCTTGCTTCTCTCCTTTATATCTCAAAAGAAATTAGATCAAGACACAATCCAATCTTGTAGATTGAGTCCTGCATCATTAAAATAACTGCTGCCTGTCCCACCTCATTAACATCATAGAAGTAGGATTTATAACACATAGGAAAATCATATCAGATGACAAAATTGTGGACAATCACACAATACTGGGAATGGCCTAGCCAAACTGATGCACATATTTTGGGGGGACAAAATTCAATCCATGACACCAAGGGACACCTGGGGCTACCAAAAGTTGGAAGAGACAAGGAAGTATCTTCCTCTAGAGTCTTCAGAGAGAGGATGGCCCTGCCAACATCCTGAATTCTGACTTCTAGCCTCCAGAACTGTAAGAGAATAAACTTCTGTTGTTTTAAATCACAAATTTTACGGTACTTTATTTTTTTTTATTACAGCAGCCTTACGAACTAATATAATAACTATCTTGTAACATAGAGGGAAGTACCAAGGGAATCATAGCAAAGCTGATTTAGATCCTTGATATCATTGTGTTGATGAATTAACCAAACCCCAAATCACCTTCCTCAAATTGTAAGGCATTTTTAGCCCAGTATTCCATTACTCGCTACTGAGTGAATCCTAACCAGTACTCTGCTTGGCAAGAATCAGAAACTACAGGCTAAGGGACAGAGATCTGAAAAATTGTACAATTCTCTGTTGCTGCTGGTTCTCTGCTGCTTCTTTCCATCTGTTCTGTCTCCAGTGTAACATCTCTTCTCATTTCCTCTGAGTTCTTTATCTATTCACAGTTTCAAAACGGTTTCTATATTTTAGGTATCTGTTAGAGCAGCACCCCACTCTCTTGGTACCAAATTCTGTCTTAGTCATCTAGTGCTAGTATAATAGAAATACAAGTGGATGGCTTCAACAAACAGAAGTTTATTCTCTCAAATGCTAGTAGGCTAGAAGTCTAAATTCAGGGTGTCAACTCTAGGGGAATGCTTTCTCTCTGTTGGCTCTTGGGAATGGTCCCTTTCATCAATCTTTCCCTGGTCTAGGAGCTTCTCAGTGCAGGCATCCTGGGTCCAGAGGATGCACTCTGATCCCGGCATTGCTTTCTTGGTTGTATGAGGTCCCCATGTCTCTTTGCTCACTTCTCTGTTTTATGTCTCAAAAGAGATTGGCTCAAGACACAATCTAATCTTGTAGGTTGAATCCTGTCTTATTAACATAACTCATCAATATCATAGAGATAGGATTTACGACACATAGGGAATCACATCAGATGACAAAATGGTGGACAATCACATAATATGGGGAATCATGGCCCAGCCAAGTTCACAGATATTTTGGGGGGACACAATTCAATCCAAGACACTATAAAAGCTTGGGACATGGAAATTCCTTGGAGCTTCTGATTGATGATGCATGTGGGAAGACCATGTGTTTCTGGGGACATGGTGTCTCTGGGGACAGGAAGCTCTGTGTGGAGACCCCTCTGGAGATCACCTATGCATCTCCTCATGTGTATCTTTTTTGTGTTTGTATCTTTTCTCTGCTGATTAGACAAGTTCTTTTCCCAAGAGTTTATAAGACATTGCAACAAATTATCAGACCTAAAAGGATCATGAGACCAGCTGATTTAAAGGGGAGAGAGTCATGTGGACTCCCTAATTTGTGCCTGGCACTCACTGACCCAGTCCTGAGTGAGAGAATGGGCCATGTGATGCATCTGGAATCTGGACTGACCACGAAAGGAAAGCTGAGATTTACCTGGACAGTTTTGAAACCACAAATTGATGTCAGTAGAAATGAGACCCAGTGCAAATGACTCCCAGCTCAGGGAAGCATGGGGTTTGGGAGGAAAAAAGATAGATGAGTGAGAGATTCTGGATGGTTACTTTGGTCTTTGATTCTGGATGCTTACTTTGGTTGATGTTACCTATAAATAAAAGTAAGCTGCTTTTTGTGAAAAAATAAACAGCTTTCATGTGCCAACACTTTGAGAATGACTTGTGTGCATGGCTAAATCATACTGGATGGAAGTAGCATCTATGGAATTGTTGATGTCACTGGATGGAATCATCATCCTAGCAGTCTTATCACTGCTTGGAGTTTTGGGGCAAACTGTGTGTTGCAACATAACTACTCATTAAAATCAGTTCAGATTCATCAAGAGGACACAAATTCCACTTCTCAACGAGAGTAGTGTCAAAGAATTTGCAAACATATTTTCAAACCTCCATAGCAGTACAAGCATACCTCGGAGATACCATCAGTTCAGTTCTGGACCACCACAATAAAGAGAATATGGCAATAAAGTGAGTCACATGAATTTTCTGATTTCCCAGTGCATATAAAGTTATGCTTACACTATACTGTAGTCTATTAAGTGTGCTATAGCATTATAGCTAAAAAAAAGTACATACCTAAATTTAAAAAGACTTTATTGCTAAAAAATGCTAAATGTTATCTGAACCTTCAGCAAGTCAGAATCCTTTTGATTGCTGAATGTTTGGATGGCTGTGGCAACTTCTCAAAATAAGACAACAGTGAAGTTTGCTGCATTGGCTGACTCTTCCTTTCATGAAAGATTTCTCTGTAGCATGTGATGCTGTTTGATAGCATTCTACCCACAGTAGAAATTCTTTCAAAACTGGAGTCAATCTTCTCAAACTCTGCTGATGCTTTATCAACTAAGTTTATGCCATAGTCTAAATCCTTTGTTGTCATTTCAACAATGTTCACAGTGTTTTCACTAGGAGTAGTTTCCATCTCAAGAAAACACTTTCTTTGTTCATCCATAAGAAGCAACTCCTCGTCTGTTAAAGGTTCTATCATGAGATTGCAGCAATTCAGTCAAATCTTCAGGCTCTACTTCTAATTCTAGTTCTCTTGTTATTTCCACCACATCTGCAGTTACTTCCTCCACTGAAGTCTTGAACCCCTCAAAGTCATCATGAGGGTTGGAAATCAACTTCTTCCAAACTCCTGTTGATGTTGATATTTTGACCTCCTCCCGTAAATCACTAATGTTCTTAATGGCATCTAGAATGGTGAATTCTTTCCAGAAGGTTTTCAATTTACTTTGCCCAGATCCGTCAAAAGAATCACTATATATGGCAGCTATAGCCTTATGAAATGTATTTTTTAAATAATAAGACTTGACAGTCAAAGTTACTCCTTAATCCATGGGCTGCAGAATGAATGTTGTGTTAGCAGGCATAAAAACAACATTAATCTCCTCATACATATCCATTAGAGTTCTTGGGTGATCAGGTCCATTGTCAATAAGCAGTAATATTTTGAAAGGAATCTTTTTCTGAGCAGTAAGTTTCAAGAGTGGGCTTTAAATATTCAGTAAACCATGTTGTAAACAGACGTGCTGTCATCCAGGCTTTGTTATTCCATATACAGAGCATAGGCAGAGTAGATTTAACCATAATTCTTAAGGGCTGCAGGCCTTTTGGAATGGTACATGAGCATTGACTTCACTTGAAAGTCACCAGCTGCATTAACTCCTTACAAGAGAGCCAGTCTGTCCTTTGAAGCTTTGAGGCCAAGCATTGGCTTCTCTCTAGCTATGAAAGTTGTATAAAGCATCAAGAATCTAAATAGCAATACTGGAAGCTAAAAGATAGTGAAACAATGCTTTCCAAATTCTGAGGGAAAAAATTATTTCCAACCTAGAAATCTCCATCTAACTACATTGTCAATCTGGTATGAGGTAGAATAAAAAAATTTTAAGATAAAAGTCTTAAAAAATGTATCACTTAAGCACTTTTTCTAAAGAAGTTACAGAGAGAAGTGCTCTATCCATACAAGAAAATAAATCAAAAAGCTGATGAGATGAAATCCAGGAAACAGGAGCCAACACAAGAGAAAGGAAAAAGGGTGATGGAGAACAACCTGTGTAAATTGGTGGAGGGTAAAATTTTCTGGAAGAGATATCACCAAGAGAAGGAAATTAATAGAATCCTTGATGACTCTGAATATATTCAAAGATTTACAGAACTAGGAGATGTTGGGGATAAATTAATTAAAGGTAAGTACTTATTAAAACATCATGTTGTGGTTGGGTGCCTCCAAATCAGCTCTGACTCACAGCAACTTAATGTATAACCGAATAAATTATTTGCCCAGTCCTGAACTGTCTTCATGATCATTGGTATGTTTGAGTCCATTGTTTTGGCTGTTAAGTCAACCCATCTCATTGAAGGTTTTCCTCATTTTCGCTGACCCTCCACTTTACCAAACACGATGTCCTTTTCTGGTGATCAGTCTTTTCTGATGACATGTTCAAAGTAAGACAGCCAACATCTCACCATCCTTGCTTCTAAAGAACATTCTGGTTGTATTTTTTCTAAGACTGATTTATTCACTTTTCTGAAAGTTCACGGAATATTGAATATTTTTTGCCACCACCACAGTTTGAATTCATAAATTCTTCTTTCTTCTTTTTTCATTGCCCAGCATTCACATGCATATGAGGCAATTGAAAAGACTGTGGCTTGGGTCAGATCACCTTTGTCATTCAAGTGACATCTTTGCTTTTGAAAACTTTGAAGAGATCTTTTGCCACAGATTTGCCCAGTGCAATGTCATTTGATTTCTTGACTGCTGCTGCTTCCATGGACATTGATTATGGATCCAAGTAGTATGAAACTCTGGACACTTTAATTTTTTCATCATTTATCATGATGTTGGTTATTGGTCCAGTTGTAAGAATTTTGTTTTCTTCACATTCAAGTGTTATCTATACTGAAAGCGATAATCTTCATTTTTAGGAAGCAAGGTTGTGTGTCATCTGCATATCACAGGTTGTTTTGTTCTTGTTATTTTTCAGCTATTTGCTGGAAAAAAAAACAAACAAAAAAGATACTTTAAAAAAAAAGAGAAAAAAAAGAAAAGAAAAAATATGTTTATCATCTCCAAGGAAGGAAAATTGTACTGCATGGTCCAGTTGTCCATAGCACGTGCACAGTAATAGTGTAAATACTGAGTATTGATCTAACCCAAGTGGTCATGACTATGTTGGAAAGATTGGCAAGCCAGAAAAAGAGGGTGTGCACGTGTGATAGAGGAAGGTGGGGTGTTGAAAGAGAACAAGATCCTCATTCTCCAAGTGGGAAGTCAATAATTAATGAAAAAATTTTTAAATCTAGAAGTAAAAATACAGGTACTTTATTTGGGTGTAGAGGAGTCCCTGGTTGGCACAAATGGTTAAGCACTAGGCTGCTAACTAAAAAGTTGGCAGTTCGAGTTCATTCAGAGGCACCTCAGAAGAAAGATCTAATAATCTACTTTTGAAAAATCAGCCATGGAAAACCCTATAGAGTACAGTTTTACTATGACACACATGGGGTTGCCATGAGTTGGAATCAAGTCAGTGGTCACTGTGTGTGTGTGTGTGTACATAAATACCAAGGAATGAATTAAATATACATATAATGATTGTTGGAAACCCTGGTGGCATAGTGGTTAAGTGCTATGGCTGCTAACCAAGTTTAAATCTGCCAGGCACTCCTTGGAAACTCTATGGGGCAGTTCTACTCTGTCTTATAGGGTCGCTATGAGTTGGAATCAACTTGATGGCAATGGGTTTGGTTTTTTTCTTGATTGTTTCTGGACAGTAGTAAATGGTGGAGAAGGGAAACTATTTTCGTATAATACATATTATGGAATAATTATCAGTAATAAACATTACATAATAATATGTAATAGGCATTATGGAAATACATAACATTGAAACCATGTACATGTTATGGTAACAGAATTATAAGACAGTCCTCATGATCTTTACTCCCTGGTGCTACACTCTGTATAATCCACTCACCTTGAGTATGGGACAGAACCTGTGAATTGCTTCTAGCCAATAGAATGTGGCAAAGGCAGTGAAATATCTCCATCTTGATTGCATTGCAATGTAATGTTATATAAGACTCCCTCTTAGACTGGAGAGAGGGATATTCCCTTCCTGATCTTGAAGAAGCAAGCATGTTGGAGAAACCCCTGTAGCAAGAAACTGTAGCCTCGAGGGACTGAGGATGGCCTCCAGGCAACAACCAGCAAAAGCTGGGGCCCTGAGTCAGATAACTGCAAGGAAATGAATTCTACCAATAACTTGAATGAGCTTGGTTTACTCCAATGCGATTGGACTACTAAGTTTTTGTCTCTTTGTGGAAATAACCAACAAAACTAGCTACCAGTATCATTCCAAAGGTACAGTTGAATGGATTCCCTTGACCTGGACCCAAGTCATCAGCTCTTCCAAGACAATACCTAGATTCCAAAACAGAGCCTTTGTTTTGTATTTTTGTTTTCTGCCTGGTGGGATTAGTAGCAGATTTCTTTCTTCAGATGCAAGACTACTTCTTTGATAGTAAATACATGTTGTTTCAACTAATTATCATGTTTTTTTTTTTAACTATCAATTATATTCTGATCACTGCAACATGCAAATGAGTA
Source organism: Elephas maximus indicus (assembly GCF_024166365.1). NCBI lineage: Eukaryota > Metazoa > Chordata > Mammalia > Proboscidea > Elephantidae > Elephas > Elephas maximus. The sequence goes on from NC_064824.1 coordinate 48,002,201, forward strand.
AAAAGCATAAGTTCCCATTCTCTGGGAACTTATGATCACACTGGAAACACAACATGAAAACAAGAATAAATAAATGGCAATACTCGGTAATAGATGAAGTCAATGGACTGAGTGATGCAGACTATTGATACCTACAGAAATTTGGAGAAGGGAGAGGAAGTGGGCCAGAGGAGGGTCATGGAGGGCTTTACAGAGGAGACAGCCTAAGATCAAAGCTTTCAGGAGGAGTAGGAGTTCAGAAGATAACAAGGAGAGGAGCAGGCAGGCCAGGTGGGGATACAAGAATGAACAAAAGCAGGATGGTCAGTGGGTGGTCAGGACACAGTGAGCAAACAAATCGCTAGAAAAATTGGCATCAATGTTTCAGGTTCTAGAATTATCATTTACATATAGTAGGCACTCAAATGGAGTCTCTGGGTGGTACAAATGGTTAACACGCTCAGCTGCTAACCAAAAGGTTGGAGGTTGTTGTAGGGGAATAAAAATCACAAAGTTTAGTAAAGCAAAAAGGGAGTTTCATTTGGCATATATTCAAAAAGACAAAAGTGGGAAGTGGACAAGCATGCTGCCAGAGAAATATTTCAGAGTAAGCAAGAATGGGAAAATGGACAAGCATGCCGCCACAGCCATGTCTGCCCCAGTCCAGAGAATATTACAGAATCATCAGTATATATTAACATTCCAAAATGGGCAAAACCATTGAAAGGTTCGCCTTTTCATGAATTGGCTAGAAACTATGATCCTACGTTTTGAATTGTCTTTCTTAACGGTCATTGGTACAGGTTTCAGTAAAGACAATCAGGAGGGTCTTCACCGGTCTGACAAATCTCTACTCACTAAATGCTAATAGAAAATTATAAGAGCGGAAAGTCTTTTGTGTTCTGGTTTATGGGAAAGTTTCCCTAAAAGATATTTTCCAAGATTATTCTATCTATTGTCTTTATCTCGGGGCCCAGATAATGTGTCCTCGTGAGTCCTTGTGAGCCCAACTCTAGCTGGGTTACATTCTCTATGCTTAAGGACAGGGAACAATGAGTCCAATATTATTTCCTAAATCAAGGTTTAAGTCCATCCAGAGGCACCTTAGAAAAAAGTCCTGGTGATCTACTTCCAAAAACTCAGCCACCGAAAACCCTATGGAGTATAGTTCTACTCTGACACAGGGTCACCATGAGGCAGAATCGACTTGACGGCAACTGGTTTAGGCACTCAGGTATTTGCTAGTTGAGGTACCAGGTTGAGCAGGAAAGTGATTTGATCAAGTTGGAGTATTAGGAAGACTCTTTGGTCCTGCAATGAAAGAAGAGTGAAGGCCAGAAGACATTAACCTCACATTCTAGGCATGAGAAGATGGTACCTGAGTTAAGATGATTTCAGTGTGACATGGACAAAATGAAACGGATAAGAGAGTTAATTCTAAGAAAAAAATTGATAGCACTTGGTTAAATAAGAAGAAGAAAATGTTTATGAAAATTAAATGTCAAAGATAAGAAATGAGGTGCTCAGTTCCAGATGTTTTGCCTCTCCCTTCGCCCTTTGTCTCACAGACTGTTGATACAGAACAAATGGATTTAGACAAATGAAGAAAATACTGCATTTTGTAAGGTGGTAGGAGGGGAAAACTGTGCTCTACCTACACAGAAACACAGTTAATATTGATGCATTTTAAGAGACAAAAGGCATCCTGCAGGGCATCTCTGATTTCCAGGTTAAGGAATTTCTATGCGGGTAGTGCCCCTTGAGCATTCTTTCAGGCAGATGAAAATCCACAGTCAGAATTCTCATTCAAAGCAGACTTTCTTCAAGGCCACACACATTCAGCCTGCCAGCCTGCTGCTGCTATCCCCACCCCCATTCCCCTAACTCCAAGATGCTTTCTCTAAACAAATCACAACTGTGGGAAGGAAGACAGCAATACTTGGGCACAAAAGCTTCACAGTATAAATGCTAGTTACAGCTGGCTGTGTCTTTTTGCATATGTACATCTGCCCCAAATTAGAAATACTTGTGAATGGAATACCACAAGTGTCTTTGAAGTTCAACGTTGTTAAGAAAGTTATGCACGGAGGGGATCTTTTCCTTGTTTACATAGTCTGTTGTGGTTTTCCTGAGACTGAGGGAAGTGGAGTAACCACTCTGGAGTTACCAACCATCATAGAATGGTTCGCAGAGATGAAAGGATTTTGTGTATTGAGTCATACTGCCCGTGTTATTACCACCGGGGCTAATATCACAAAGAATAAACCAAGTTAATCTGCTAGAGCTTTGTATTGGGGATCATCGGGGTCATGCTATAAGATAAGTTCATATTCTTGGGAAGATCCAAGTTTGGAGAGGACTTGATGACCCCTTAGCCCATTTCAAAACTGTGTGTCACGTATTCTCTCTTTTTCTTTCCTTGTAAGAGTTTAATAACATCTCTGCGTTTCTTTAATGAGCAATTTTCTCACATTTAGTATAAAACTGCTAATCTGTAATCAGAAGGAGTGCAAAGAAAAAGATCAACATAGTCTGGGAGAGTGACGAACTCCCATGTCTACAGTCCTTCAATACATTCTAATTCTAGTTGTTTCAAAGCCTAGGCAGGGAAACAAAAGCTATCAACATGTGAGAATGTGTTTTTTTTTTTTTTCTTTTATAAGACTATATTTAGTGCATCTGAAGGTATAGAGGAGCCCTGGTGGTGCTATGGTTAAGAGCTTGGCTGCTAAAAAAAAGGTCGGCAGTTCAAATCTACAAGCAGCTCCTTGGAAACCCTATGGGGCAGTTCTACCCTGTCCTATAGGGCCGCTATGAGTCAGAATCAACCCTATGGCAATGGTTTTTTTTTTTTTTTACAGAGACCACAGAACCAGACTAGAGGGTCCATGTTGAAAAAATCATTTGTTAAGTATAGGTGGGTCCAAAGGGATTTTGTACATGCTTCTTTCTTTCTGCAAAAAAAAAGAGGGGGGTCCCATCATCGTTTTTCAGGTACAATAGGAGTTGGAGAACACACATTTTACAAGACATTTGTAGTATGGCCTCCTCAATCCTATGCTTCTCCTACCCAATCCTACCTTTTACAACTTCCCATCATAGCTCTTACGTACTACTCTATAAATACATCTACGGCTCTCTGTGGAATTCTCTCAATTGCCCAAATTTCTCTGAGTAACTAGAAAATTCTGGAATTTGGTAGAAAGTCCTCTCCACTTGAAAGCATAGCAGAAGATTTCCTCAGAGCTCCTAGGGATGTCTTCCAGCCTAAAAAGCTGCCTTAAATATAGTGTGTACTTCCCTCAAGGGTTTCTTGAGAGTTGGCAAGGATAGAAAGTCTTGCTAGGACCCCTTATTCTTGTCAAACATTTTTCCACCAAACTACCCCCAAAAGCAAGTGGAAAGTAATGAGTTACTCTTGGCATATTTGTGTGAAACTCAAAGCACAGCATAATTAAAAGCCTTTGAGGTCTAAATTCCAATTTCTCTTAAAAAGACAATTTAGTTCTTATTATGTTTTCATCACTGAAATTCTCAATCACAGTTGTAAGGAATGGTGTAGACATCTTAGGAGACAAAGCACAATTTGGTGTGTGTGGTGGCATGGTGGCAAGGGAGACGGGTGGGAGGTAGAGACAAGAAGAAAGAAATAAGTAGTTTGGAAATCTACCCAGAGATAGCTAATGGGAGGCTGCATAAAATACATGTAACTCACACCGGAAAGCTTAGAGTGAGGCCTAATTTATGGTACGGTATTGTCAAAAAATAATTCCAAACAGGTCGGTTCCCACATCCCAGCCAGACTCCTTTCATTGCCTCAATTGCACTGCAGTCCCTTTAACAAGTCAAAGCACCACCTATTTGAGTTATACAATGTCACAAAATAATTTTCATAAAATTAAAGACACAATTTTCAGACAAGTATTAAGTGGCTATTTATAAAATACATATTTACCTCATTAAAAGGAAACCAGCCAATGACAAAGTTATTTCAAAGGAGGAAAGAGGAAACTGCTATGTATAGTCAAAGAAGCAGAGAATGCTGATGTAAGCATGATAAGCAAGATACAAAGTTGGTTAATGTCCTACAGGGCAATAAAATCACAGCATTTGCTGTTACCTTGTCTACAAGACAGAAATTATTTGTATCCCTACCAACAAAAATGGTTTGTAAATTTTTGATCTTCTACAAGATAACATCTAACTTTACGGAGTCTGGATCCTAATCAATAGTAAATAATAAGGTAGAAAATGTTAGATCATTTACCAGTGGTTCCCAAACATGAACCTGCAACAGAAGAACTCAGAGGACTTGTTAAGACACAGATTTTTTTTTTATTCGTTGTGTCTAGCAAGTTACCAAGTCATGCTGATACTGCTGGTCCAGGGACTATGTTTTGAGAACTACTGCACTAGTTTAACACTGAAAGGGCTTGTAGTAATATTTCTATCTTATTTTCAAGTGTTAAATCTGTCAGGACTTTGTAAAATTGTGAAAGACTTTTTGTGTTAATTTTGTTATTGTTGTTGAGAATATACACAGAAAAGCATACCCCAATTCAAGCATTTCTACACGTACAATTCAGTGACACTGATTACATTCTTTGACTTGAGCAGTCATTCTCACCCTTCTTTCCTGAGTAGTTCCTTCAACATTAACAGAAACTCACTGGCCCCTAAGGTTCCTATCTACTCGCAATTGTGAAAGACTTTGAAATAGACTAACAAGATTACTAGGTATATTCAATGGGAAACTAGGCATTGTCTAAAGCCGTATTTTCTGAATCAGTGGGCTTTGCACCTGTGATAATTGGCTGGGCCATGATTCTCAGTGTTTTGGCAGTCGTATAGTGTTGTGATCATTCCCCTGTTGAGATGTGATACAGGATCGCCTCCATGATGGGATTTTCTCGGTACTATCAGTGGGGGCAGGGCCTGTGGCAGCTCACCATCCCCTCAACCTTCATTTCTTTGCCCTCCACCACCTAGCTGTCCCTGCCCACCTTGCCAGGGCTTTTGCTTGTTCTAGATCCTGCAGCTGACACCTGCCCATCTGACTTTCTGTTCTTGGGGCTTGAGCTGGCAGCTTTCCTGCAGTCTTGCCTGCAGTCTTGCCTGCTGATTTTGAAATTCACAGATCTTCCCAGCATGTAAACAACAGCCCTGCTCTCTGGCCTGTCAATCTTGGGTTTGCCAGCCCCTGTGGCTACCTGAGTCAGGAGAAGCCTTTTTCTTACCCAACAGACTTGGGACGCTACAACCTCTAAAAACTCTGTGAACCATTTCCTTAATATAAATCTCTCTCTATATATATGTATTTGTACGCTTTACTGGTTTTGCTTCTCTAGAGAACCCAGCCTAAGACAGCACCTTTCATTGTTTTTGAGGCATTTTACAACTCTGTAATTTGCACATAATTAATACCAATGCAGGAGCCCTGATGGAGCAATGGTTAAGTGCTTGGCTATTAACTGAAAGGTTGGTAGTTCGAAACCACAAGCTGCTCCAGTGGAGAAAAGACTTGGTGATCTGATCCCATAAAGATTGTTGTTGTTAGGTGCTGTTGAGTCAGTTCTGACTCATAGTAACCCTATGCACAACAGAACAAAACACTGCCCGGTCCTGCATCATCCTCACAATGGTTGCTGTGCGTAAGCCCATTGTTGCAGCCACTGTGTCAATACATCTCATTGAGGGTCTTCCTCTTTTTCATTGACCCTGTACGTTACCAAGCATGATGTCCTTTTCCAGGGACTGATCTCTCCTGACAACACGTCCAAAGTATGTGAGATATAGTCTCACAATCCTTCCATCCAAGGAGCATTCTGGCTGCACTTCTTCCAAGACAGACTTGTTAATTCTTTTGGCAGTCCATGGTATATTCGATGTTCTTCGCCAACACCAAAATTCAAAGGCATCAATTCTTCTTTGGTCTTCCTTATTTATTGTCCAGCTTTCCCATGAATATGAAGCAATTGAAAACATCATGATTTGGGCCAGGCGCACCTTAGTCCTCAAGGTGGCATCTTTGCTTTTCAATACTTTAAAGAGGTCTTTTGGAACTGATTTGCCAAATGCAATGCGTCTTTTGATTTCTTGACTGATGCTTCCATGGGTATTGATTGTGGATCCAAGTAAAGTGAAATCCTTGACAACTTCAATCTTTTCTCCTTTTATCATGATGTTGCTTATTGGTCCAGTTGCGAGGATTTTTGTTTTCTCTATGTTGAGGTGTAATCCATACTGAAGGCTGTGGTCTTTGATCTCCATCAGTAAGTACTTCAAGTCCTCTTCACTTTCAACAAGCCAGGTTGTGTCATCTACATAATGCAGGTTGTTAATGAGTCTTCCTCCAATCCTGAAGCCCCATTCTTCTCCATATAGTCCAGTTTCTCAGATTATTTGCTCAGCATACACACTGAAAAGGTATGGTGAAACGATACAACCCTGACGCACACCTTTCCTGACTTTAAACCATGTAGTATCCACTTGTTCTGTTCGAAAGACTGCCTCTGGATCCATGTACGGATTCTTCGTAAGGACAATGAAGTGTCCTGAATTCCCATTCTTTGCCATGTTATTCATAATTTGTTATGATCCACACAGTCAAATGCCTTAGCATAGTTAATAAAACACTGGTAAACATCTTTCTCTGCTTTCAGCCAGAATCCATATGACATCAGCAATGATATCCTTGGGTCCATGTTCTCTTCCAAATCTGGTTTGAATTTCTGGCAGTTCCCTGTCTATATACAGCTGCAGCCACTTTTGAATGATCTTCAGTAAAATTTTGCTTGCATGTGATATTAATGATATTGTTCCGTAATTTCTGCACTCAGTTGAATCACCTTTCTTGAGAGTAGGCATAAATATGAATTTCTTCCAGTCGGTTGGCTAGGTAGCTGTCTTCCAAATTTCTTGGCATAGAGAAGTAAGTACTTCCAGTGTTGCATCCCTTTGTTGAAATATCTCAAACTGATAGTCATCGACTCCCAGAGCCTTGTTTTTCACCAACGCCTTCAGTGCAGCTTGGACTTCTTCCTTCTGTACCGCTGGTTCCTGATCGTATGTTACCTTCTGAAATGGTTGAACATCAACCAATTCTTTTTGGTATAGTGACTCTACGTGTTCCTTCCACCTTCTTTTGATGCTTCCTGCAACGTTTAGTATTTTCCCCACAGAATCCTTCAGTATTGCAATTCAGGCTTGAATTTTTTTCTTCAGTTCTTTCGGCTTGATAAATGCTGAGAGTGTTCTTCCCTTCCAGTTTTCTGCCTCCAGGTCTTTGCACATGTCATCAAAATACTTTACTTTGTCTTCTAGAGCCGCCCTTTGAAATCTTCTGTTTAGCTCTTTTACTTAATCATTTTTTTCCTTTTGCTTTGCTATTCTGTGTTCAAGAGCAAGTTTTAGAGTCTTTTCTGACATCCATGTAGGTTTTTTCTTTCTCTCCTGTCATTTTAATGACCTCTTTCTTTCTTCATGTATGATGTCCTTGATGTCATTCCACAACTCATCTGGTCTTCAGCCACTAGTGTTCCACATGTTAAATCTATTCTTGAAATGGTCTCTAAATTCAGGTGGCATATACTCAAGGCTGTACTTGGCTCTCCTGATATTTTTCTTCATTTTCAACTTGAACTTTCGTGTGGGTGATTGATGGTCTGATCTGCAATTGGGCCCTGGCCTTGTTGTGACTGATGGTATTCAGCTTTTCCATTCTCTTTCCACATGTGTATAGTTGATTTGATGCCTGTGTATTCCATCTGGTGAGGTCCATGTGTATAGTCACCGTTTATGTTGGTGAAAAAAGTTATTTGCAGGGAAGAAGTCGTTGGTCTTGCAAAATTCAATCATGTGATCTCCGGCTCCCTTTCTATCACCAAGCTCGTATTTTCCAACTACCGATCCTTCTTCTTTGTTTCCAACTTTTACATTCCAATCAGGAGTAATTATCAATGTATCTTGATTGCATGTCTGGTCAATTTCAGACTGTGGAAATTGATGAAAATCTTCATTTTTTTCATCTTTGGCATTAGTGATTGGTGAATAAATTTGAATGATAGTCCTATTAACTTGTCTTCCTTGTAGGCATATGAATATCCTGTCACTGACAGTGTTGTACTTCAGGAAAGATCTTGAAATGTTCTTTTTGACAATGAACATAATGCCATTGCTCTTCAATGTGTCATTCCTGGCATAGCAGACCATGTGATTGTCTGATTCAAAATGGCCAATACCAGTTCATTTCAGCTCACTAATGCCTGGGGTATCATCCTTTGGCATTATATCAGTGTTCCACTAATATACATAAGGTTTTCACTGGCCAGTTTTTTAAGAAGTAGACCCCCAAGTCTTAGTCTGGAAGCCTCGCTGAAACCTATCCACCATGGGTGACCCTGTCAGTATTTGAAATACAGGTGGCATAGCTTCTAGCACCACAGCAACACACAAGCCCGCATAGTGTGACAATCTGACAGATGAGCAGTGGAACATGATTATTCCCTCTTTGAAAACTTATCCTTGAACAGTTGTTTTCTCTTAAAAGTAATCTCCAACTTTGGAATTTCACTTTTTGCTGATTCTGGTTTCATGGCAAATAAGTGAATGTCTTCTTCTTGTACAGCTCATGGTTTTTGCACTTCCTAACACTTAACAATCAATTCTAAAATTTAGTCTACTGGGCCGCTGACCAGACTGGGATCCTATGGATTCCAGCTGCCTCTTTCCTTTAACAATAACACAGCTGCTTTTACTTTTTAAATCCCTCTTTATTGTCGTCATTTATCTAACTCCTGAATCCATATTTGCTCCCTTCAAATTGCATTATTTAGGGGTATCATTTGGCCATTTTTATTATTCAGGGTGTTGACTTCAGCATCTTAATTAACAGCAGTGAAACCACAGAACATTTGTTACCTGTTTCAAAGCTTGAAAACTCTTTGTTAGACATCTGGAGTGTGAAGGGAAGGCAAATTTTTACACCAACTTAAAACCCTTTGAATTTCTAGGGTCAGCAGGAAATTTTAACTGGCTGGTTCTGTCACAAACAGATATTTTAAACTCTAAGTTCATGACCCTGGATGCTGCCCAGCCTGTGATCTGAATTGCTTCCTTCCAATTGAACATCTGTGCTCTATAAGAGGAGCTCAGATTCTCTGCACTGCCCCGGAAGAAACCCTTTCTGGGCCCCTCAGTTCTGGAATTCATAACAGACCCAAGTATGACTCTCACAGTTCTTCTCTTTCTCCACCCATTTCCAGCAACTTCTTTTAGAAGATAGTAACACCCATTTTTACTGTCTTCATTGTTACTAAATAAACTATTGCTTGTGCTTTCTTTATTTCCCTGATGACTGAAAAAGGCTGTTGGGTTTATCGTAAGGGATATGGCTGCCAGGCTGAGTTTATTTGTGTAATAATTTTGTGCCAAAGTAGAAATTATATCATTCATTTCTCCTGGATTTATAAAAGAAGGCCCTGAGTGTTGGTCAATTATTTTCTCTATGTATGGCATCTTTCAGATTAACATGTTAACCTTTCTATCTCAAGTACTTATGTTGTCATAGAAAATAATCTTGGTATACCATGTTTTAACTAATTCCTTAAGAAGGCTTTGATAGCCTTAAAATTTCGTTTGCACAAAACGTTTCTTTCAACAGTTCTCTAAGGTTCAAGGTTTTCTAAATGCGGGTGGGCAGTCCATGTTCTGTCATATATTTCCAACAGTTCTTGGCCATTTTTTTTCAATTTAAGTGAGAATTGGGAAATGGAGATGTGACTTACAAATCAGAACATATTTCCTCCAATCCTTTGGCTATGTGGTATCACCTTGACCTTTAAAGTTTTTTTGAAATGTTGTTTTAAACCTTGTAAGTGTAGAGTGGGAGGGTATAATGGCCAGATAAAATTCAACATTATACTAAATATTGCCTGAGACATACTTATGAAAAAAAAAAAATTACTCATTGTTTAGCTGAAATCCAAATTTAATTGGGCGTCTTGTTAATCCTATGATTTTGGTAGGCATTCTTATGAGGGAGTAACTCATTGCCCAATATGTCTAGAGATCCTGGTGGCGGGGGGAGGGGAGGACATATATACTGCATTCTACCTCAGGGTCTAGGCTACATTCTAAGTCTCACTCATAAACATTGGACACAGCCTCTTTTTCTTGATTTTTCCAAATCACCACTCAATGTAAGTTAAATTTTTACTGAATATTCAGAGGTACAAAGGAAGATGGTTTTTACCTCAGAAAAAAATCACAGCAAAAATTTGTCAGTCACCCTCACCCCTGGAGAATTTTCACTTCATTTCCTTTCCTATGGTTCCATGTTCCTTATGAGTTTCTGGGACCTATCTCTGCTCCTTAATCCCAGCTAGTCTGTCCCACCCCTTCAAATTCCTGTATGTTTCTTATTGTAGAGCAATTTAGATCTCAGCCAATGCCAGGCCCACTAAGCTTACCCAAAGGCCCTCGTCTACAATATAAATCTGTGCATACAAAGAGCAGTCACTCCTTAAGTGCAATTTCATTATCAGCTCTTAAATTACAGGGTTTTTTATATAAAGAGAGCAATAAAAATTTATAAAGTTGGGAAAAACAAGGCTCTACAGAAAAAAAAAAAAAAAAAAAACTAGAATTAAACATCCTAAAGAAGACCAGTCTAAGGCCCAGAAAAGACTACAGATGTATGAAAAAGTTACAATAAAGGTTAGTAACTAGTTCTGTATCTTTATTGAGCTTATATCTAGATGGAAATGGTCAAATTATTGCATGAAGGATCTTAGTCACTTGTTTAAATTGGCCTTTCGAGCCAGTGTGTATGGGAGGGATCACACTAAGAGTGATTACTCAGATATCGTAAACATGTGTCTCCTTTTAACACAAAACTTCCAGTGCTTAGTCAAAGTATTACACACTCATTTCTCACAGTCTTTTGGGATACCCCGTTGATTATATCCACTGCCACTAAAGGCAATTAGAGAGTAACATTTCCCCAGGGCCGTTGATGCCAGCGCTCTCTGTAAGAACTTAATGTTTGGGCCAAGGACACATTCTATCAGGGTACCTAGAGCTATAAATTCTCAAATTGTACTTGAAGTATTGTGTGTCCTGAGATTTCACTACCACAGTCATAGCAAGGAGCTCAGAGTGGGGAGAAGGCTCTTCCTCCTTCCCATTGTTGCTACCAATGTCCTGTCACCTGAAGGCCTTTAAAACAGTGTCTTCAGCTTCCACCAGCTACCTTCTTTCATAGAGCTCAGGCACCGGTTTGGGGGAGCAGGGCTAGGGGTCTGCCCTCCCACTCTCCACCCTCACCTCTCCAATCCAACAAAAGGCCTACCCAAAACTTCCTTGGCTGGGGCCCTTTCCCCCAGGTAAATCAGTTTATGCAAACCAGCTCCTGCAAGTGCATGCAGCTCATGTAGATTCAGAGAGAGGTAGGCACAACTTTCACCGAAACAGAGGACCCAGGTACTTATAAGGAAGATTTTCAAAATTCATAATTGTTGACCATTAGAAAGAATTTCCAAGGAGGATTTAAACACCTTCCAAGACTTTAAAAGTAGGGTAATCTACCAAATATCTACTTGGAATAACTTGTAAAGGGTACCTATGCCCCTACTTTATTCTATACTTTATTGGCTTGTATAAAATATTTTCTGTATACATACACACACATATATATGTGCATGTGTGCAGTGTAGAGTGTATATAGAAACACATACTATATACACATATATGTATATAATATTCATGTATACTCATATATTATGTATATATGCATACATACATGTAGGAGCCCTGGTGATGCAGTGGTTAAGTGCTCAGCTGCTAACCGAAAGGTTGGCAGTGTGAACCCAGTCACTCCTTGGAGGAAATATGTGACAGTCTGCTTCCGTAAAGACTACAACCTAGGAACCTTATGGAGCAGTTCTACTCTGTGCTATAGGGTTGCTATGAGTCAGCATCAACTCCATGGCAACAGGTTTTGTTTGTTTGTCTGTTTTTTTTTACTGTGGTAACTCCTAGCTGTTCATCAAATCCCTATTTTTTTCTATTTCTAGTTTTTCAGCACAATTATATTTCCCATGTTCCCGTGAAGTCAGGGGATTAAATTTTAGTTAATGGCATGTGAGCAAAAATGATGTACACCACTTCCAGGCAAAACGTTTTAGGAAGTGAATCTCTCAGTTTGACGCTGAGTGTGACAATGATTGTAGGGCCAAAGGACGGAAGACGTCTGGGTCGTGATGACTCTACCTGGACTAGAGCCAACCTCTAACCAGAAACACCCTCTAGGGGTTTTGGTAAGAAATAACATCCTACTGCATCTGAGCCATTTTACACACCTGGATCTATTTGTTACCACAGCCCAGCCTCCCCTAAGACAGGTATCTATTGTTTCAGCAGCTTCAATCACTCTCCATGCTTCAGCAGATACAAAAAGCCATGTTCTATTTCATGTGGCTCTCCCACATTGGGATGGCTGAACTGGCTCTCAAAAGGAAGATGAAGCTGCTGAGGATCAAAGATATCCCGTGCCAAGTAACTCTTCTGCAAACCAGCATTTAAAGGTTCTACTTCAGGGATTATGGAAATAGTGCGCTTTGTGATTGCTTTTAATTGGTACCTGTCATCTGCTTGATAGAATTTTATTAACAGGAGTGTAAACATTCATTGCAACCTGCAGAACACAGGAATCTTAAACAGCTTATGAAATTCAATCAAAGTTCTTTTTATCTTTAGTGTTTGCTGATAACTCATTAAATGTTTCTCAGTGTTACAAATTCTGGAGCAGAAATGTTCGTTGCATATAAAAGTGATCACGTGGAGATGTTAATACAGTGAAAGGGTTGAGGGTTGCTCAGCATTTGCACAAAACGGTCACATCTTTCACTAGAAAAGACTTGACGGTAGGCAAGAGAATAACTAAATAATCCTTGTTGTTGTGTGCCTTTTTGTCTACTCTAACAATTGTTTGTGGCCCTATAGGACAGAGTAGAACTGCTGAATAGCGTTTCCTGGGCAGTAATATTTACATGAGCAGACTTGCCACATCTTCCTCCCAAGGAGTAGCTGGTGAGTTCAAACTGTCGAACTTTAATAACAATTTAATAACAATTGTGCCAATTTAATAACAATTTTGCCAATTTAATAACATTTGTGCCACCAGGTTTTTTCTGGGTACTGGGTGCCACCAGGGTTCCTTAAATAGTCCTCAGGTGTTGCTAATATTGTTTTAAATAAATAGAATATAACAAATCGTCCTTTAGGGACACCATCCCAATATTGTCAAACACATGTGGTTTCTTCCCAGGCACACACATGCATACGTGCACACAAACATATATATATATATATTTGAGTAATTAGGATAGGTTTTATTGCTTATTATTTGGATCACAGAAAGGCTAAATTCATCTTCACATACCTACCAGAACTCTTTGCAACTGTATTGATGTTTTCATTTGTTCTGAATGGCCTTTTAATATCTTGCTTTTTAATCTTTGAGCAAGGGTGGATTTAACTCATTCCCAGATTGCATGCTTGTTCTTCAGTAGGCTATTTTTCTTTTATTTTCTTTCAATTTTTATTGTGCTTTAAGTGAAAGTTTACAAATCAAGTCAGTCTTCCATATACAAATTTATATACACCTTGCTATATACTCCTAGTTGATCTCCCCCTAATGAGACAGCACACTCCTTCACCTTACTCTCTGTTTTGGTGTCCATTTGGCCAGCTTCTGAGCCACTCTGCCCTCTCATCTCCCCTCCAGACAGGAGCTGCTCACATAGTCTCATGTGTCTACTTGATCCAAGAAGCTTACTCTTCACCAGCATCATTTTCTATTCTACAGTCCAGTCCAATCCCTATCTGAAGAGTTGGCTTTGGGAATGATTCCTGTCTTGGGCTAACAGAAGGTCTGGGGACCATGACCTCCAAGGTCCTTCTAGTCTCAGTCAGACCATTAAGTCTGGTCTTTTTATAAGAATTTGAGGTCTGTATCCCACTGCTGTCCTGCTCCCTCAGGGGTTCTCTGTTGTGTTCCCTGTCAGGGCAGTCATTGGTTGTAGCCAAACACCATCTAGTTCTTCTGGTCTCAGGCTGATGTAGTCTCTGGTTTATGTGGCCCTTTCTGTCTCTTGGGCTCATAATTACCTCGTGTCTTTGGTGTTCTATATATATATATATATATATATATATATATAGAACAAAAGTCATGTATGTAACCCCAGGAGATTTTACACTTTACCTAAATTCTACTGGAAGTGGAAATGTTCTCAAGGTCTGTAGTTCACTTGATTCCTGGTAATGCAGCTGTACTGTAACATTTTCTTTCTAGCATATATGCCAAAATCAAGCAATAACACAGATCTCATTAGTTACATACTCTCTGAAGCTTATGCAGTTCCATGTTGGGTATTACCACAATATGGCCAACTAAACCTCAGTTTCTCCCTTGGTTAGTATGCATCCACACAATACAATCAGGCAAACAGGCTGTGCCTGTAATAAAAGAAACGCAAGTTTAGGCCAATAGAATGGAAATCCACCCATTTAGGGCAGTTTCGCACTACCCTGCACCACCCTGGTAGTCACTCAGTGGAGACAACTTCGCTGAGAAAACCAACTAGACATCAACAGGTCTTCCTAGAGTTATTCGACCCAGGGTCATTGCTGCTACTTTGGCTGATATGTAGCATAGGGGTGACATACCAAAGGTCAAGTCAATGAGTGGGCAAGCAAGACTGGCCTTAGACAAAGCCACAGTGCAAGACATCAATGAGGCTCAGTTCCTACTATTGAGTGTTTTTCTTACCCCTTACCATGCCAGAAGATATAAAAAAAGAAAAAGGACATAGTGAAAAACCCCAAAAGGCTTCCTGATGACACCAAAGGGAGGCTACGTCTAAGAAATTAGTCACAACAGCCTTACAACTTTTGGAAAAAATCCCTTTACTCAAATGTCACAGAGAGCCCAAGTGATCAGTGGCCAACAAAATGGTATGGAGACTCAGTAGCCCTCAACTCCAATCACAATTGAGTTTTCATATCCTGCTATATTAAAATCTGAATAAATTACCCCATTAAAACAATATTTATCATGTTGATACATAATTGTGAATCTACATGTCTAATATCTGCCTGTCTGAACTGGAAATAAGCACCACCAGGGAGTCTTTTGGGTTTTTCACCATGTCCTTGTTCTTTTTTTATATCTTCTGTCATGGTTAGGGGTAAAGAAAACACTCAAAAGTAGGAACTGAGCCTCATTGATGTCTTGCACTGTGACTTTGTCTAAGGCCAGTCTTGCTTGCCCACTCATTGACTTGACCAGCATAGTCCCTGGAGTGACCTGTAGCTTCTCTGGCAGTTTCATTTCTCCACAAAGGCATGCCACAGAGACTTTCACTCCTACTCCAAGGCCCTACACTTATAGTCATCCTCCGTGGTCATCCATGCAAGCATCCCTCACTGATGATTTTGTCTCTTCCACATTTCTCGTAAAAGAAGAATACGGGAAGCATCACACTCAAACATCAGTTTCTACCCAGCTCTCTACCACCATTTATCCTGACCATTTCCTATTACTATGGGGATTAAAGTTTTATTGACAAGTGCTATCAAGTTCATTGTTGCTAGTGCCGTTGACTTGATTTTGACTCATAGCAACCCCATGTGACAGAGTAGAACTAAAAACCATAGGATCTTCTAGACTGTAGTCTTTGTGCGAACAGATCTCCAGGTCTTTCTCTCTTGGAGCTGCTGGGTAGGTTTGAACCACCAAACTTTCAGTTAGCAGACAAGTGCCAACTGTTGTGCTATCAAGTTTAAACGTAAGGAATGCAAAAGGGCTCTTCTGTGGAGTCTCTGGATGGTGCAAATGGTTGATACCTTCAGCTGCTAACTGAAAGGTTGAAGGTTTGAGTCCATTCAGAGGTGACTCAGAAAACAGTCTTGCAATCTACATCTGAAAAATCAGTCATTGAAAACCCTGGGGAGCACAGTTCTACTCTGACGCATAGGGGATCATCATGAGTCAGAATTGACTTGATGGCAACTGGAGGTGGTAGAGGATCCTTCCTAGGGATAAAACTCAGCCTTTGGAAATACAAAAATTAATCTCCCATTCCCCAAAGATGGGTCAGCCTGCGTCTTCAGAGCAATTGTCAGTCACATTTTCATATCCCACTACATTAAGTTCTCAGTAACTCACCATGTAGGATTCATCACTTGGTTTTATATATATATATATATATATATGTATATATGTATATGTGTATATATGTATATGTGTATATATGTATATATGTGTGTGTGTGTATATATATATATATAATGGCTTACAAGTAGATTGAGAGCATTTCTGGCTGGCATATATTATTCATTTTTTCCTCCCCAGCAGATAGAGAGCAGTACCTGGCACAGAGCAGATCCCGGTAAAGGCTTAATGAGTGACTTCTTTATTTTTATCATTTTAGAAGGACAAATTCTTAAACAGACCACCACAAATATAGTCTCTTCCCTTCACATCACGCTCCCCTTCTCCTCCTTATTGTAAGCACATCAGAGGAGCAACCACACTGGAAATTGACACCCTCTTTCATCTATAATAAATTTCACACTAATCTGACTTGCCAGCAAAATGACTTGGGGCCGGGGCACAGCCCTGTAATCTAATGGGTAATGTGCATTTAGCAGGTACATCCACCCACCGTAGCAGGTACATAATACTTCAAAAATTCACTTTAGCTTCCTCTAGCTTTGGTCACAGCAAAAATAAATAAGAGCCTATGGCAACTCTTCCTTCTCAAATAAATACAATGTGAATCTAGGAGATAGTAAATTAAGTTTCAAAGCCAGCTGGTTGACCTTATACCTTCTATCAGCCAAGTGGTCGCCACAGTAAATAACATTCATTTCTCTCGATGTCAGGGCTTGGTAAGTTTAGAGGGCTCTGAGTGTGGCTGTGCGTTCTCTCTTTGCCTAGTGCCTGGGACCTCACCGATGGCCTCGGCTCTGGGTCTCGGGAAACAGATCTCATCTGGTTTACATTTCCTTTGAGCCCCACTCTGAAGGCTAATGGGGGAGATTTCAGATTTCTTTGCTAACACTATGCACTAAGTGATGAAAATCCCAACGGACTTCAGACTTCCTCAGTATTTATATGTCTGTAGGGCAATTGCGAGTTAATAATCTTTTCCTGAAACCACTTTATATTTAGCAATTATTTCTGGCATTATTCCCTCTTTCCCAAAGGAAATTTCCTTAAGTTTGTTGCTAGCACATATATAAAATGTTCATTCTAAAATACTATGATATTGTATAGCTTTTGAGTTTAAGTTAATTTTAAAACAGTAAACTCTTCCTCTGACCATTTGTTATCTTTCTATATAAGGATATTTTAAAAGAACAATTAGAAAATAGGAAATTATTCAGAAGTATTTGGCATAACTAACAGAATTTAATCTAAACAAATTTCTCTATGTTTGTTACTTTTTCTGCTTTTAGTTTCAATAATTAATACATTTGTTCAATGGGTTTAAATTTAGTTCAGTTTAGATTCATTGTTCACCATGAAACTGTCTAATTCTTCAAAACATATGCAGCTTTGGGCATCTCAGATAGACCATGTTATTAGAATTTGGGGGTTTTAAATACTCTCTAAATTACCCACCATTTACATAAAATTCTTCTCACTTTAAAAAAAAAATTGGTAAAATTGGGACTTACAACCTAGATCTCTTTCATTTCTTTTTCTTTATTTGGTACTCTGGTATTTGATCTCAGTAACTTTATATGACATGACAAAGGCCAGGTGTTAATACAGGCCCAGGAGATGCTTCGTTTATCAGCTGCAGTCTGGAGGAGCTGATTTCTTCCATTTGTTTTTTAAAAGTCTCAGTCCCTTTTTCTGCTTCACAGCAGCCTAGTCAACTGCATCTCTAGGAAATGGGCTGCTTTTCATTTGAACTCACCCATATCAGCTTATCTTGTTTTATGGGCTACTCTTCATGTTCAATTATAGCTGTGGCTAATGAGTGCTCTAGTCACCAAGGTGGCTGATAGGAGGTAGGGCGAAGGGGAAGCAAAAACGAGTGCATGAGACCAGGATTCTATGATTGCTTCCACCATTAGCTTGTTGTAATGAAACAGCAAGCTCTGCTTCTCTAGCTTTCAGATAAAAAACAATAAAATTTACCTGACCTATTTCAGAAGACTATTGTGAGGTTGAAGGGGTTTGATGTTTTTTTTTTGTTGTTGTTAATGCATTCAGTATACTGTATATTTTAAAGATGATACTATAAAGCTAAGCATAAAATGGACACATTTTTAAGTAAAGACAATTCCACCAAAGTACAAATACTAGCAGCCAAAGAGTACATGAAAATGTTAACCTCTTTAGTGATTAAAGATATGCAAATAAAAACTGGTAAAGTTTTTTTTTTAATGACCCCCGAAGCTAGATTGGGTAGTAGAAAATGGGTTTTCCTACACATCATAGATGAAAACACATTTGGTCCAACCTTAACAGGTGACATTTTTCAAATATATACAATGTAAATATTCTTGTTGTTGTTGTTAGGTGCTTTGGAGTCGGTTCCGAGTCGTAACTACCCTATATATGACAAAATGAACCACTGCCTGGTCCTGCATCATCCTCACAATCGTTGCTATGTTTGAGCCTATTGTTGCAGCCACTGTTTTCTCTCGAGTGCCTTCCAACCGGAGAGGCTCATCTTCCAGCACTGTATCAGACAATGTGCTGCTGCTATTCCTAAGGTTTCCACTGGCCAATTTTTTTAGAAGTAGATCACCAGGTCCTTCTTCCTAGTCTGTCTTAGTCTGGAAGCTCTGCTGAAACCTCTCCACCATGGGTGACCCTGCTGGTGTTTGAAATACCGATGGCACAACTTCGGCATCACAGCAACGCGCAAGCCACCACAGTACGGCACTCTGACAGACAAGTGGTGAAATATAAATGTGGATAACATTCATCTGCTTATAAGAATCTATTCTAAGAAGAAAATCAGAAAAGTATGCAAATATCTGTGTATAAGAATGTTTGTTACAGTATTATTTATAATAGTGAAAAGCAGAACCATAATAAACAGTAGAGTTATCATTTTGAAAGAGTATAAACTGTATGATGGGCAGAACCCTTTTGAGTGCATTGAAAACAAACTGGAAAGGCAGTACCTTGATTGCCAAATGGAAACACCTTTTATTTCTGAAAGTAAAGCTTGAGAAGAGAGTATAAGCTATCTAGCAAAGCACAGGAAGTGTATGAGTTTGGATCATATTTTCAAGACAAAACCTCCTCCTAGTCATTCCTATCTCATTCTATAATTCCTTCTATTGCTAAATTAAGACCACAGCTCTTAGCCGTGTTATAGACTGAATTGTGTCCCCCCGCCCCCCACCCCTCTGGCCAGTATACATGTTGGAATCCTAACACCAACTTTCTGTTCTTTAAAGCCACCCACTTGTAGTATTTGTGTTACAGCAGCAGTAGATAACAAAGGCAGCCTGTTTTACATGTGCACCCCTCCCCAAATTTATCAGTAAATGTGAAATCCCAGGCCTGTGATTTAACTGTAAAATACAAAATCCCAAAGAAAAATGTCAGACAATGTTTCCTAATGGATATAAACTTTTATATGGCATGAATTAGAATTCTGCTGTGTGTATTGTCTTTGGAGCCCCGGTGGCACAGTGGTTAAGAGCTTGGCTGCTAACCAAAAGGTCAGTGGTTCGAATCCACCAGCTGCTCCTTGGAAACCCTATGGGGCAGTTCTACTCTGTCCTATAGGGTCGCTATGAGTCAGAATCGACTCGAGGACACTGGGTCACTGGGTTTATTGTCTTTTGGTTGAAACAAATATGAACAATGACTAATAATAAAAAGTCAATAGTCAATGATTTAAAAAGAAAGAAAAATGTTTCCTTATTTTGAGTTAGTGGCAAAAGGGACGGACTTCCTGGAGGGTTACCAGTCTTGCTCAGTGAGGGACCATCTTGCACAGTGGTCCTTCCTATAGATAGAATAGAAGCCTTGGGCACCAGACCTGTTCTTATTTCTTTTTTAGTCCTTATACATTATTTCAGTCTTTCAAAAGTGAGGGGGAAGAGACAGAAGTGTTGGGAAAATATCAGAAGGAAGGGAGATTGGAGTTGTGTTTTCATACATACATATACTCCAGTATTTTTAAGGGTACCTGAAACATAGTAGGTACTCAAGAAATATTTGCTCAGTGAATAAATACTCTCTTTCAAGCTTAGAGGGAACCCTGGTGTTGTAGTGGTTAAGTGCTATAGCTGCTAACCTAGAGGTCTGCAGTTCAAATCCACCAGGCGCTCCTTGGAAACTCTATGGGGGCAGTTCTACTCTGTCCTATAGGGTCGCTATGAGTTGAAATCGACTCGACGGCAGTGGGTTTTGGTTTTCAAGCTTAAAGGCTGAAACCATGAACGTGGCCCTTGCTGAGAGCCCTAACACATCTGATGAGCTTGATTCAGAGCTGAATGCCCAATAGGAAGAAAATGTCAGAGGATAACTTTTTTCTTTCCAAGAAATTTCTCCTATTTCATAAGTTAATGAGGACTTGAAACATTACAAAATCTCTATTCTTGGTTCCATATCACAAATCAGGTGCACCAATGGTAGATGGTTAAACAAACCTTTCCTTTCGCCTGATGGAAGGGGCATTGGTACTGTTTCAATCAGCTCAAGTCTTCTTGACATATTGAAATACTACCTGGTCATAAAGGGCTGCAGTCTGGGTTAGTTACCTTGGAGGACGAGAACAGGAAGTCCCCGATCGTTCACACATCACAGAATGTAGAGTATCTCCTCTCACCTTATCTGAGGTCGTTTTCCATTCTCAAGCCTGAGTACCCTTAATAACTCTTGAAATTTTCCCACCAAGTCAGTGTAACTACATCTATCATGATTCGTGGAGGTTTCTACTCCTTTCTGTGGATTATTAAACTATTTTCTTCAATGGTAGCCTATGGCAATAGGCAAAACTCAGAAAATTTATATGCCTATATTCTGGTACTTTCTATTGGGACTCAAATATTCATAGCAATGACATCTTTACAGAGCAGACACCATAAACCACTTGGTACACGAAGAAGGGGAAAAAACCCTCAGAAGAGGTTTTATCACCCAAAATATAACCTAAAATTGAGTTAATTATGGGGCTAGTCCAGAAATGGATCCATTTTAATTTACTGTATTTACTGTATTTTTCCCTTTAACTTTTCAGTCTCATAGCTAAACTGTGAATGAGGAAATCTGTATACAGGAGGTTTATCAGCATCACAATTTAATCACAATACAACTAATATTTGCATAGAAAATGTTGTTTCTATAATACAATCTTTATTACGATCTGTATTCTTCTAACTGCTGTGATCTTCCTCAGGCACTGTCTCCGGGCACAGCAGGGAAACTTAACCAGGGCCATTAATAACTCAGCTTACAGCCATCTCTTACAGATAAATGCTCAGTCTTCCAGAGCGGTGCTTCTTGCACCTTCTCCTCTCTGTCCCCTGCAGTGATTGTATCCTTTGTCCTCCTCGTGTGTCCTTTGTATGCTTGCCATGTCGGCATCTGTAGCTAGTGAACTTGAGATCTGTTCTCCCTTGGTTTGGGTCTCCCTGCCATCCCAGTCTACTTTCAACTTAGTGTCATCCCGATTCACCCTGCAGTGAATATCCATTCAAGAAGTGTTAAGATACTGACGAGGTAATGAAAAATACTATGGACCAGCAGGGAATGGATTCAGGAAATGTGAATTGACAGAATTTAGTGAACAGTCAAGGGAAAAAGTAATACAGCTTAAACAAAAGAAAAGATATACATTCTACTGAAAATTATGCATCCCCAAATCAAATAGATATGAGATAATGTATGTTCCTTGAAAAATTGCAATATGAAGCAAGACTGCTATTGATATTTTCAATTAAATGAAATACTCATCACCTGCCTCCTAGATTGCTGCTAGGTAGTAAGTAGGTAGATGGGAAGGACATTTGGGAGATAAGGGATACTAGGGTGGAGAGGACTCATATCTCCAGTTACTCTGGTTCTTGAACAATAGTTTTATCATCAATCTGTGATCGTCTGAGCTCACAAGGGAATAGGAATAAAGAACTGAGAACTTGAGAAAGCATCAGCATTTGGTGTTGAAAAGCATTTTTCAAATGAAGAGACTACAAGCCTATCATTCGTTCTGGGTATTCACATTATAAACCCCACAATTAAGCCTGATGTAAACAAAAAAAAAAAAAAAAAAATTTTTTTTTTTTTTTTAAAGATGTGGCTTGGATCCTGGAAAACTACTTCTGTCTGTTTCCCACTCTCACTAACAGTCCCTCTTGTGTTTCTGCTTCTAACTGTAGCAGTGTCTCTGGGTTTACAAAACTACCTTCTTCTACTCTTGCTCTCTCCATCCATTTTTGGTGATTGGAAAGTAAATGATCTAGGCAGGGCATCTACAGAATTTGTGGGGCCAGTACAAAATAAAAATACAGAGCCACTTGTTCAAAGTATTAATAATTATAATACAGCCACAGGAGAGCATTAAGCTAAGCACGGACGCCTTCATAGCATGGAGTCCTGGGGGACTGCACAGATCACACACCCATGAAGCTGACCCTGAATCTTTGGCTTTGTTGTTGAACAGCTAAGCCAAGTCGTTTTATGAGAGGGACAGAGGGTGGAGAAGAGGAGAGAAGCAGGGACTTGATGATAACTTGCAACACGTCTTAAAATAAGGGAAATGTCTATTTTATTGTCTGACAAAATCACAGTAATCTAAATTCACCCAATTTATGCCTATTGCTGGCAAGTTGCCCATTGAGCATATGGGTTAACCTTCAGTAACCAAAAGAAAATATTATTTGCTAAAGTAGATGACAATTCCTGTTTGAAATGAAATGATGGATAGATACACAGGCTATTAAGAAGATAAATTGATAAAATATGCACCTTTTTTTAACCATTGTGTGGGGCCCTCAGAGGAGGAAAATTGATTGGTACTGGCTTTAAACTACATACTCCATGGCACTTTACTGAGGCTTTGGGGGTAGATCAATAATGAACCAGAGCCTTGCCTTCAGAGTTACTTCTTTCACCTCAGTTTCCAAACTGAGACCTCTGAGTGTTGTGCAAAGAAGTAGGAAAAACAGAGAGAAGATTCAGAGAAGGCCTTAACTCTAACCTTAACCCTACCCATTGCCTTCAGGCTAATTTTGACTAATAGCAACCCTATAGGACAGAGTAAGTAGAACTGCCCCAAAGGGTTTTCAAGGCTGTAATCTTTACAGAAGCAGAATGCCACATCTTTCCCCTGCAGAGCCTCTAGTGTGCTCGAACTGCTGACCTTTTGGTTAGCAGCTGAATGTTTAACCATTGAGCCACCAGGGCTCCTCTACCTTAACCCTAACACCTACAAATTGACCAGCCTGGTGAGCTACACTAAGAAATTAAAAGCAGCAAAAAATCAAACTTTCTTTGACTGCTTAATCCATGTTTGTTTACCTCATTTATTTTTTCATTTAATTAAAACACATGAAGACACACTCGGACATCTGGTCAGCTCAGAAGCACATTAATAGCTTGGGATCTACACTATATAACTAATCATTTTAGACAGGATAATCCTCACAGTGTGATCATAAGTTGGCATGAGATGTGGAAAGTCATAGGTAACTGACAGCATTTGGGGTTTGTTTAGAGCTACCGAGCTACCAGTCTTTCAGCCCCCAGCAGAGTTTGCTCAGCCACTCTCAGGGGTTCTTCACCTATTTGGTGCAAATTAGTGTAAACCCAGAATGCCTCACTGGAAGAGAAGCAACTGGTTTGTTCAGACTTAATGCCAACTTGAAATTATTCTAAAAATGTATTCTGTATATCCCGTTGCAGATATGATAAACTATCTACTGGATGATATATAGAAACTGGACCTACCTCTCATATCCTGGCCCTAAAAGAAACTGTCATAGGACTAAAATAGGTGAGAAGTTGTCTGGGAGGGATTTAGGATAAGTCATGCTTTCTTCTCACTGTTGTGTGTTTAATCCTAGAGAAACCATTTGGAGCCATTCTGATTATTTTCTTTTTGGCTCAGCAGAGTGAAATGAAAAGAAGTGGGAGCTGGTTGGAGTTGTGGAGAAAATGTTTGACACTAGTAGATTTGGGTGTGTCTAGTGTGTTTTGCAGGCTAAGAAGTATTTGTAGTGTTTTCCAAGATGTTTACTAGTTCTACAGGGCACAGTGGACAAAAAGCACAGGCTCTGGAGTTAGAAAGATCTAGTTTTGCAACTAACTAGCCTTGTGTCCTTGGAGAATTCAGTTAATCTCTCTGAAGTCTAGGTTTCCTATCCATCAAATAGGGATGTAAATACCTGCTCACAGGATTGCTCTTAAGATGAAGTGAGTGAACTTATGCAAGATCCTTAGTGCAATTCCTGGTATATCCAGTTGCCATTGAGTTGACCCTGGCTTATGGTGACCCGGTGTGTGTCAGACTAGAACTGTGCTCCATAGAGTTTTCAATGGCTGGTTTTTCAGGAGTAGATCACCAGGCCTTTCTTCTGAGGCACCTCTGGGAGGATTTGGCCTGCCAAACTTTTGGGTAGCAGTCACATATGTTAACCATTTGTACCACCTAGGGACTCCTCTTGGTACATAAAAAATAAACAAACTCATTACCATTGAGTCAATTCCAACTTATAGCAACTCTATAGGACAGAATAGAACTGTGCCATAGAGTTTCCAAAAAGTGGTTTGAGGCTTTGAACTGACAACCTTTCGGTTAGCAGCTGAATGCTTAACCACCGTGCCACCAGGGCTCTCTTGGCACATAGTTGACACTTTAATAAATGTTAGGCTCCTTCTCAACTCCCTTTCCTATGGTCTCCTTCCTTCACACTTTCTGATATTACCAAGAAGATATACTCCATTATTATGTATTATATCTGAAGCTCTTTGAAAATAAGGTTAATCATTATATTTAGAGATTTTTTTTGTCTAAATTTTTTAACTGACTTTATTTGGCTTTACATTATGCTTGTAATTAATTTATATCAGGTCTTTCACTTTTAAGAGTATTATTTTTATAAATTAATCATGGCCATATTAAGTTTTGTCATCTGCATATAAATTTTTACTTTGCTGATTTGCTGGAAATGTTTACAAAAATATCTCAACGAGAAGATGGAGTATATTGGATTTGTGAAAAGGACTGTAATTAGACTGAATGAATCAAGATTTCCAGAACTCGTATGTAGGAACTGACAGGTTCACAGACTGTGGCTGATCCAGAATCATGTGGAACAGAAATTAACAATATAAGACTGAGTAAAGGATTACTATAGGTTTTATGTGAGAATATTGCAGATGTCTTAAGGTCTTAACTTCTGGATATAAAAAACCATTTTCCTCCTTTCTCCTAAATTATCGAACTAATGGGTATAGATATTGTAACTCTCAAATTAGAAGTTCCTGTTGGTAACTTAGCAAAGTTGTAAATATCATGACCAAAAAAGCGTTTAAAGTTTATTCAAGCTATGATTTTATAAAATAGAAGAGCAACAGATTTCTGTTAATCTCTCAAGGAACAGTTTGTGCCTTAATAAATAAATGTTGCTGTGTTTATATTAATATGCAATTTAAGGTTTTGCAGAATGTAGTTGCTGCTGAAGCACGTAAAAAGCAATTACTAACCCTGCTTATGTATAAACAAATACCTCATAAGACTTGGTTCAAAAACCTTAGGGTCATGATTTCATTGGTTATTTCAGACAATGGGCCTAATATTAGCTTTAGTATTTCTATTCTACCTTCTAGTTCTCCGTATAATGCCTGGGATCTTAAAAACCATATGGTGCCCAACCACCATTTATTGAATGTTTTTGATCAAAGGTTCTATAGCAGAATCATGATCCAAAGGAGGGAATGACGAAAGAGCTGTAATTCTCCTGGAATCCAGATTTCTGGTTTTCATGGAGGTTGGGGTAACCACAGGCCATTGCCTTTGGTGTTATTTTGGGCTTGAGTTTTGAGGAAAAAAAACTAGTTCCTGAAGCCACTTTTGAGTCGGACAATGGTCCAGATAAACTACTAAATCCATTTTTTTCTGGGCATTGTGTTTTTTGAATAATTAAATCTGTTTTGGTTAACTGACTCCAAAGACTAGGCTGAGAGCTATGTTTAAGGTAAATTGGTAATTAGTTTAACTAGTCTTCAAGACAATGTCATATAAAATACATGTCTAATGTTTAATCAAACTGTCACCCCCCATGCAGAAAATTATGTATCTCAAAGAAACCAGGTTCTCATAGGAGATCGACCTCATGGCTCAGATTCCGTTTTGTCTTAGGCTCCACTTATGGTTCTGAAAAAGTGTCCCATGACTGTTAATAGGTAAACCAGGGAGGGGCAGATTGCCCCCAGGAAGAATACTTAGTATGCTTTAAATAAATTAAACTGAAGACCTCCAACAGGAGAGGTCCATCCTATATTACCTTGCTAATCATGTATTCTCTAATAGAAACTAGGTTGTCCCATGCAAATTCTTCTATACTTTCTGTTTCCTCTAGACAAACTTTGTGTGCTCCTCATGAATATACATTTTTGTGTGGTGGATCCAACTACACTAGTTTAGATGATCACTTTCCAACTGTCAGTGAATTTACATGGGCAATTTCTTGTTTAGATTCCCAATGGCTGCATGGTCAATGCTCTTTGGGAACTTTAGAATTACCTTTAGATATTCATAGTAATCATGCTAGTAAGTATTGGAAAGATAATGTTAAACTGTTATACACTGTAAAATGAATGGCAGAAGAAAACCCATTTGTCTAACACTCAGGGTTGGGTTGGTAGCTTTAATTTCTACTTATGGAATAGTTGAATTGGAGAAATCTTTAAGAAATTTATCAATCACTATGGGACAAATAGCAGGTGAAATTGCTAATGGAATGGAAACACCACAGCAACCTACAACCTAATCAAGCTAAGGTGGCATGAGATAACAGAATAGCCCCAGATTGTTTATTAGCCCAAAAAGGTATAGTCTGTGCTGTAGTAAACACCTCTTGTTGCATTTGGATAAATAACACAGGAAAAGTAGAAAATGATATATACAGAATTAGACAAGAATTTACTTGGTTTCATACTGTAACACCTCACAAACACCAGATTTGGTTGGTTACAATAAGGAATAAGTATATGGGCTAGATCATTATTGCAAGGAATAGTGATGTTCTTAGTCTACATCCTGATAGTATTAGGAATAATGAAACTTATCTTCTATTATATTACGCACTTAAGAAGGCCTTGGGCTAAAACGCTGATGTACACTGAGTCTACTTATTTCAGCAATGTGATTGATGAGAACATCACTCTTACTTAAGATCATGGTGAAGAACCAGATGATATCTGATGGAAAACCAACACCATGAGTTTAAAGAGCTTTCCATGGCCACCAACTAGGAGCCTGACTAAGTTCAGGTATTGATCATCAGTGTATTTACTCCAATCTTCGATCAGAAAGAGGGAATAATCTAAGGAGATAATATTAGAGGCATTATTCCCTGTCCTTGAACATAAAGAATGTGACCCAGCTGGAGCTGAACTCACAAGGACCCACAAGGACTCACAAGGACACATCAACTGGACCCTAAGGTATAAAGACAATATCTAGGACAACCTTGGAAAACATCTTTTAGGGAATTTTTCACATAAACAGCACAAAAGACCCACATACTTTCCACTCTCATCTTGGCATTTAGTAAATAGTGAGATTTGCTGGACCAGTGAAGACCCTCCTTACTGGCATTACTGAAACTTGTACCAATGATTGTTAAAGAAAGACAATTCAAAATGTAGAATCACAGTGATTTGGCAGTTTTTAGCCAATCTGTGAAAAGGTGATGATTTCAATGATTTTACCCATTTGTGATGTTAATATATACTGATGATTCTGTATCATTCCTTAGACTCAAACAGACATGGCTCTGGAAGCATGCTTGTCTGTTTCCCACTTTTGCTTTTGAAAAAGAAGACATGCTCTTCCCCAGAAAGTAATTACAATATTTTTCATAATGATCCAAGTATAAGATGTGAAGACTTTCCCTTCCTAACCCCTAAATTCTTGAATTTAAGCCCTGGTAGTTCTCAGCCCTGGTGGTGCAGTGGTTAAGAGCTTGGCTGCTAACCCAAAGGTCTCCAATTTGAAGCCACCAGCCACTCTTTGGAAACCTTGTGGGGGATTTCTACTCTGTCCTGTGGGGTCACTCTGAGTTGGAATTGACTCAACGGCAACAGGTTTCATTATTTCGGTTTAGCCCTCAGCAATTGTTCCTGGTACCAAAAGTTTATACCCAATGATTTTAACTTCTTACCCTGCTGAATCATGCATTTTCTACAGCAGAAAGCAAATCCACAAGAAACTTCTTTGTTGCCTAAGGGGCCATTCCTTAATATACTCTTTCACTTCAACAACTTGGAGATATTCCATACTGGAGCACATGGTTCTAACAACGGTATTCATTAACCCCACTGCCAGTGCAATTGCCAAGGACATCCTGTGGAAAGGAAGTGACCCCTAGTGTAAGGTACACCATACCTTGAAACCGTTAAATTATGTTTTAGGAAACAATTGATGGAATTGCAGTCCTCTGTTAAAAAAAAAAAAATACACACAATAAATTCAGATAGCCCATAGCTTCTTATTGGAAAGAGTTGTTATGGGTAACAGTGCTTCTGGAAAATACAAACCAAATGAGGTTGACTCTAAGTAGATGTAGACAACTGTAAAGCAAGGTTTCTAACTGTTTTTTAATATGTCCCCACCTACCCAACCCCTACTCCTCAGTTTCCCAAATAACCAATCTATTAGCTTGGAACTGTATCTGTGGCATACACTGCTAGCTAGCCACCCTATATATATATATATATATATATATGCTTCATCCATGTTAGTAGAACCCTGATTTTGTTTGGAGCTGTGAAGTACACATTTTCTAGCCTTCCTTGCAGGTATGAGTGGCCAGGTGACATAGTTCTAGCCAAAGTGGACAAAAATTTCTGGGGATCCCTGAGAAAGTTTTGTTTTCCTGATATAGAGGCCATCATGCTTCCCTTGTTGTTTTCTCCTTCTGCTGACTTGATGATTGAGTTGCAGCAGCCATCATGCCACTATAAGGTAGCAGAGATACAGTCTTGAGATCCTTGAGACACTGCATCCTTGAGGACTGCCCTAACTTGCTTCAAAAAAAAAAAAAAAAAGTCATTGAGTTGATTCTGACTTATGGCAACCCATTATATGTCAATAGAATTGTGCTCCACAGGGCTTCCAGCGGCTGATTTTTTGGGGAAATAGATCGCTAGGACTTTCTTTTGAGGCATCTCTAGATGAATTAGGACCACCGATTTTTGGATTGTAGACAGGTGCTTAACCATTTGCCCCCAACCAAGGGACCCCTAATCTGCTTATGCTACCATTATTTGGGAAACCCTGGTGGCATAGTGGTTAACAGCTATGTCTGCTAACCAAAAGGTTCACAGTTCAACTCCACCAGGTGCTCCTTGGAAACTCTATGGGACAGTTCTAGTCTCTCCTACAGGGTTACTATGAGTTGGGAACGACTCAATGGCAACGGGTTTAGTTTTGGTTTAGTTTTATCATTACTTGGGTTTTCTTCTGAAAGCATTCCCAAACTGATAAAAAATCTGCTTACTTAGCCAGAAATTTCCATTAGATTAGGTTTCTTTGGATTATTTTAACACTGGGTCAGATAAGATTGCATTTTTCACAAGCTTCCCAAAAGGAAAGATCCACTGGGTTTTTCCCACTTGCTCATAAACATGAATTATACTCTAGAGTGGAAAAGACCTTTGATTCCAGAGACACAAAACCTGTGTTCAAATAACAGCTTCATACTTATGAATTAGGTGACCTTAACTGGATTACTTTCCTTCTGAGCCTCCATTTCTTAACTTGCTTCCCATGGCAAGAGCTATGTCATGTTCATCTCTGTATCCCCAGTACTAGGTCCAATGCCTGCCCACATTTGTTATGCATTATGCATTTGAGATATAGGATTAATTTTTTTTTTTTTTTTACCATATTAGCTGGAAGATGCTTTAGAAAGCAGAACCAAGCCTATCTACCCAGTATGAGGATAAAAAAATTGTTAGAAACCTTGCCTTATTGTTGTCCACATCTATGTAGGGTCAACCTCATTTGGTTTGTATTTTCCAGAAGCCCTGTTACCCATAACAACTCTTTCCAACCTATAGTATGCCTGCCTACACTCCCCTTCTCCTCTCATTACAGACTTAATCAATCCATCAGCCCTCCCAATAAGACAAAATTATTCTCAACATAGTGCCTTAGACAATAACTACAAATCCAACAACATCTTGAAAGCAAGTGGAGCTCCTGGGTGGTGCAAATGGTTAATGAACTTGGGCAGCTAACCAAAAGGTTGGAGGTTCAACTCCACCCAGAGATCTCTCGACAGAAAGGCCTGGCAATCTACTTCCAAAAAATTAGCCATTAAAAACTCCATGGAGCTCAGTTCTACTCTGACTTACTTGGGGTCACCATGAGTCATGATTGCCTCAATGGCAACTGTTTTTTGTTGTTTTTTAAGAAAAGAAATGCAGGTGCTCTGATCATGGGATGTGAAGGTCAGACAGGCCATAGAAAGAGGTGATTAGAAGGATCCCCATAATGTAAGGAACAAAATGAAGTATCAGGTCCCTGATGGCAGGAGAAGTGACAGAGGGCACCATCTGAGAACATGGCTTCGGGATGGGTGACCAGGTCTGGCAGTGAATAAGGAAAAGCTGAGGTCCATCAGCAAAGAAGCATCTAGCAGACCAAGAGGCAGTTGAGTAGTTTTAGGTCCACATCACTCTGTCCTACCACCCCCGCCCCACACCCTTGCCCTATCCTCCTTCTATTAATCTCAGTGATATTTGTCTTCTTTTCTTCATCACCTTATAATTCTCTCCATTGTGGGGCAGAATGACCCAGTAAAAAATGCTTCGCAAATAGACAGACCTAGATTCAAACCATGGTCCTCACAGTCTGGGGGATGTTGGGTGCGTTGCCAAATCTGTCCATCTCCACTTTTGTCCAAGGAGGATAATAACAGAACCTCATAGACTTGCTGTGAGGATGGAATGTGCTAATCTATGGAAAGTACCTAACACAGGGCTAAACACATTTTCAGAGTTCTTCCTCGGGTGGAGTAAGATTCCGTTTGCCTTCTCAGATCCTGGACACATTGCCATCTTTCAGGAATAAAGAAGTTTCTGGAAGGTTCACTATGGTTCTAGACATTTTAGAAATATTCTAACCCATGAAGGAAGAAAAACCCACTATGATCAAGTAAAGTCATAGGTCTAGTTTGAATAAGGTACTTTGAAGAAATACCCACAGTGGTAATTTCTCCCTAGTTGCAGATAAGCAATGGCTATCAGGCATGTTATAGTTTTATAAAATTTTTAATGAAAGGCACTCCAGACTACACTTATATTTTCCAATGAAATACTACCTGCTCAAATAACTTTTAAACATATGGAATTTATTTTCTCTCACACCTGGCTATATTTAATTTGTTATGAGAGGTTCCTGACTGTGTTATGTGACCTATTCCCAAGACGCTTAAGAGTTAAATGTGTTTCCTGCTTTCCTGAATTCCAAATAAACTGAATAAAATAACTAATCCTTGGATACACATATGTAATATCCTGAATGTGTGTGCGTGTGCGCGCACACACACACACACATATGTTCCTGTTTTCCATTAACTTGTAGCTTGTGAGTGTTGGGGAGGGAAGAAGTAATAAGGACTAGGAAATTATGAACCACTTAAAGTGAATTACTTGAATTTTTCATTTTGTGGTTATTGTTAAATGCTCTCATCCATCCTAATAATACAGTATGTCATTGACACCTTAATAAGTTATTCATTTGATTTGTCTGTTTTTTTTTTTAACCTAGATACTGTGAATACTTAGAATAGTACTTCAAATTTGAAAAGGAGAAATTGTTTTTTAAAAAGAACACCATTTACAACATAGTGCCCTATTCAAATGTAGCAGTATGTTTTGGAAGGTCTTAGGCTTATCTTGGTGCAGCAATTAGGAGCTTGTCTGCTAACCAAAAGGTTGTTGGTTCGAACCCATCCAGCAGCTCCATAAGAAAAAGAACTGGTGATCAGCACCCGTAAAGATTATAGTTTAGAAAACCCTACGGGGCAGTTTTACTATGTCCTACTGGGTCTCTATGAGTTGGAATCAACTCAATGGCACACAAAAATAACTAGGCCTATCTTAAAATTAAGGCTCAAGTATAATTGTTCAATACTTGTTTTTTTTAAAAAAATTATAACCATTCTACATTACTTAATATGATGCATCATCAGCTCCATCTCCCCAAAACAATTTTACATCCTACTATTTCCACAACTTCACAATGGTATTTTATAGTACTAGAAATACATACTAATTGCTTTTCATATTCAGTATTGAAGGCAAAAGCAGAGTGGAAAGATTGGACAAAGCACCATCTGAGCGGTCAGACATATGAGAGATAGTTTCCTCAACCACTTATTGTGAACAAGTTTTGGACAAGTCATGTTATCTTACTCTACCCAGATAGCTCGTCTATAAAAAGTAGTTAATATTTTGCCTTCTCAAAGCAAGGATCTGGACTATTTGATTCAGGGAAGAGTTTAAGGGCATGGGTTTTGCAGTGCCATTTACTAGCTGTGTGGCCTTGGGGCCCTCACTTAACCTCTCTGGGTCTGGGTGTCTTCATTGAGAGGTTAGAGTTAAATTTGATGATGTCTTGTATGTACTTGGGAGCCATGGTTGCACAGTGGCTAAGAGCTCAGCTGCTAACCTAAATGTCAGCAGTTCAAATCCACCAGTCATTCCTTGGAAACCCTATGGGGCAGGTCTACTCTGCCCTATAGGGTCACTATAAGTTGGAATTGACTCGATGGCACCTAGCAACAATGAACACATGCACTTGGGGGCCCTGGTGGTGCAGTGGTTAAGAGTTTGGGTGCTGACTAAAAGGTCGTCAGTTTGAATCCACCAGCCACTCCTTGGAAACCCTATGAAGCAGTTGTTCTCTGTCCTGTAGGGTCACTATGAGTTGGAATCAACTTGATGGCAATGGGTTTGGTTTGGTTTATATGCACTTAGCATGAACCCTAACCATGTTGTTGGTAAGAGCACAGTGCAGGTTAAGCATCACAGTTTTGTTCATTGATGTATCTATCTCAAGGACCTAGAAACTAGTCTGACACATACCTGCTGTCGTCGAGTTGATTCCAACTCATAGCAACGCTATAGGACAGAGTAGAACTGCCCCGTAGAGTTTCCAAGGAGCACCTGGCGGATTCAAACTGCTGACCTAACAGCTGTAGCACTTAACTACTACGCCACCCGGGTTTCTGTCTGATGCATGGTAGGTGCTTAGTAAATATGGAATTACAGTGAAACCTGTAAGAGCCAGAACTCTACAGGACTGCCTTGTTTTTCTGGGTCTTGCAAGTTTCCACCTTTGGCAGGGTACAGTCTTAAACCACTTTTTTATGGCTCTCTACCAGTGGAAAATATTTGAGTTTTTTTTCTGACATGTTTCTACCTTACACATGATCCAGCTTTTGCACTTTTACTTAATTATAACCCAGATATCATCCGAATCTCCCTGACCCATAAATTCTCAGTGAGATTGAACCAAAATCCCATCTCACATTCTATGAACAATGCAACGTTCTACTCAAGAATTTTTCAAATTTATGGAGTCCTACTTTTCTCCCTGTTGCAAATGGCTCAGATTTTCAGTTTCTGCTCTTTTGTTTTTTACTCAGTTCTAAGGCTTGCTTTTATTTCTTGATATCCATGGTTTCTTTTCTTTGATTAGCTCTCCCCCCACCCCCCCCCCACACACAATGCACATAATTGGATACCACTGTCATGATAAAGCTACATGTATGTATCTGACTCACAATGAGGATTTAGGAGTAATGGTGAGAAGGGCTAAATTATAGCCTTGCACTCAAGACAACTTACACTTGAATGTTAAGCTTTCCATTAAGAAAGCCCATGGGCCATAGAATTTCCCTACCCTAAAAAAAAAAAAAAAAAATTTTTTTTTTTAAGGAAAAAAAAGGGTCAGAAGAACTTCTATAGCAATTATTATCAATACATACATTTTATTTTCTTTGGATGAGAAATTATTATTTTAGCAGCCAGCATCAGAAGCCTTCTCAGCTGTATGACACTTACTTACTTAGCACGTGTCTTAGTTACCTAGTGTTGCCGTAACAAAAAAAAAAAAAAGCACAAATGAGTGGCTTTAAAGAACAGGAATTTACTGTCTCACAATTCAGCAAGCTAGAAGTTCAAATTCAGGGTGTGGCTCTAGGAAGAGGTCCTTCTTTGTCTATTTCAGCTTCTAGTAGCTGTCTGCCATCCTTAGTGTCCCTGGGCCTGCAGAAAAATCTGCTGTGTGCCTGTCTTCATATGGCACCTTCCCTCTGGGTGTGTCTCTGTGTATATTCTGTTCTTTTTATAAAACGCCATTTAGAAGTGATTAGGCTTAAGACCCACTCTACTCTGGTATTGGAGTCCTTGGATGGTACAGTTAACATGCTTAGCTGCTAACCCAAAGGTTGGAGGTTCACGTTCAGCCAGAACTGCCTTGGAAAAAAGGCCTGGTGATCTACTTCCAAAAAATCAGCCACTGAAAACTCTATGGAGCACAGTTCTACTCTGACACATATGGAGTCTCCATGAATCAGAAATGCCTCCATAGCAATGAGTTTTGTTTTGTTTTTACTGTGGTATGACCTCATTCGTGTAACAAAAGAAAACTCCAATTTCCAAACAGGGTCATATTTACAAGTACTCAGATTAGGACTTCAATATATATTTTGGAGGACACAATTCGATCCATAATACCAGGTGTGGACACAAAACTAAATAGCCTAAATATTTTTAACTCCTCTTTTAAGTTGATCTCACAAACACACATCCTTTTCTAGCCAGGGCATATCAGAACACTCTGACAATGAGCACTGACATCTCTTTCGTGTGGATTCTGTACAACCTGTGCTAGACATCGCAGGTTTCATTTCTGAAACATTCAGCAGTTTGTTTAGGAAATTGCCATTCAGAAAACCAAAAGAGCATCTGTCTAGATCCAAAATTAGTCTCTTACTCTGCATATATATTGCCACCAGGAAGACATTTTAGAGGAACTGAGCAGAGTGTTTTTCAAAGTTTTCTCTTGTAACTTAGAAACTGTTAAGTTTTACAATGAGATTTTGAGGAGATGTAAATGAAGTATTAGAGTAAATGTTCTTTTCAGCAAAATGAATCATTTAGTATATGTGAAATATTCTGTTTCAGGTTTATTTTCCCTATTCCATAATATTAAAAATATCTTAGGTATGCTTACTCCTTATGATGAATAAGAATGGTGCTACTGTCAGTGGAGAGACACAGATGTTACCTACAAGGGGAACTGCTTGAGCTTGGAAGCCTGGGGATGCTGCTCAGAAATTTTCCCATGTTCACAGAAGTAGCAGGTCCAATACTGGGCATTCCTTCTTCCCTTTTAAGCAATCCAGGACCCCAGAGAAGCATCTCTGGGAACAGAAGAACCAAAAAGATGTGATATGCCTTTAGAGACGCAAGAACTTGAAGAGTGTCCCGGAATATATCTGCCCCCATTTCCCAAGAAATATTCTTTGTCAGTAGCGATATGACCTTATGCTTGCATGTCATCTCAATTCAGCAAGCCGTGCCTAAGGCATCATGGAATCTGGAGCTGGACTGCCTGGGTTCCAGTCTTGGCCCTGCAGCTAATAGCTATGCAAACTTGGTCACTTAAGCCTTTCTGTGCTTCAGTTTCTGCATCTGTCAGTTAGGAGTATAATACTTACGGTTTGAGGTAGAAAGAGTATGAAGAAGATTACACTCTGGTAAGGACAACAAACGGATGTACAACCAATCCAAGTAGCAGCGAAATACTGATATGTCAAAAGAGAAGTATTCAGCAAGCATCTATGAATACCAAAGAAGTGGGGTTAAGGCACGTTCTCGTCTGTATCACTAGAGTGGTAGTAAAACCACTCTAAGATAATAATAGCCAAATGATTGTCTGGGATGACACGGGGACCAAGTCAGAAAAACAGGGATATATGAAAGCCAACAAATTGTCTCTACTATGCTTCCATCTTCAGAGCTAACTCTAAAACGGAAAAAAAAAAAAAAAAAAGATATGACAACTTATTATGTAGTCTTGGATTCAGAGCCCTGGGTAAGTTCAGCTCACCGAATATCATTAGTCAATAACTCACCTTTCCAGTTCACACCACCGAAGACAGATGCAACCACTAGCAAAATACTCAGTATGAGCAAAGTACATATTGTCCCCCAAGTACCACACAAATGGCCTTGAAAACGACCTCTATTCAAAGTCCCACAGCCCTCATGACAGGCACTGTTGGGAGAGAAATACTGAACATCCCCGCATAATAGTCACATCAAGCTCCATTAACAATACTGTTTCCATCACATTTCCCTCTCAGAGGGACCTACGAATTCAACCCTGGGCTTTGAGACAACCCATAAAAACTGTAGTAATAAAAAGTGAAAAGTGCAGACTTTTAAAAAATTGGTCTGCGAATGTCATTGTTTCATGCAGGTAGAAATGCAATGACATAAAACTCTGGTTAGAAGCAAGGAATCCGTTAGTAGCTGGCATGGAAATTACCCCATTATTTATTACTGTGATTAGGTGAGATTCTTATGCCACATAGCTCAATAGCGAGTAACATCTATTTGATTGCATGGGATGAGAGTCTGGCCCATTATTATTCATTTTCCCACTCTCTAGCCACTTAAATAACTGTGCCTTTGCACTGTAAAAAGTAGTACATGAATAACACGAAAAGGTTTTTACCTTATTCTCAATAAGATAATGAACTCCAGCCACTGTGTCTATAAAAGGTTCTGCCATCTGCTTGAATATCTTTCCGTGACTGGGCTTAAGAGCAGCCAGCACTGGGTCAGGTTCGTGCCCCTTTGAAATAACATTGCTCCTTATCCATGTTTTTAGCTAGTTAAGAACTCTGGGTTTCTATGATTGAGACTTGTGACTGTATTTAATATTTGCTCTTGAAAGCTTTTTTATGTATTAAAGTATGGATCAGCCTTTAGAGAGTTCTGTAGCCCCTCGTTCGCCTGCCATCATTGGGATGAACGTGTTTATCCCTTAAGTAAAATTGTACATAACTGAAGCTTTCAACTTCAGGCACCAAAATCTTCTATCTTAAACATCTGTAAAATAAATGTTTCTCTCTAAAACAAACGTTTCTGTAATGGTAAGCCCACCTTTCCCCGTTTTGTCCTTTTTTTTTTTTTTAATTGAGTATGCTGAATGAATATAAGTTTAAATTTTCTCGATGACTCAGGTAACTGTTTTTACATCAGTTATTGTCTTAGGCTAAAGCTGCAAAGGTGAGGCTTCTGCTCAGTGCTTTGTTTCTGAACAACCCAGCGAGGTCCTATGCCCTTTCTCCAGAGGGAAGTTCTAGAGTCACCCGTTCTGGGCAGCTCCTGAAATCCTCCAGTGTTGAATCTGTGTAGGGTGTCCATTTACCCTCATATAGTGTCAGCTGAATGGCTCAGGGCAGAATCTGCTCCCCGGGGTGTGTCTCAAAACCACTCGACGTTTTCTACTGAAGCCTTTTTCATCTGGATCCCGCTTTCTTCTAAAGACTTCTGTGGGATTCCTCACAGCAGTGCTCTGAACACCTCGCTGACTCCTCGCCAACCCTGTCCTCGGGCCTCTCCTGAATCTCAACATGGCCAGACTTTGTGTGCTGGTCTTTAGCACCTCTTCAATGAAAGCTATCTCTGATGAACTCTGCTTGTCATTTCTGCTTTGTGCTCTGCTTCTGCTTTTCCTGGCTCCTTCTAGCTGAGTCTCTGCAGCCTTAGGGCCACCCTATTCTCTGATCTATAGTTCCTGGGATAGAATGTAAGTTTATAGCCCTTAACTCCAGGGTACATGTAGGTAACCAAAAGCAGGGGGGGGATACCTGTTGCTGTCAAGTGGATTCCAACTCATGGTAACCCTATGTGTTACAGAGTAGAACTGCTCCATAGAGTTTTCTTGGCTGTAATCTTTATGGTAGCAGATTAAAGATTACCATAGAACCACTGGATGAGTTTGAACAGTCAACCTTGGTTGACTGTTGTGGTTAATAGTCCACGACAATCCATTTATACCACCCAGGGATCTACGTGTGTAGGCGAAGCTCAATATTAAGTCTCAGGGTCCAGTGGCCCAGATGCCATTGTTGGTCTCTTTAAAGACCTCCTGAATATCCTTCATTTCTAACTGGATGAAGGATTGACATTCCAAAAGAAAGCCTTGGAAATCCATGCAGTACTAAATTTATAGACCCCCAAGCCACCGTCAACGTATTTATCAAGCCTAGATATAACTCCATCTCTCTCTCTCTTTCACTCACACGTACACACACAATGGAGGAAAATCAACCAGATCACCATTAGCATAAACCTTTATCGGAACTAGAAGATTCCAAAGGAGCTGATGAGGGGAATTAGGACACAATATTTCGTGGGTTTTACCAGGAGTGCTGTTGGCTAAAGAGCAGCTATTCTGGGGGATAGAAGAATTATATTTAGTGATTATCATCTATTATTTGGGAAATTTAGATTTTTTCAAGAGTTATGCAGAGGAGCAATCTTAACTGGAGTGGATCGCCAGGTCTTTTCTCCTGCAAAGCAGCTGGAGGGTTCAAACCACTGGCCTTTTGGTTAGCAGCTGGCCACTTAACCATTGCTCTACCAGGGCTCCTTCTTATGTAATGAGGCCCCCATAAAGGTTCTGGACACGAAGCTCCATGGACTTCCAGGTTGGTGAAAGGTGCCGATGCATAGGGGAGGGTAACAGGTCCCTTTTAGGGACATGGAAGCTCCATGTTGGGAAGCCTCCCAGACCTCACCATATGTGTCTCTTCATTTGTATCCTCTTTGCTATAATAAAACTGTAACCATAAGTATAGCACTTTCCTAAGTTCAGTGAATTGTTCAAGTGAATTACCAAACCTGAGGGACTAGTGAGAGCTAGCAGGTCAGAAGTGAGGAGAGTCTGGGACTCCCAAACTTATGGCTCATATTCGGAGGGAACAAAAGAAACTCCCATATATGCATCCAGCAGGTCAGAAGTGAGGGAATTGTGTGGAACCCCAAGCTTGCAACTAGTATCAGAACACTTGAACATTTTTTCCATATTTGCAGCCCGTTTCTGCTACAGTGCCTGAATTGTCAAGAGTGATTCTTTTGAATTAAATCAAGATCTATATGGGAGCATGTTTTTATCTTGTTCTTTTTTGGGCTCCATAACATGGTTCTCAACATAGTATAGCTGCTCAGTAAATTTGCAGATAAAATTGACTGACTTAATGATGGACATTGTGGGTGGGAGTATCAGAGATAAGTTAATTGAATAAGCCAGGATGGATATCACCTTCCTGATAGGAAAAAAACAGTGATGGAATTAGGCATAAGGCTGGAAGGTTTTGAGCATAAGAGGAAACATGGTGAAATCCCTTCTTATTAATTTTCAAGTAATGCTTTTGACACCTAACCTTAGGTTCTATTCCCGGAAAATCCTTCTTCGTAAAAATTCACCACAAGGTTCACCTTTGTTTTTTGGTCTTTTTGCTTGCCCAGAAAATATGCAGTCAAGTGAATCATAACCATTAGTTTCCAGGCATATATAGGGTGGCTATGAGTCGGAATCAACTCGACTGCAACAGGTTTGGTTTTTGGTTTTTTGTAGACGTAAAACAGAAGGGTATGAGGCATGGGTCACTGTGCAAGTTAGGCAAGACTATGTGGGGGACAAAGGCTTGGGGGTTGTGGAGTGGCAGAAAGACAAACGGATAGGGCGAAAGGGTGTATCTGGAGTCAGTTTTGAAGATCTACCATGATCAACAGCTCCTCTATCTACAACCAAATACTCCACAATTGTCCCCAATATATACAGTAAAACCTGCAAAAGCCAGAATCTGTGTAAGGTGAAACCTGTCAGAGAAGGAAAACTCAAATATTTTCCTCTAAACGAGCTATAGAAAAGTAGTAAGACTGCAACCTGTCAAAGGTGGAAAACTTTTGAGACCTGGAAAACCAAGGCAGTCCCATCGAGTCCCTGCTCTCACAGGTTTCACTGTATTTCCTGCCCTATTTCCTGGTTCTGGGATAGAAAAACTCCAAGCAGCCAAACTGACTACCTATATATACTTTGCATTTTTGTTTTGTTTTGTTTTGATCTTCTTAATTTTTTTTCATGCCATCCCTGTCTTGCCAGCCTTAAGCTCATCTTCTTCTCTTTTCCTTTATAAGTCAACTTCTATTTTAACTATCTTTCTTAGCTCAGTTAACAGCCCATCTCTAAGATGCTTTCTCTGACCAGCTGAATTGTAAAGTTACTTACCCATGCTCAACATTTTGATGACACCCATTGTCATTACCATTTATTCACTAATAAGGACATGATGGGACAGTGGTTAAGTGTTCAGCACAAAAGATTGGTGTTCAAACCCACCAACTGCTCCATGGGAGAAAGATTTGGCAGCCTGCTTCCTTAAAAGCTTAACCAAAAAAACCAAACCCATTGCCGTCAATTCTGACTCACAGTGACATAGGACAGAGTAGAACTGCCCCACAGAGTTTCCGAGAAGCACCTGGCAGATTCAAACTGCTGACCCTTTGGTTAGCAGCCATAGCACTTAGCCACTAAGCCATCAGGATTTCCCCTTAAAAGCTCACAGCCTTGTAAACCCTGTGGAGTTGTTCTACTCTGTCCTGTAGGGTCACTTTGAGTCAGAATCACCTCAATGGCAATGGGCTTGGTTTTTGGAAGGACATGGTGTTTGGATTTGTTTTGTTACCTTGACTTGTGTGAATACTTTTCTCTATTACTAGACCCTGAGATGGTAGGAACAATGCTTAGAGTTCCTTTTATTTCTCCAGTGCCTATATGAGCTTTGCACATGGTAAGCAGGCAGTAAATGGTGACTTATTGTGTCAATTACTAAGGGATCCTGGCACTTGAGAGATGAATTTTAATGTTAGGGCTTAGTTCAAATTATAAACTATTATCTAATAGCACATGTTTTCCCCCAAATCAGCTCATAGTCTGCTTATTTCTTATACACTAAATGAATTATTCCTATTAAAACAGTATTCATTTTCCTCCTTAGAGCTGGCTATGATTTCAGTGGTTAAGAAAGAAAGTATTGAAGCTTTTGTAATTCTTCATTGGTTTGGCCTAATCCGATTTACCTTAGAACAAAAAGGAATAAATAGACTTACCCTTAAGTGAATGTTTCCTATGTTTTCACTGATTACATTAAGATAGTTCACAACCATGAAGTTTCCTGCTTTTCCAAGTACAGCAATATTACTTGTATTTTAAAAATAATTATCACCTAGGTAGCCATCTGCCAGCACGTCTTACATAACCTCTCTCCAATGATTTCAGTGAGATTTGCCAAACTATTCCCAAAAGTAGCCTTTTACTCTAATCCAATTTTAACTAGCATGGTTTATCATAACTTTAATGTCTTCTTATTATAACTGTGCTACAAGCAAAATTATATTAGTTGATCCTAAAATTCCTAGTAATAAAATATAATTATTTTTCCTACCCAAAGGCCAGTGCTTAAACCCCATTCTCTGGTCCCTTTCTGTAAAAGCTCATGATGTCACATTTCTGAAAATTATTTCTATAAAGTTCAATCCATATTTATTCATTTAAACAGTCTTTTTTAAATGTCTGTATATATATATATGGAGCCCTGGTGGCATAGTGGTTAAGAGCTCGGCTGCCAACTCCTTGGAAAATCTATAGGGCAGTTCTACTCTGTCCTATAGGATTACTATGAGTCGGAATAGACTTGAAGGCAACAAGTTTCTTTTTTGGTTTTATGTATATGTATATATTTATCACTGAAACCAAAAATTTAACTGAATCAGTTGACCAAGCCTACCTAAATATTTGACTTTCATTGTTGTTGTTTGGCATTTATTCATTTGTTACCTTAAGTGTCAAATGACTGAACCAATTTTTTGGCACATGGTATACGTGTATAAAAACTTAAAATGGTAGTATTCAAACGGGTAGGATTAAAATCAGTTTACAGTCCCTAGAGATTTTGGCAGTTGAATAGTATAGGAAATTATTTAATCCTTTGAAAGACTCTGAAGAAAGTGCTCATTCAGCCTTAGGTATTATACAGAGTGACTGGATTACTAGCCTGTCTATAATTATAAACCTTCATCATCAATCACCATTTACAACGATTGAGAAGATAGAACTTAGAGATACCAGTCATGACAATTGCTGAACACACTTAATGCGGTGCAGCAACTGATTGAATTGCCTGACAACTTAGACAATTCCAATAAATTTCTAGTTTAAAAATCGAAAAGGAAAGAAACCACCCAAAAACTATCACAACAGACATGTTTGTAAATAAATGCTTGAAATTGAATTTTATTGTAAGAAACAGGGAGTAAAGGGCTTTTTAGGAAAAAATAAATGAGCATACACACCAAATCTGGTAGAGGCAAATGAAAATAATGTGACAAAATTATGCAACTGAGAAAAGGGAACAAAAATAGATAGCCAGAAAATTTGCATGGAAAACTAATTTCATCCTCTGAATGAAAAATTACACTAGAGCAACAATGAAAACAAGTCCTAGTGGATAAAACCACAGTAGAATTGTATTGTGTGAGGCCACATTTGCTGAACCTGGAAAGCCTACCAAGGACACTAGTTAATAGTAAGCACGTTTTTGCTGTGGCTGCCACAAGGACCCCATGAATGAAGTCTCGTTAATGAATCCAGTATTTTTTTTTTAAAGGAAATCATCAGATTATATTTAAATTCCAAAAAAGAGCCAGCTTTTCAAAAGAAACCTATCAAAATTTTATAAATCTAGATTTTTATGTATGCTGTACTCTATCTACTTAAGGCGATATGTGCTTGTATTTAGAAAATGTCCCACAAATAAAAAATATAAATAGCATTCTAGAATACAACTTTTAAAAAGGGACTTTGGTTAGATATTTTTTTCCCCCTTCAAGTGAGATTTGAAATATATGAAAAGGCTAATATAAAAAGAATAACAGTAATTCAATAATAGCGATTTTATAGCAGTTAACGTTGATCGAATACCTACCAGGTTTTAAGCTGGGTGCTTTACTTTCATTATGTCCTGGCCAGAGAGTACCCAGAATGTTTCAGCAGGTATGTTGCTGATAACTGTATTTATTTGTTTATTTTTGAAGGCTTGAGCAAGATAGGAGTTTATTTTTCCCTCACGTAAACTTTCAGAGCAGTACTTCTGCCTCTGACATTAGATCACTTGATATTTTCCCACAGGGCTTTGAGGCACTCACTGTTCTTTTTTATCTCCCCGTGCATCAGTTTAGCCATCTTCAGTTTTGACTTCTACCTTGTTGATTCCTTCTTCTGTAATGATTAATACACTTTTAAGTATTTTCAATGATTTTTAAAGATATTTTATTGTGATTTTGGAGAAAACTGGCTTAGCAAATTATGTTCTCATTTAACAATTTCTATACATATTATTCAGTAACATTGGTGACACTTTTCACAATGTGTCAGCATTCTCATTTTTTCCATTCTGGTTCCATTATTCTAGCTTTCTCGCCCCCCTTACCTTTTATGCAGCCCTGGTGTCACAGTGGTAAAGAGCTATGGCTGTTAACCAAAAGGTTAGCTGTTCAAATCCATCAGCCACTCCTTGAAAAACCCTATAGGGCAGTTGTACTCTGTCCTATAAGGTGGCTATGAGTTGGAATCAACTTGACAGCACTGGTTTTGTTTTACCTTCTCATCTTTGGTCTAGGGTAAATGTTGACTATTAGGTCTCGTTTAGATGATTGTTTAGTGTGGCACAGTACTCACTGGTAATATTATTTATTTAATGAGCCTCTCGGTCTTTTGGCTGATAGGTGACCACCAGGAGTAGTTTGAGTTCCAAGTTTGAAGCGTATCCCAGGGCAATAGTCTCAGGGGTTCTTCTAGTCTCTACTGATCCAGTAAGGCTGGGTTTTTTTAGGAATTTGATTTTTGTTTTACACTTTTCTCCTGTTCTATCCCGGACCATCTACTGTGTCCCTGGTCAGAACGGTTGGTAGTGGTAGCCCGGTACCATCTAGTTCTTCAAGTCTTAAGGTAGGTGAGGCCGTGATTCACGTAGACTATTAGTCCTGTAGAATAGTTTCTTCTTTGACTCTTTGGTTTTTTGTTTTTTTGTTTTGCTCCAGACATGTAGAGAACAACAGTTGTATCTTAGATGGCTGCTCATAAG
Organism: Elephas maximus indicus; assembly: GCF_024166365.1. Classification (NCBI taxonomy): domain Eukaryota; kingdom Metazoa; phylum Chordata; class Mammalia; order Proboscidea; family Elephantidae; genus Elephas; species Elephas maximus. The sequence continues at coordinate 48,046,688 of NC_064824.1, forward strand.
CTTTTAAGACCCCAGACGCTACTCACCAAACTAAGATGCAGAACATTATCTTTATGAGCTACGTAGTGCCAATTGGCCAAGTTGCCTCCCAAGACTATTGTCCTAAGCCCTCAAACCCAGGAACCCAATCCCAAATGGTGTTTATGTCTAGGAAGTATCTATAACTGTGCCCCCTATGTGCTTTATTTTATATATGAATATATATGTAGCTCACAGAAACATGTATAAAACATGTATAACATTGCCTACAGAAATACCTATACATGCACACCCATATATTCATATGTGCTTACCTATACATATATAACCACCCCCCCCCCAAAATAAACCTATTGCCGTTGAGTCAGTTCTGACTCATAGTGACCATATAGGACAGAGTAGAACTGCCACACAGGGTTTCCAAGGAGCACCTGGTGGATTCAAACTGCTGACCTTTTGGTTACCAACCATAGCACTTAACCACTATGCCACCAGGGTTACCATACATATATAAGCATACATATTTACCTATGAAACCATGTGTTTTTTGGTTGTTATTACTGTTATTGCAAAATTATATATGTTGTAAAAAATCAGCTGCCCATAGATGGATGGATTTATCTCTGGGTTCTCAATTCTATTACATTGGTCTATGTGTCTGTCATTGAATCAATACCAGGCTGTTTTGATCATTGTGGCTGTATAGTGTGTTTTGATATTGGGGAGCTTGAGGCCTCCTACTTTGTTTTTCTTCAATATTGCTTCAGCTATTTGGGGTTTCTTTCCTTTGTATATAAAGTTGGTGACATGTTTTTCCATTTCAGTAAAAAAAATTTGTTGAAATCTGAATTGGGATTGCATTATATTTATAGATCACTTTGGGCGGTATTATCATTTTCACAGTGTAGATCTTCTAATCCATGAGCATGGAATGTTTTTCCATTTATGAAAGTTACTTTTAGTTTCTTGCTGTAGTGTTTTATAGCTTTACTGTAAAGATCTTTTACATCCTCAGTTAGGTTTATTCCTAGGTTTTTATTTGGGGGCTATTGTAAACGGTATTGTTTTCTTTATTTCCTTTTAGGAGTTCTCCTTGTTAGTGTAAAGGAACCCAACTGATTTTTGTGTATTGATCTTGCACCCTGCACATTGCTGAATCCTTCTATTAGATTCAGTAGCTTTCTTGTGGAATCTCTGGGGTGTTCTGTGTAAAGGGTCATGTAGTCTGCGAACAAAGATGGTTTTATTTCTTCCTTTCCAATTCAAATACCCTTTGTTTCTCTTTCTTGTCGTATTGCTCTGCCTCGGATTTCCAGTACAATACTGAATAAGAGTAGTGATAGTGGGAATCCTTGTCTTATACTCATTTTCAAGAGGAAGGCTCTCAGTCTTTCTCCACTGAGAATAATGCTGGCTGTTGGTTTTGCATATATGCCCTTAATTACGTTGAGGAATTTCCTTTCTATTCCTATATTGCTAAGAGTTTTTATCAGGAAAGGGTGTTGGATTTTACAAAATGCCTTTTCTGCATCAAGTGAGCCAATCATGTGATTGTTTTCCTTTGTTTTATTTATGTGGTGAATTACATTAATTGATTTTCTAATGTTGAACCATCCTTGCATTCCTTCTATGAATCCCACCTGATCATGATGAATGATATTTTTTTTAATATGCTCTTCAGTTCTGTTGGCTAGAATTTTGTTAAGAATTTTGCTAGTAATTTTAAGAAGCACTGTCTTAATGGGAAGAGGAAAGGAGAGAAAATTGGAGCAAACATGAATTCAAACCGAGAGCCCAGGCTTATGATTTTGCCCTTCTTCTTTATGTAAATAACTAGGAAGAAATGAAAAAGAACTAGTAAGGCAAAGGAAAATAGAATGGACTTATTTAGAGCCAAAGAAAAGGTTTTTGAAGGAATCTTTGGGATGTAAGTGCTGTGGCACAACACTAGTTGCATACCCATTAAACCTGTTGCCATCAAGTCAATTTTGACTCATAGCAACACTATAGGACAGAGTAGAATTGCCACAAAGTGTTCCCAAGGCTGTAATCTTTACCGAAGCAGACTGCCACATCTTTCTCTCATGGAGCAGCTGGTGGGTTCGAACCACTGACCTTTTGATTAGCAGCTGAGCTCTTAATTACTGTGACACTAGGGCTCCTTACTAGTTGCATAAGGTGTGCTATATAAGAAAATAACTCAACCTCGTGAGAAGAGCTTTCCTCTACAGTGTGACACATTTCTCACTGTAACAGCCAGAGTTGGCCTTCAGGTTGTGGGGGCAACTAATAACTATGGTTCTACCCTGGTGCCACACAACTTCCAAAGTCCAAGAAATAGGACCTATCGCTGTGTTAATTTTATTAATTCCAAGGCTGGCTTTATTTCTACACCAGGGGTTGTACTGATCCTGGCTAGAAATCATAACCCCAACTCCAGGTCTTGAAAACCTAATTTAGAAAGCCATATTTAAACATTCCTTCAACTCACACAGGAGCCTTGGTGGTGCAGTGTTAAGCACTCAGCTAAATTTCAGGTTGGTGGCTCAAACCCAGCAGCTGCCCTGCAGGAGAAAGATGCTACAGTCTGCTTCTGTAAAGATTTACAGCCTTGGAAACATGTGGGACAATTCTACTCCATTTTAGAGGGTTGCTATCAGTTAGAATCGACTCGACCACAATGGATTTGGTTTTTGGTTAACTCATCTGCTTAGCTTAACTCATCCCCTCACTTCATAAAATTCTTCTGTCTTATAAGCCATAAGTGGTTATCTCTATGTTAATTTTGCACCAACTCCTTCCTATAAGGAAACCCTGGTGACGTAGTGGTTAAGTGCTACGGCTGCTAACCAAAGGGTCAGCAGTTCAAACCTGCCAGGCGCTCCTTGGAAACTCTATGGGGCAGTTCTACTCTGTCCTATAAGGTCGCTATGAGTTGGACTTGACTCCATGGCACTAGGTTTGGTTTTTTGGGGAAGGTTTTCCTTCCTATAACTACTTAGTAGTGGAATGTTGGAACTGTGTGTGTGTGTGTGTGTGTGGCAGAGGTCAAGAGAGTCAATAGGAGTTTAAATTTTAAGTGTTAAAATTTTTATTGTATAACCTTTTATCTGATCTCTATTTTATGATAGAAATGAAAGTTTTATCTGGGGTCTTCTGTTTTCTGGGCATAGAGGTCTTCTTTAAGATATTTGAGTAGGTCTCTTTCATTAAATCAATTTTCTTTCAGTCCCTTCTATTTTCTTTTCTTTTTTTCATGTCCAGAGGAATTTAAACAGTTGGTTAATATATGGCTGTAAAGGGGAAGGAAATAGCTTGACAGAGGCTGAAACAAAAAGAATCTTTGGATGGAGTAAAATGAAAAGATTGAGAAAGCCTATGGAGTATTTTCTTTTTAAAAAAGTCAAATAATATTTATAATCAATGCCAGAATGTGCATTGATTATAAACATAGATTGTATTGATCATAAATGTTGATTATAAATACTGGAGTTACACCACTGTCAGGACAGGAATCCAGTGGATACCTGTACGGAACTGCAAAAAGAGTTGGGGGCAACAGTAATTTGCAACAACAGCACTTAGTGGCATTGACAATGACAATACCTAACTGTTAACCTATTCTCTATGTTTGGTGTTTGGAGGCAGTACTGACTTCTCTTTTGAGGTTAGACTGAGTTAGCTGCAAGTTCATATTAACCAGAAAAAAAGGAAAAAACAGTGGCGGGGAAGGATGGTGCTTTATTAGGGAGACTCTGGCGTTCCTATTAGTGGGATGTCAAGAAATTAATAGGAAAACAAATCACAATGGTAGAGATAGAACCCTAACTGTAATCTAGTCTTCTGGAGCACATTGTAGAAATTATAATAGGCTACTGCTTGGACATGTAAGTTTTGTTTAACACTTTGTGTTTAATGGACAAGGTTTATCTCTAAATGATCGTGCTTATTGTTTGGTGCACACCCACTTCTGTCTCTGAAAACCCTGCTGAACCAAACTCTTGAGGAGCAGATAAGTCACTTCCAAAACAGGTCCAGGTTTGTGTTCGTTGTGCATTATGCTGGAGCCGACAGCCCTAGGGACTGTTGTTGGGCCGGGCTACATCTAAATTGGGAATGAGAAAAGGAACATGTTTAATTCAAGCAACGTTTAATTAAAGAAAGTATACAGGGAGAGGAATAGGACCTGGTAGTGTTTTGTAAGAGAGGAGATTGAACCAAAATGGAAAAGGAGATGGTAGGCCATAAAAAGTCACTGTCTAGAAATGGGGAAAGGTCTTGGACCTCCCATAGCAGTCCTTCTAGCCCCTTCTGTTGCTATCAGTAAGGATTAGCTATGAAAACCTACTGTGGATTCTATCACTCTGCCAATAACCATACCAGCTCATGGAGTAGGTCCAGGAAAGCATCCTGAACCCAGGGAGGAGATAAAGGGCAGCCTCCACCTCTATCTCTTAATGGCCCAGGCCTTGGCCCTAGCCTTTATGTGCTGATGTGTAGCCTGGAGGAGCTATCTCCTTCCATGATAGAGTCCAGGGCTGGGTATGTATAGATGACCCTAAGGAGATCAGCCATCCTAGTCCCTAGGGTGACGTCCATCACCCAAAGTCTCTGGTAGCAGGACTTACAGGCTGTGATGCTAACTGGGATGAAGCTATTTTAGCAAAGTGAAAAAGGCCTGTCACATAGAACCAAGGGTATATACTTATTCTGTCAATCTGGACAGATACAAAAAATTTATATCCGCTTCATTTAAAGTTGGAACGTTCCATTGTCGTTCTACATCAGTTCAATCAATCTCTGCTGAGACTCCCCAGAGGCAAGCCGCACTTGTTACTCTTGAGAATGCACAGTGTAAAACTCAAGAAAATGTATCTTGCTAGCAAACATTTGGGTCAAGATTTGTTGGTCAAAGAAGAATAAACAAAAGAATAGCAAAATCAAATAGATTAATCACCAATCATGAAGTCTTTCAAGTTCATCAGTTGTGCAATGGAAAAAAATCAAAAGAGCAACAATATTGGCTTTTTCAATAGCATTGTTAGCTTTTTAGAAGAAAAAATAACAATAAGGAAGGAAAAACACTTCTAAAATTCCAGATCAAAATAAATTTTGTTTTTATCTTTATATCCTTTTATATATCTTTAACAAAGTTTGTCTTTTTCTTGGAAATATATATATGTATATATAATGTGAAAACCCTGGTGGCACAATGGTTAAGAACTCAGCTGCTAACCAAAAGGTCAGCAGTTTGAATCCACCAGCCACTCCTTGGAAACGCCATAGGGCAGTTCTATTCTGTTCTGTACAGTTGCTATGAGTCTGAATCAACTCAACGGCAACGGGCTTGGTCTTTTGGACATATAATACGTTAGTATAAAAATTTATTTCTTTAGATAACCTTTGTCAATCAATGAGCAAACTCTCATGTAATACTTAGGTTAATTTTCAGTTTTTATTTCTGAAATAAAATTGAGAGGTTTTAATTTGGGTGTGTGTTATGTGTAAAATTTTCCCAAAAAATGTGAAATAAGAAAGGCTTTCTGTTTATGAGATGTAACAGAGAGAAAAATGTGCCGTAACCGTAAGAAAAGCCACAGGAAATTTAGTCAGATTCAGAGGTGTTGCTGGTTTTAAAAAAATATCAATCTCCTCATAAGATTTTAGAATAGATATTCGATTGCTAGCAATAATCTTCAAAGAATGCCACCTTAAAAGAATATAACAAAATGGTTTCTACTAGCTTCATGATCTGCTTTGTAGTATTCATTATCTGCTTTGTAGTATTCATTTAACTTAGTTTCTATCAGCCCCAATATAGCTTTTTGTACAACCTATAGATTCTGAGACTGGTCCCCCCAGTCACCGGCACTCAAGTATGCACACCCCACAATCTGGCCTTGAAGAAGCATAATAGCTTTAATGAGTAGGAAATCAATTAGGAATTTTGACACATGGTGATATGCTTAAGTAATTAGGCCTGTCCTTAGCTGGGAGGCTCTGCTTTTAATATGACAATGAAATTGACTATGTCACTTCAACCTTCTAATGGCTTGGAGCAACACTGCTCTTTGCCCATCACTGATCAGAATCTTCCTTACAAAGGAAAGCGTGGGGCTGGAAGCTGCCTTGAATTTGTTCCCTGGATCAGCTGTAATGTATGGGTGTGATTTATTGGTTTTCTCCCTACTGCTTTCTGTTTACACTGAAAATAACACAACTTGTTTTCCCTTCTGAAGCCCCCAGCCAAAGTGAATTGTTCTAAAACTGATGAGTGCTTAACTCACATGGGTGATTCCACACAGTCAACGATCAAAACGTCACGTAACTGCATAATGGACGCCACTTCCCCCCTAATTATTTGGTCTAGGTTATTGATAACACAGATTTTCTTTACCTGCACCCCAACATCTAACGTCTGAGGAAGACGCTCAGAAACATGGCAAGAGGTAGTGGAAATCTGTCTTGGCGTTTTTATCTGGTGAATAACCAAAAACGATGTCGCACGGTGGAATCAGCCAAAACTCTATACGCATATAGCTCTGGGAGAAATGGTAACGGATAAATGACTTGCCTTGCTATGAAGTAGAGACGCTGGCAGCCCACACAGTGCCAAATCTGCCAGATGTTTTTGTTGTTGTTAGCTGCCTTCTTGTTGGTCCCGACTCATGGCAATGCCATGTACAATGTTGAGATCCATAGGGTTTTCATTTTCTGATTGTTTGGAAGTAGATTGCCAGGTCTTTACTCCTAGTCTGTCTTAGCCTGAAGCACCATTGAACCTTGTTCTACTTTGCAACACACAAGCTTTCATTGATAGATGAGTGGTGAATGTGATCGAGGCACATTGGCTGGGGATAAAACCCAGGTCTTCCACAGGGAAGGTGAGAATCCTATCACTAAACAACCACTGCCTCCCCAAACGAGTTGCTGTTTAGTCGACTCCAACTCATGGTGACCCCATGTGTGTCAGAGTGGAAGCTGTCCTCCACTGTCCTGTTAATTTGGTCATAAACAATTATTGAGCACCTGTGCTGTATTCTGGCCATGTAGCCGTGAAAAAGAGAATATAATTCCAAGTCTTATGAAGCACACATTCTACAAGGAATTCTTTAGTTTCTGCTTCTCACCCATCCTACCTCTTCCCACATCTATTCATTGTGTGCTTGCCCCATTTTAAAATTTACCAATCTTCACCCCCATTTTGTTTCGCAGGCAAGCTCAATACTTTTTTTTTTTTTTAATTTGAAAAGAATAATTTGCTGGTGGCAGAAATAGTACTAGTCTCACTCTGTTGACATAAAACCAGAGCATTAAAAAAAAGGATTTTTTCAGATTATAAAAGCAATATCTTGTTACTGAAAAGTGCATAGAAAATAAACAAAACAACAAAAAAAGAAAGAAAAACCCCTTGCAATCCTAGCTCTGAGAAAAATCACAATAAACATTTTGGTGTATTTCATTTCGGAATTTTACCTTGCCATATTTATTTCCTTTTTTTCACTTAATGTAGGATTGTTTTCTCATATGTTTAAAATTTTTAAAAATCACCCTACTAGTTAATTAATAAATTTACCATGTATAATTTATTTAATCATTCTCTAAAAATTTCTCCAATATAGAGTAGTGAATTTTAAAATAATTTTTTTAATGGCTTAATTTTTGTGGAATTATCCTTTTAGGGAACCAAAAAAAAAAAAAATCAAAACTTACTTGAGTCAGTTTTGAGTCATATTGACCCTATAGGACAGGGTAGAATTTCCCCACAGAGTTTCAAAAGCTGTAATTCTTTAAGGAAGCAGGTTGCTACATTTTTCTCCTGTAGAGCAGCTGGAGGGTTCAAACTGCCAACCTGGTTACCTGGTTAGCAGCTGAGCTCTTAACTACGGCACCACAAGGCTCACTGCCTTTTTGTGAAAGCTAGAAAAAACCGAATATGTAGCCTTTTTTTTAATAAAAAAAAAAAAAACTTTTTTTAAACTATGATATAAATCAAAACAGAATCCTTTTTTCTGCTCTTACATTGGCATCTGTGTAATGTCTGTTCAGGCCCACCTCTGACATTTATGACTGCAGATATAATGCAGATGGCAGAGAAAGAGACCCAGGGCAGGGAGCTAGTTCCTATCTGCCCTGGGGAGCTAATTTATTCTATCTTCATGAAAGCACTCCACGGCTGTGTAGTGAACACTTGTTTAAGGCATGGGGTACAGAAAAAGGTAAAATAAAAACCAACTACTAGTTTTTTTTTTTTTTTTTTTTTACTAGTCGGCAAAGAAAGAAAAGAGAGAGAGAGAAGCACGGAAGAAAAAAGAAGAGAAGGGAGTGGTGTGGAAGGGGAGAAGGAAAGGACCTTCATAAGGTCAAGTAGACATTTGCCAGCTATGACTCCATCGCCTACTGGCTGTGTGACCTTGAGTGAAATAAAATTATCTTTCACAATCTCCCACAATCTGCAGTTTTCTCCTGCATGTACATAATCATAGTAACCATTGGACTATTTTAGTTTATTTTTAGGGTTGTTTTTAGACTAAATGAATAAAATTAAATGCCTGATGCATAGTAAACACAAAACATACTTAACTATTACGTTATTGTGCAAATGATTATTTTAAAGGTAAACTATGTGGAGAGAGTTAATGTTTTCTCTCCACCATAGGTCGCCTTGACCAAACAATTACGTAAAACCTTTGAACAAACATTTCTCAATGTTTCATCTTTGGTACACTTGGAACTTAAGTGTATATAAGAATTAAATTTCTTGATCTCCATCTTTATTTCCTGGTTCAGAATTGGGAGGGAGGACAGTGGTGACCTAGGAATCTGTATTTTAAAACTATTTCTCAGGTTATACTGATACATGCTAAAGTTTGAGAAACTCTGAAATATCTTTACTTTTAAAAACTAAGTTAAAACAAAAGCCCTCTAGTGACTATTCCCGTGGTCGCTTCAACAGACTCAGAGTGAACAGTGTGAGGAAAATGTCAGTGGGCAGGATGAATCCCACACAAGCCTTGCAAAGTTTTTACAGAATAACTGGCATAGACTCATAGTTCTTATAAAATCTTTGTTGTATACCAAAATATTTTCCGAAATCACCGGAGAAAAGTTTTTCCAGTCATAGATCAATTACGTCCTACCTCAACTACTGCCACAGCCACCACTACCACAAAAGGAGCCTGAAAATGTCATTACCCTACAGTCTTCATCGATTTGTGTACGAAAGAAAAATCTGGCTTTTTAACTTCATTACTCTATTTAATCTCTTTCAGAAAAGTCACTTACTTCATAAAGAGTTGAAAAGAAAATTCTTCTAGAAAGTGTATCTCTGAAAGGGAATTATAGAATCAGAAGTGTAAAGCTGCATTTCCAGTTCCAGGTCCCTGGGGTGCAGAAACGGTTAAGCACTCAACTTCTAGCCAAAAGGTTGGTGGTTCAAATCCACCCAGAGGTGCCCAGATAGGCCTGGAGTTCTGCTTCAGAAAGGTTACAGCTTTGAAAACCCCATGGAGCAATTCTACCCTGCACACATGAGATCTCCTTAAGTCGGAAATGACTTGTTAGCAACCAACGACAACATTTCCAGTTTTAGTCAAGTCGTTCCAACTCATGGTGATGCCATGTGTGCCAAGGTAGAACTAATCTCCATAGGGTTTTCAGTGGCTGATTTTTTGGAAGTAGATCACAAGGCCTTTCTTCCAAAGTGCCCCTGGGTGGACTTGAACCTCCAACTTTCAGTTAGCAGGCAAATGCATTAACTGTTTGCACCACGCAGGGACTTCTGCAATGCTATATTGGACATTGAAAACACTTCGGTTTTTAGCCAGTATTGCCTAATTGTTACTACTTGGGCTCTGTATTCAGACTGCCTTTGAAATTGTATCACCGATGGGCTTAGGTTAGTCAACTCCTGTGGCTCAGTTTCTCTGTTGTAATGTGGAATAACTGTAGTACTTCACTGTAAGAATTAAATGCGTCAATATGTATAAAATGCTGAGAAAATTGCTGGCAAATACTAAGCACTAGAAAATGTTACTATTACTAATTTTCCTAGCTAACCCAATGATCTCATTTTATTGCTGAGAAAACTAAGAACCAGAGACACCGAATGATTACCCAGATCCCACAAGAGGAAACCCAGGACCAGGAGCTAGTATTCCAAACTGCATACTTAATGTCCTTCCAAGCACAGCTTTGTCAGCATTGTCAGATAATTCTGTTTTTATTCATTCCTACCCAACCGTCATCCACTGTCCCAAAACCTATAAACTACCAAACGAATAGTTTAAAATGATTTCATTTCCCCTTTGTATGTCCCAAAACTATCACCACAGTGGCGTCTGTTCATGAACAAGATGATTTCCTCAGTAATTAATTCAGAAGGAATTTTTACAAGTCTTATAAGTTTAGAGGTATGAAAGGCCATATCAATGTTATTGAAATATGGAATCTAAGAAATCAATTTCAGAAAATAAATTGTGGTGTTGCCTCGCTATGGCTTATAATTGTGTTCTTTTCATGTGTGCTAATTACTTCATCACCTATTGTAGCTTGGCCCTAATTTTATTCATAGTTTTTTGTCCTTCCTCTCGGAAATGTATGGATGGCTCTGGCATGCATCTCCTTTTCTTTTGAAATCCCTGAGACCAACAATCCATTTAATTACTTTTAGTAATGACTTTGGTGAATGCATTAGACGTTCTGCTGTTCTACAGCTCACCCTGGATTTGGGTGTTTTGCTGCTGTTAAAATGGCACACCGTGCCCAGTGTTCTCTTTGGGTAGGTGATTTTAGGCACCTTAAGGATTTTCTGTGATGAGTTTTAGTTTTATTTCCCTACTCCAAAACATATGTATGCAAAATCTGGACGATGAATAAGGAAGACTGAAGAAGAATTGATGCCTTTGAATTGTGGTTTTGGCAAATATTGAATATACCATGGACTGCCAAAAGAACTACCAAATCTGTCTTGGAAGAAGTACAAACAGAATGATACTTAGAAGCAAGGATGGTGAGACTACATCTCACATACTTTGGACATGTTATCAGGAGAGATCAGTTATCAGGAGAAAGAAACACCATGCTTGGTAAAGTAGAGGGTCAACGAAAAAGAGGAAGAACCTCAGTGAGATGGACTGACACAGTGGCTGCAACAATGGGCTCAAATAGCAATGATTATGAGGATGGCTCAGGACTAGGCAGTGTTACATTCTGTTGTATAGAGGGTCACTATGAGTTGGAACTGGCCTAAGGCATCTAACGACAACAAACTCCAAAATAGTTTATATGGCTGCTTCTCTATTTCAGCCTGTGGGCTAAAACCTTGAGAAAACCAGAGGTTGACCTCCTGGCTATACAGTGGTGAAAACAGAGATAAATGTTTTTCGTACCTTTCCACGTCCCGATTTCTTCCTCATTCTTTATTTTACTTCTTCCTACTTCAGTGACCCACTCAGGCCTTTTGTTTCCTCCAGGGATACCATAACTTTTCTCTCAATTCCTAATACCCAAAATAAAAAGTTACCTACCTCTATATCTTATTCTCTTAGAGTTATAATAGGTAATTAAAGTTAATTAAATAAGTTAATATTTTAAAATATTGAAAAAAAAAAAAAAAAAAGACCCTACATAGTAAATGATAAATCATACTTATTAAATAAAAATAAATCCATTAATCTATCTTATATAAGTTCTTCCATAAGAATATGTGTTTTTTATTAAAACAAGAAGTTTTAATGACATAGCCAAAAGGGCAGAAATTTTTATAATGAGACAATAAAAAGGAAATTTTGGTAATCCTAAAAACACACTTTTACAGCAGCTGTTAACGCCCCTTTTTTAGCTCTGGGTTATATCCCTGAGGGTGTGATCCCAAAGATGTAAGGCATTGAAGAGGTAACTCTTCCTAATCGGTTCATCCTGCCTCTCCACTATAATACACTCACATACTTTTCTAGTTTTAATAGAGCCTGAGTATTGAAACCTTACAAGACTTGCCTTCGCCTCTATCCTTACCTTCTCAAATACGGTGAAGATGAATTCAACTCAAGTTACACCGTGATGCTTGTCAACACAGGACATAGCCACAAACAGCAAAGATACCCAATTTATAATAATATAATGGGATCCATAATCTCATTGACAGTCATCTTATTAAAACATTATAGAAAAATAATTTGCCCTCACATACTTTTTTTTTCTGACATTTTAGATTTTGGATAGTTTTATTTCCTCTTTTCATTTTTCCTCACTTCAATAGTGGTGATAGAAAGAGCGTCATTAACTATAGCATATAGTACTGGGTTGAATAGTGTCCCTGTAAAATTTGAGTCCACTCGGAACCTCAGAATGTAACCTTATTTGGAAATAGAGTTTTGAGGATGTACTTAGTTAGAATAAGGTCACACTGGATTAGGATTGGTCCTAAATCCAATGACAGGTGTCCACATAAGAAGGTCATGTGAAGACAGAGAACAGAACTTCATGTGAAGATGGAGAAAGAGATTTGAGTGATATGTCTACAAGCCAAACAATGACTCAATAGTTAATTGAGTCATGAAATGTTAGGGCTACCAGGAACTTTAACAAACTTCTAGAAAAACAATATCTTCACTCTACAGTGACAAAACTGAGACCTAAAAGATCACATAAATTTTCCTGTATTCAGTCACCAGCTAATAGCAAAAATTGTCCCGCCAACTTTCTCTGGAAGGCATTATGGTCAATATTTCAATAGAAATGAACATGAGAAAGACATAGTTCCTCCCATCCAGAAGCTTTAGTCTGAAACATAGGATATAGACAGAAACACCACACTGTCCCTCCACAGCAAAAACCTGAAAAACTAAGTAAAACAGACAACCGTCAATCCTGGAACCCTAAGCATCAAATGAAGAGATAAAGAACTCAACCAAGCACCAAATGGAATAAGAAACTGACAGAACAGAGAGCAAGGCGACATAAGGAGTGGAGGCTCCCTATGAGATAACACCGCTCAGATTCGCCATCTTGGACTCCTCAGCCACTGAGCTTGGCAGACAGGGAGTACGGAAAGGCCACTTGATGGAACTCCCAGCAGGAGACAGAGCATTCCATAACCAGTGATACATACTTTCCCACCCCCCACCATTCTTCCCCCTGCTCGGCTTCCACCAGTTGCTTGCAAGCAGCAGTTGCTTGGCTGGGGAGGCGTTGGCTCTGTGCCATTTGGGTTTGCCCCGCCCACCCTGGAAGGCTCCTTCAGTGCCACTTTTTTGATGCTGTTGTTCCTTTTTTTTTTTTTTTTGGCTTCTTTTGCTTTCTTCACTCTCTCACCTTTTTCCCTTCCTTTCTCTTGAACACTGGCTCTGTGTGTTATCACTGCTTCTTCTTGACAGGCTGTGAAGGACCAGTCAGCTGGGGAATTGCTTCCCCAGTCCATGCTGCCAAGCTGGTGGGATCCCTGGAGGTATTTTTTTCTCTTTCTTTTTTTTTTTTCCTTTTTGTTTTTCTTCATTTCTCAGTTTCTCGTTTCTCTCAGCTTTCTTTCTTTTTCTGTCTCCTGAATACATGGCACTGTGTGCCATCCCTGCCTCATCTAGATGGGCTATGCAGTGCCTAGTGGCTTGGAAGCTACTTTCCCAGTCTGCACCACCAAGCCAGTGGGCTCCCTTGGGGATTTTTTTTTTTTTCTTGTCTCTCTCTACCATCTTTCCCTTCTTTTATCCTGATCACCCGGCACTGTGTGACATCTCTGATCCTTCTAGATGGACTGTGCAGTGCCATGCAGCTGGCAAGCCATTTCTGTGGTCCATGCCAGCACACCAATGGGCTCCCTTGGGGCACCTTTTTTCCCCCCTTCTTTTCTCAATTTTTTGTCTCCCTGTACCTTCCTTCCTTATCTTTCTCCTGAACACCTGGCACCATGTGCCATCTCCACTCCTTAACAGACTGTGTAGTGCCACTCAACTGGGAACCAACTTCTGGTGGGCTCCCTTGGGGCATTTTTTCTTTTCTTCTTTTTTTCTCAGTTTCTTGCTCTCTCTACCTCTCTTCCTTTCCTTCCTCACAACCACCTAGCATTTGTTTTTCTTTTTTCTTTTCTCAGCTTCTTGTCTTTCTCTACATTCCTTCCATTCCTTTCTCCTGACCACATAGCCATGTGTGCCTCTCTCCTTTTTTTTTTTTTAATCTAGTTCCTTCTCTCTATCCCTTCCTTTCCTTTCTCCCACCTGTCTAGCTGCATATGCAATATCAGTCCCTTCTTGATGAGCTGTGCCTCACCACCTGGCTACAAAGCCACAAGCACACATTTTCTGTGGGTCTGTGCCACTCCAATGACAGGCACCCCAGCACTTTTTTTTGTTTTTGTCTCCCATTTATGTCTCATCTTTCTCTTCTTTCCCAAACCCACTTACCTCCTCACATCAAAACCTCCCCCTGCCTTCTGCCTTTCTGCATTATGCCCTGAACGCTGCACCTATGAGCAGTACAGGTATAGCCTAATAGGACCTGCCCTGCACTGATCCCCAGCCTTGCTCTGTTGGCCCCATTATGTGCCACAAACAACCCACCCCAGCCCTTCCCCTTCCACTAGACCTGCCCTGCTGCACTATAGCTGAAAGACTGGTACTGCCCTTTGGACAAGCTGGTGAGAAATATCGTGCCCACAGACATAACACAATGCAACAAAAAGGCAGGACAAAATAAACAAATCTACAATAAATAAATGAATAAAATAACTACTGAATGATCTAAAGACAGAAGACAATATTAAAACATATGATAAAAAAAAGACAGGATGGTTCTAGTAGGTATTCAAAATAAAACACCAGATGACTTTCCAATAAAAGAAAAGACATTGGAACTACCTGGTAGAGAATCAAATCTCTAATATTCAGAGCTATCCAAGAATTAAAAGAAAATAGATAAAAAATGAGGAAAAAAAGACAAATTCATGGAAAAAACAGAAAAAATCATGGAAAATATAGACAAAACAATGGAAGAATTCAGGAAAATAACACAGGAACAAAATGTCAAAATAAATTCACAATTAGAAATCACACAAAAACAGCAATTATAAGTCCAAAAGATAAAAAGATTTCAGAAACAGTCTCATAGACTGTCTGAGGAGCAGGTTTAAAACAGTGGAAGACAGGATCAGTGAAATTGAGGACAAACACATGGAGACAACCTTGCTTGAGGAAAAAACAGAGAAAAGAACAAAGAAAAATGAAGAAACCCTGAGAATAAAATGGGATCCAATCAAAAGCAAAAATTTGTGAGTGATCAGAGTTTCAGGACATGGGGAGAAAATGGAAAACACAGAGAGGATCATTGAAGAATTGCTGACAGAAAACTTCCCTAATATTATGAAAGATGAAAAGCTGACCATCCAAGAAGCTCAATGAACTCCATGTAGGACAAACCCCAAAAGAAAATCACCAAGGCATATCATAATCACACTCATTAAAACCAAAGACAAAAAAAGAATCCTGAGAGCAGTTCAAGAAAAACAGTCACATGCAGAAGGAAACAATAAGACTAAACTCTGACTATTCAGCAGAAACCATATAGGCAACAAGGCAATGGGATGACCTATATAAAACCCCAAAAGAAAAAAAAATTGCCAACCAAAAATAATATATCCTGCAAAACTCTCACTCAAATATGATTTTAGGACATTTCCGGATAAACAGAAATTGAGGGAATATGTAAAAACCAAACAAAACTTACCAGAATTATTAAAGAAAGTCCTTTGGTTTGAGAACAAACAACATCAGACGACAGCTTGAATCTAGGATGCAAGATTGTGCCAGCCAGATACCAGCCTAGGAAATGAACTCTCAAGGTCTATTCAAAACCAGAAGATTTACAACGGGGAACCAGAGAGGTTAATCTGTAAATGACAACATCAGAAAATAAAAGAGGGAATAAGTGGTGTAGGTATAGAACTTTCAAATGGAGAGGAAGATAAGACAATATCAAGTAATAAAAGATTGGTTCAAACTTAGGAAAATAAGGATAAATTTCAAGGTAACTACAAAGAAAGTTAACAAACCTACTCATCAAAGAAGAAAAGCATATAGTCTCAGTAAATGCAAAATCTACAAAAACCAAAAGAAATGAAAAAGAAATCCACACACAGACACAGACACACACACACACACACAAAGGAATTCAGTACAGGAGAATAAGAGGAACAAAGAAAACATCAGTACCACAAGAAAAAGTACTACAAAATGACAGCAGTAAAAAATTACGCTGAACCTAAATGGCCTAAATATACTATAAAGAGACAGAGAGTGACAGAATGGATAAAAAAAAAAGGATCCATCAATATGCTGTCTACAAGAGGCACATCTAAGAAAAAAAGACATAAATTTATTAAAAAATCAAAGGATGGAAAAAAAAATATCAAGCAAACAGCTACCAAAAAAGAGCAAGAGTGTCAATACTAAGATAAAATAGACTTTAAAACAAAATCCACCATAAAAGACAAAGAAGGGCATTATATAATGATAAAAAGCCTGATGCATCATGAAGACATAACCATAATAAATATCTAAACACCAATGACAGGGCTCCAAAATACATAAAACAAACTAACAGCACTGAAAAGAGAAATTGACATAACATTGTTTATAAAGAAAATGTTCTATATTCTACTTTGGTGAGTAGCATCTGGGGTCTTAAAAGCCTGTGAGTGGCCACGTAAGATACTGCACTGATCACACCCCTTTGGAAGCAAGGGAGAATGAAGAAAACTAAAGACACAGGGAAAGATGAGTCCAAAGGACTAATGGACCACAACTACCACAGCCTCCACCAGACTGAGTCCAGTACAGCTAGATGGTGCTCAGCTACCACTTCTTACTGCTCTGATAGTGATCACAATATAGAGGTTCCAGGACAGAGCTGGAGGAAGATGTAGAACAAATTCTAACTCACAAAAAAAGACCAGACCTACTGGCCTGACAGAGACTGGAGAAACCCCGAGAGTATGGCTCCCAGACACCCTTTTAGCTCAGTAATGAAGTCACTCCTGAGGTTCACACTTCACCCAAAGATTAGACAGGCCCATAAAACAAAACAAGACTATAGGGGCACACCAGCCCAGGGGCAAAGACTAAAAGGCAGGATGGGTCAGAAAAGCTGGTAGTTGGGATCAAGGTCAAGAAGGAAGAGCGTTGACATGTTGTGGGGCTGGTAACCAATGTAACAAAACAATGTGTGTACTAATTGTTAAATGAGAAGTTAGTTCGGTCTGTAAACCTTCATCTAAAGTATAATAGAAAAAAAAAAAAAAAGAAGCTTTAGTCTGGAGATGTGGGTCTTTCCCTGAATTTCCAGTATCATTCAGTTCAAGTTGGCCCTTCTGCTCTTTTTTCCCTGTAAGTTAGGGATATAAACATTTCTTTCACTTAAAGAGGTTTCATCCTGGTGGTGAGAACAGTCTGCAATATACTAAGTGCCTGTGTGTCTAAGTGCTATATTAGAGGAATGCACAAAATATTTTAGGGGCAGTATAAAGGGAAGTCTTATTTCTACATGTTTGAGTTCAAGATAGGATTTAGATGGAGGATATTTGAGTTCAGCCTTGAAGGATGAGTTGGACCCTGTCAGTGTCAGGTTGAGGACTTTCTAGGTAGGGGAAATTTTCAGCCTGTAAGTAAGATTTCAGCAAGAATTTGTGGTGGGCAGAATAATGCCCCTACAATTTGTTTGACAGCAACGGGTTTGTTTGTTTTTACCGCCACCAAAAAATGTCCACGTTCTAATCTCTAGAACCTGTAAATATGTTATGTTACATGGCAAAGGGAAGTTAAAGTTGCTAATGAAATAATCTGAGACGGGGAGATTATCCTGGATTATCTGGGTAGGCCCAAAGTAATCACAAGAGCCCTTAAAAATGAAGGGGGTGGGAACAGGAGAAGAGGCCAGAATGAGATGATGGGAGAAGGACTCAACCTGCCATTGCTAGCTTTGACAAGAAGGAAGGAAGAAGAAGATGGAAAAGGCAGAGAAATGGATTCTCCCCTGGAGCCTGCAGAAATACATGCAACTCTGTCAACACCTTTATTTTAGTAACTCATTGAGAACCATGTCAGACTTCTGACCAGAACTGTATTTGTGTTGTTTTAGGCCACTAAATGCATGCTAACTTGTTATAGCAGCAAATAGAAACCAATATGGGACTGTACTGTTACTTGTTAACTGTAATAAAAGTCACATCCTCCTTGAGATGTTACTTGGGTGGAATTTATACCTGTGCAGAGAGAATAAGAAAGAGAAGTAAGGGGTTATCTTTCTTCTCTCTTGTCCCAAGCATATTTCCCACTCAAGTTAAAGCTACTCGGGTAAATGTTGTGTTTCCCCTTTCTTTGGCAGCAGGAGAACTCTGCCAGGTGGATAGACTAAATAATATCTCTGTGTAATTTTCCAGCCACAGGCTTTGCTTCTCCCACCCAAGCAGCCTCTTTGAGCTCTTTAGCTCAGAGACTGAAAAGACCCCCATGAGACTACTCTAGAGGTCTGCATTCCTTCGTTCATTTGGGCCTAAGGTACCAGCTCTGCCCTGAGCACTGCTTGGCTGGTTTCTGTTTCTCTGCTTTATCTTGTGGTCTGGTAAATGCGTGTCCTCTGGCTCCTCACTCCTGTCTGCTTTTCCAGGAACTGCTTCAGTTTGACTTTTGGAATGGAGTTGCCGTAATCTAGTTTCCCTCCAAAACGCAGCCTGAGACAAGTGCTTGAGTGCAGGTATTGATCACAGGGGAACAGGAGTGGGGGGGGGGCCAGGGAGAATGAAACAGGGAAAGTCAATCCAAGGGTGCAATATCAAGATGATCAGCCCTGTGGACACCTGGACCCCAATCCCCCTAGGACCTTCTGTCTGCACAAAACTCAGAAAAGGGAATTGCCCCTTGGGTTGTGAACTCCCTTGTACTCTCAGGTCTGTACAGGCTTCAGGAGAGCTGCACAAGGATGCCCAGCAAGAGTCTCCCGAGGTGGCAGAGAAGCCCCTTCTCCATTGTTAAGAATGTGACCTTAACAGCAGTACAGGTAACACATGGAGCCCTCAGGTCATAGCTGCTTGCACTTGCTCACCACAGCAAATGGCTTGAGTAAAGAGGAAGGCTAAACAGATGTGAGGCGGGGCACAAGAGGTATCTGATATAAGAAGCCTCCAGCTTTACGATTGCTGGTCACTGACCCGTGATGTCACCCAGACCTTTGTTTTTCACATTGCCTGACTCTCCTAGATCGGGCTTCCAGCTCTGCTTTTGGAGTCATAGTCATCCACGGCCTCAAGGGTTCCTGAGTCAGTAACCATTTGCCATTGAGCCAACTCCAACTCATGGCGACCCCATGTGTGTCAGAGTAGAACTGTGTTCCACAGGGTTTTCGATAGCTGATTTTTCAGAAGTAGATTGACAGGTCTTTCTCCTGAGGTGCGTCTGGGTGGACTCAAATCTCCAATGTCTTGATTAGCAGCTGAGTGTGTTAATTGTTTGTATCACCCAGGGACTCCCAAGGTTTGCTGAAGACTTTCTATAAACTTGGCAATCAACTAGGCACCACAAAACAATACAAACCACAAAAGGCATGGCCCCTGTCCCTTAGAACCAAATATATTGCCTGGCAGTAATTTGAAATTTATATTAATTCACAAGAACGTGTTCACATACTCCTAATGCTCTCTGGCACCCACTTCCTCTAAACCATGAAAAGGGTAAATGCAGCTGTCACACCATTGTCTGTCAATAACAAATCACAATAAACAGATAAATAACGTTTCGCATTTCTCAATGTGCACTTTCACAGTAGCACATTTTTCTCTTTGTTTCTTTACAGTGTTCTCGAAGGAAATTATAGATTTGGTAACTCTTGCCACAAGAGAGTGTAAAACATGTGGTGCACTTGCTCAAAGCAGGCAGCTTCTCTAGATCTTATTTAAATTATCAAACAAGTCCAATCTAAAGAAAGAACAATTTTAGCTTAAAAAAAACTTTTTTTCCCAAACACTGTAGCTAATTGATGTGTAAGAGTCCAGGCAGAGGCTAACAGCAGTGAATTGAGAATGTAAACTTTGGGATGTAGAATTCTTTAAATGAATAGCACATTAGGAACTGAATTCTGCGACCATCATCTTATTTGAAAAAGCCAATTTTGTTCCCTCAGAGTTCCCTTGGAGGTGTTGTCTACAAATGCCTTGGAGCGCCCCTGTGGCACTGCAACTGTGGCAGGCCTGCTGGCTACCCTGGAGCAGGCTGCTGCCATCCGCGGCCTTTGATCTAACAACTCCTGCCAGACCACGTGCAAAGCTGCTATGCTAAGTTCTTTTCTATCCCCAGTGGCAGGCACCGTACAAAGTTCAGAAGCATTTTCTTTAACTCGCACTTGAAGCTCAGATGATTGCGGTTAATTGCATGGTACATATTGATTACCCTTGCTCCTGGAGTTCACAATCTTGGATACTGCAAGTCCAACTGGGCACATCTTGACTCCTCACAAGGAACCAGCCTCCTCTACATTTTCAGTCCCTTTCTTTCCTTTTCTTTCTTCCTTCGTCCTTTCTCTTTTTCTGTCTCCCTCTCTTTCCTTCCTTCTTCTTTTCCTTTCTTCTCTCCTTTCCTTCTTTCCTCTCTCTCTTCCTTTCTCTCTTTCCTTCCTTCTTTTTCTTCTCTCTCATACATGCAATACGCACAACTCGTAATGCTTTCTTCCTCTTTCTTCTTAAGAGAAGCCTATTTAGAGAGCAGACCTCAGATTTATTCTACACACTTAAATATCATTTTTGAAATGATCAAGCAGTAAACTGTGTTTTATTTTTAAATGCATGTTTCTGAGAGAAGGCGAATTATTACTTATCAATTAATTAGCTGCCTGGTGTGATCAAGAAGAGTGGTGGAACATTCTCTCGTAAATCTGTAAAGCAAAAATCCTTGGAGAAGCTCATGTGCTGTGTAATTAACGTTAATTAACACATTTGCTAACTGACTATTATTTAGCACTCCAGCTGCTGAGGAAAAAATCATAGGCCCATTAAATATTAATTAGCAAAAGTCTATTGTCTGATCCTGTCAGCTTCTGTATTGATGAGATTTTTTACAAGCACAGCTTTGTTAGGCTGGGTAAGGAGGAGCACACCCAAGTTGGCTATTGAGGAATAAGAAACTGAGAAACTCATAAAAAGCACATACATACTGTATTTCAGGCATTTTTTTTTCTTATTCGGCTGATTATATTACCAATAATATTATAAATAAAGTGTTCCTCTTTATTTGTGTCGCTGCCTACCACCATGAGATTTATGAGATTCTCATTATCTCAAATCCTGGTTGTTTACTGAGCAGCCTGACACACCCTTTAGAAAACTCAAGAAAAATGAGCCCACTAATTACAGAAATAAAATGCTCTCCATAGCTTTTATTAGATCTATTTGTTTTGATTCTCCTTGTGACTAAAGATACAATCTCTGAAGCAGATACATCTGTCCTCCCTGCTCCAAAAAGCCACTGCTGAGTTTCCATGTGGTTAAAAGGCATCACTGCCCAGGTAGCAGTACTGACCCACGTGAAAATTGGTCTCTGATCGGTAGCCACTACCTGCAGCTTCCTGTCTTGTTTGTTTTCTCCTTTCTTGGTTAACTCTGCCTCCAACATCCACAGTTGGCAAAGCAACTGTACTGAACAAGAGCCATGTGCCTCTTTTCCTGCCTCCCAGGTGGTTGTTGTTCGTTGCCTTTGAGTCCATTCCGACTCACGGTGACCCTGTGTGTGCAGAGTAGAACTGTGCTCCATAGGGTTCTCAAATCTGTGACCTTTCAGTAATAGATCATTAGGCCTTACTTTCGAGATGCCTCTGGGTGAGTTTGAATTGGCAACTCTTCAGTCCAGCACTTACCCAACTGCGAAGTCTCTGGAAGTTTCCAGTTTGGCCAAATTACTAAAAGTGTCTCCAGGTATTCCAAGACTTATTTTGCCCTATACTTCCTTTTAGCCCCTATCACTTGCCATACAAAAGCCTGCTGTCATCATTTTTCCAAAGAAACCCTTTCAGAAGAGCCCTATTAAGTTGACAATCACATCAAAGTGATCACAATGAATATAATAGTTTAGTTTACTAGCAATATCACATCCATTTCACAGCACTGCTGCGCAATTTCCCCTGGTAATTAATTAATGGAAAACTGCTCTCTTTTTTCTCTTGGCAATCCTGGAAATACCAAAAAGTCAGGACAGAAAAATTGGAATTTACCACAGAATTTTATTAACAAGTTTAATTTTGTCTTAAAACAAAACATAATAACATTTGGCAATATCAGTTTTGTAGTTATAATACGAAGTTGAAATAATAATAAACCCAAAACCAAACCCAGTGCCGTCGAGTCGATTCCAACTCATAGCTACTCTATAGGACAGAGTAGAACTGCCCCGTAGAGTTTCCAAGGAGCACCTGGCGGATTTCAACTGCCGACCCTTTGGTTAGCAGCCATAGCACTTAACCACTATGCCACCAGGGTTTCCGTGAAATAATAATAGTTAATAATTATTGAAAAATATGGAAAATTTCTGTCAGGCACTAAACTAAATACTTCGTGTTAACAAAAAATTCAATTGGCATCGAGTCAATTCTAACTCATGGAGACCCCATGTGTTGCCGAATTGAACTGTGCTCCACAGGGTTTTCAGGGCTGTGACCTTTCAGAAGCAGTTTGTCAGAACTTTCTTCTGACGTACCTCTGGGTGGGCTCAAACCACCACCTTCTGGCTAGTAGTCAAGCACAAACCAATTGTGCCACTCAGGCAGCCAATAGCTCTCATTAATCTGCAAGAGTTATAGAGATGATGGAATATGGCGTAGTGGTTAGGAGCTTTGGTGTCACCAGACCTGAAATTGATTTCTGGGTGCTATACTTAATAGCTATTGTCCAACCAAAGGGAGTCCCTAGGTGGTACAAATGAGTAACATGCTTAGCTGCTAAATGAAAGGTTGGAGGTTCGAGTCTACACAGAGGCCTCTTGGAAGAAAGTCAGCCATTCAAACCCCTATAGAGCACAGCTCTACTCTGACACACATAAGGTCACTATGAGCTGGAGTAAACTCAGCAACAACTGGTCCTACAAAAAGCTTAGGAGGCTACCAGCAAGTGTCTCTCGGTGCCAGCTAGAAATTACAGGCAGGAGGGCCAAGGATGCACATAGTCTCTGTTCTGGCAACTTTCTACAGAGAAGTGTGCTTAGGCAGGAGTGGAGCTAGTGCCCCATGGGATCATGCTGTAGGAGAGTGATTTATGGTATAAGCATGAGCAGGACCTCACACTGGGGAATAAACATTTTTATTAAAGCCCTAGTAATCTGAGTTTAAGGCCATCTTTTTAGAGCGGTGCCAGGAAATGCCAGCTGTCCACCACCTAGATTATTTGGAGTTTCTGCTTCTGTGGGAAACTGAGTCCAGGCAGAGCCCCTCCTGCATGGGGGAGGAGCCTCTAGTCCCAACCATTTTGTTAGGAAAAAGAAAAACAGCATAAAGAGCTCCCAGGGTAACATACCAGATAATTCTGCTTGTCTATCTGAGGTTACAGCTGGGAAGCCTCAGACAAGTTTTTAATCTTTCCACACCTTGGTTTGCTCATCCTTCACACAGAGATAATAATTTTTTGGTCTGGGTCACACAGAGATAATAATAGTACTTGCCTTATAAGTGCTTTTGTGAGAACAGAATAATGTATATAGAGCGCTTAGTCCTGAGCTGGGTACAAACTAAAGATGAAATAATGTTGGCTCCTTATTTTCCCCACTTGACAGTTGAGGAATGAGGCTCTGAAAGATTTAAGAAGGTGGCCTCAGTCAGTCGCTCAACTAGTAAATGGTATGGAACCCAAATGTGCCCAAGCATTTGCCCTTACCACTATGCTCCATGGAAAACCTGGTGGCACAGTGGTTAAGAGCTATGGCTGCTAACCAAAATGTCAGCAGTTCAAGTCCACCAGGCGCTCCTTGGAAACCCTGTAGGGCAGATCTGCTCTGTCCTATAGGGTCGCCATGAGTCGGAATTCAATCAACGGCAATGGGTTTGGTTGGTTTGTTTTTTTTACTATGCTGTATTGTTTACCTTCTCACCAAGCTGCCAAATTCCTGACCTAGTCACCCCATTTCATGAGAACTAAAGATGCGGTGACTCTTCATTTGGTTGTCCTTGATTCTGTAGTCAGCTTTCCCAATACAGACCCTCCAACACCCAGACAATTGCAATTATATGGCCCCTTATTCAGACTGGGAAACCCTGGTGGTATAGTGGTTAAGTGCTACGGCCTCTAATCAAAAGGATGGCAGTTCAAATCCACCAGGTGCTCTTTGGAAATTCTATGGGGCAGTTCTACTCTGTTCAATAAGGTCGCTATGAGTCAAAATTCATTCAGTGGCAACGGGTTTGTTTTTTGTTTGGTTTTATTCAGACTGGAGAGCCAGCAGTAATTCCCGACTGCCCTCGCTATCTGTAGCCTAAATCTTTTACCTTGCTTTATTTTTCTTCATGGCTCCTGACATCATATTATTTATATGTGATTACAACCTGCTTCCTCCTACTACACTATGAGCTCCATGAGGTCCGTACTCTATTTCCAGTACCTGGAACAGAACCTGGCACACAGTGGTGTATAATAAATCCTTGTTTTATAAATGAATGAGTTTTATATTCCTAATGCTGATAAGGAAACCCTGGTGGCGTAGTGGTTAAGTACTACGGTTGCTAACCAAAAGGTCAGCAGTTCGAATCCTCCAGGAGCTCCTTGGAAACTCTATGAGACAGTTCTACCCTGCCCTGTAGGGTCGCTATGAGTCAGAATTGACTCGACGGCAGCAGGTTTTTGTTAATGCTGATAAGTCAAAATTATAAAACTATTTACATTGTTGTTATGGAAATACTTTCCATATCAAATACATTCCATCCCTCTCCCTCTCTGCTGATTATGTTACCGCCATCTGATGGCGGTGGTGGAGAGAAGCACAATGATAAAGCTGTTCTGCATTCTGGCTGTATTTATATTTGTAAGGGGTTTCAAGACCCTTAATAACATTTCTGCAGGGTAATCTTAAAACAAAACAAAACAAAAAAAACCTTATTAATTGAAAAGAATAGATCTGGACATCGCCTTATTAAGTCCAATAGTCTAAGTTCATAGTTTATCAAAAGTGATTGATACACTATAATAAGAAGTTCAATATGGAGAAACCAGGACTCCATGCACCATAGATCATTTGGTTAATTATTATTAAATAGGACCCTTAGTGGATAGATGTGACAATAAACATTGATTATGAAGCTATAACTAGAATGTAGGTTTGCAAAAAGGCAATTAAAAAAAATGAAAGAAAAAAGAACACATATAATGTTGATTCTATTTTTGGGGAGAGGGTAAGCCTGGTCACAAATATGGTATGTTTATCTAATGTGAATTTTGGCATACTAGAAGAAGTCAATAGCTAACCTGGCCCCCCATCCTAATCACTGGTTTATGTCTAAGGTTTTACTTGAGAAAGTATTATTATAATCCCTATGTAACTGTGCATATAATAGTTAAAAACAGCAAAGAAGCAAGAAATCTCAAATCCTGCTATTTGAATTGGGGGCCAGGAGGTAAAGTGGTAGAATATGGGAGAGAAATGTTTTGGGGATAAACCTCATTCACCAGAGGACCCCAAACTCCTTAACTTCCTATTTTGCTTTGTAATGATTTCACATCTGGTTCAGGACTGCTATGGAAATATTAAACACAAGCATGTATTATTGTGTCTAATGACTATGAAGATTTGTTTATCAATCAAAATAATCTATAATGACAATATGAGTACTCGCCTCCCAAAATTTCATTAAGCATAGGCAAAAAAAAAAAAAAAGCTAAAAATAATGTTAGAGCTTAAATTGAAAGTTTGTGCCAAAGGAAAAATAGTTTTAGTACTAAGTAAGACATATCTCAAATCAGGGTGTCAGCATAGAAGGTAGGTGGGGTCTTTATGTAGCAGCCTGAGAGACTAGAAACCTTACTCTGGGTGGAGGGTCTGACAGCTGGAAGTGATCATCCCAGCGTCTGGTATCACTGTTTTGTACCACAAATGTAACCAGTTGAATGGAGAAAGCTTTCATGTAAGCCGCCCAAGATGGAACAATGACTCAAACAGTTCTCCATGCCAGAATTCTATAAGGAGTTACTCTGCCATCTTTTTATCTTCTCACCAGCCTCAATATTCTTAGATATGTTCTGTCGCTCAGATGGAGGGGACTCATTTCTTTGCCAACATCAAATGCGCCAAAATCAAATAATGACTTTCTCATCCTTCCTTCTTTTTCTCCCCATCACTCTCCTTTCCCTTGAGTCTAAAGAAGCAGAAAAAAGAGGAGGGAACAATGTGGCTGGTGCTGGGACAGCTACAAGCCACACCTCTGTTTAGTTTCTTTTCCACTCTTAGCTTGGATAACTATAGCCAACCAAACAACACATTGCTGTTGAGTAAATTCCTACTCATGACGAGCCCGTGTGTGTCAGAGTACAACAGTGTTTCAGAGTTTTCAGTGGCTGATTTTTCAGTAGTAGATCACCAAGCCTTTCTTCCAAGGTGTTTATGGGTAGACTCAAACCTCCAACCTTTGGTTATCAGCTGAGTGCATTAACAGTTCACATCATCCAGGAACTCCAAACCAGTTGCCATCCAGGTCGATTTTGACTCATGGTGACCTCATGTGGACAAGAATAAGCTTGTAGAAAAGAAACTTAAGGAAACTTGAAAATAGATAGAACCTGATTCTATACATATTCAACACAATGTTGGTTACGTAACAACCTTTTGCAACCAACAACAAGGAAGAAAGAGAATAAAAATAGAGATACTGCTTTGGAAATCCCAGCACGGATAGAGAAACATAGATCCAGAGAAAATTGTCTTGTAAAGTCTGGCTACCTTCTGTGACTCTATTTCAAATTAACAATAACTCACTAATTTGTAAATATAACTATTCTTTATCATACACAGATCCTCTGGAAGACAAAAATTATATTCGTCTCTCCATACATTTAGTAATATAACAAGTAATCATTATAGAATTTGTCCTGAATGGACAAATTCAACGAATGCTCTTCTCCCCTCTGTCTATTGAGTCACAGAATCACGAGAGGTGCTAAAAATCCTCCTGGGATAAAGACTAAAACTATGCACAATTGGTGTTGAGACCTATATAGAAGCCTAGAGAAACTGTGATGAAAGAGAGATTGAAGGAGGGTAATGGGGTCCCTGAAAGAGGATTTACCACAAAGAAAGATGAAATTGCTGAGCAAACTAAACTCTGCAATAACCTAATGGTGGAGTATAATAGAAGTTCCTAACGTTGAGCCCTGGGGACGCAGTGGTTAAGTGTTTGGCTGCTGTCTGAAAAGTCGGCAGTTCAAATCCACCAGCCGCCCCTTGGAAACCCTATGGGACAGTTCTACCCTGTCCTATAGAGTCACTATGAGTCGGAATCGACTCCACAGCAATGGGTTTTGTTTTTGAATGTTGCTTGGGTGGCAATATGTAAACTTGTTCCATTTTCGCCATCCTGGAGCACATGCGCACTGTGGAAGGCAAGAATGTGTGCTCATGGACAGAACTGTCTCACTAAGCCCTGAAATAATTAGGAGTTCCCCCACCCTTGTGGTAACGTTTTCCCCATCTCTCTCCCTGTGAGGGTTACACGGAAGGTATGTTCTCCTTATCACCTCACTGGATTTCTGCGGCTGACTGCTGACAACCCAGCTCCAATGGCACTGAGACAACAGCCAGGACAACGGAAACAAAATATCAGTTCCTGGCCTGTGGCTCTGTTGGGCCTTGAAGGGACAAAACCTCAGAGTGATCTTCCGTGACAGTTAGTGAGGACAAGGACTCACGTTGTCACCTGTGTGTGTATACTCCAAGAAGCAAACTCCCCAGCAGCCAGGCAGGTGGAAATTGGGAGCTACCTACATTTAGGTGAAGTCCCTGGGTGGTGTGAAGTTAAACCACTTGGCTGCTAACTGGAAGGTTTAAGGTTTGAGTCCACCTAGAGGTTCCTTGGAAAAAAGTCCTGGTGATCTACTTCTGAAAAAGCAGCCAATGAAAACCCTACGAGGCACAGTTCTATTCTGACAGGTATGGGACCACCATGAGTTGGAATTGACTTGACAGCCACTGGTTTGGTTTTGGTATGTTTAGGCATTTATGTGCTTTGTCTTCACCAGATAACAAAACCTAAGACACTAGGATGGCATAACGTGAGTCCTGAGAAATTGCCTTATAGAATCTACTGTCTTCAGTGACCCCATTTAGAATCAACAAGATAACAGGAATGTATTTAGAAATGCCGACACGTGTGAAAAACCTGCTAAACTTATTGATGTCTAAATTATTACCCCAAAGGCCAGTTGTTGCTTAGGTTTTGGTCCCAGTCTAGCATCACATGTGAGTTTACATTCTGTAAACAAGCTGCAATTTATCACACCATTTCTTGTTGTTTGTAACGTTCCTTGCCAAATGACTTGGTATTATTTTATTCATTAAGCTTCCATTTTCTTTTTGAAGTCTGAATACATGCAGCGATAGAGATCCTCTTGTTTCAGTAATCTTTTATGCAAATAATCAGATAAATATTTTGATGATACAGAGTGATAAAGGAAGTGCTTCATTACCCCCAGGCTGGAGAGTCTCACAGGGATAAAAAGAACATGGCAAAAAAAAAAAAAAAGTTGTGAAATGTGCTGCTGCTGAAAACCCAACACCACCCAAACGACTGGGCAGCTCTACTGCAAAGTGAGTTCTTGGCCTTTATTATAGAAACGGTCATTAATGTTTAATACCCACTGGAAAAGAGAGTGGCTCTTGTGTGCTGCAGGCTGGATGATTGGTATTGTCTTCTCTCCTGGTATTTATGGAGCTTGAGGGCTCAAGTGACATTTCCATTCCACTCGCTGCCTTCTCTCTGCAGCTGATTCCTTAAAGGCAGAGGAAACAGGTTGCTTTTCCCATCTGCTCCATACCTCTGATCTCCAGGCTTGGCAAATTAGTTTTCAGACAAATAAAAAATATTTTGATAGTAAGTCCTTGTTTGTAATGTCCCCCTGGGGAGGGAGTAATCAGCCTTATAATATCAGGCAGGCCATCAATTTAACCACAATTTGAGAATTGCAATCTTGTTAAACATAATTTCCTCTCTTTGTTGCTGAATATTTATTATTTTTTCTGTTTTTTTTTTTCTTTCCTTCAAAATATCATTGCCAAAATAATAGTATTTTGGAGGATTAATCATCATAAAGTAGCCATAACAACTGGAAAAATCTTGTTCTTTTTTTTTCTCACAGGAGAAAATCAGTTTGAATTCATAAATTAATACTGTTACCCTTTGTAGCACTGTGAAAACAAACAACCTCTATAGATTGGGTAAGTACAACTTTGTGATGGCTATACAGTGACACCTATGAGAGCCAGAACTTGACAGGACTGCCTTGTTTTTCCAGGCCTCACAAGTTTTTTGCCTTTGACAGGGTACAGTCTTACCACTTTCGTATTGCCTGTTTCAGTGGAAAATATTTGCATTTTCCTTCTCTGACAGGTTTCTGCCTTACAAAGGTGCTGGGGTTTGCAGGTTTTACTGTATTAATATGTACACAAAATCACACAAACACAAAATCAGACCTCTTAATTTCTATTATAAAGGAACTAACAAAAAATTCGATTCTGACTCATAGTGACCCTACAGGACAGAGTAGAACTGCCCCATAGAGTTCCCAAGGAGTGGCTGGCAGATTTGAACTGCCAATATTAGGTTAGCAGCCAAGCTCTTAGCCACTGACAAATGACAAAAGAATTATTTAGCCCCAATCTGACACAAAATGATGTTTAAAATCTGAACAGACCCATAACAAGAGAAGAGATTGAAAAGGTAATTTTAAAAACTCCCAACAACAACAACAAAAAAAAAAACCCTGCCCAGGTGGCTTCACTGGGGAAGTCTACCAAACATTCAGAGAAGACCTTATACCAGTACTGCTCAAACTATTTCAGAACATAGAAAAGGAAGGGATACTTCAAAATTCATTCTATGAAGCCAGCACAACCCTGATACAAAAGCCAGGCAAAGACACCACAGAAACAAAAAGAAAATTACAGACTAATATCTCTTGTGAATACAGATGCAAAAACTCTCAACAAAATTCTAGTCAATAGAATTCAAGATCATATCAAAAAAAATAATACACCACGAACAAGTGGAATTCATACCAGATATGCAAGGATGGTTCAACATTAGAAAATCAATTAACGTAATCCACCACATAAATAAAAGAATCACACAGTCCACTCAATTGATGCAGAAAATGCATTCGGCAAAGTCCAGCACTCATTCCTGATAAAAACTCTCAATAAATAGGTATAGAAGGGAAATTCCTCAACATAATAAATGGCATCTATTTTTTATACCAAACCAACAGCCAGCATCATTTTTAATGGAGAGAGGCCAAAAACATTCCCCTTGAGGACAGGAACACTCCTATTTAACATCATGTTGGGAGTCCTAGCTAGAGCAATAAGTCAAGAAAAAGAAATAAAGGGCATTCAAGTTGATAATGAAGAAGTAAAACTGTCCCTATTTATGGACGATATGATACTACACATAGAAAACCTAAAAGACTCCAACAGAAACTACCAGAACTAATAGAAAGGTTCAACAGACTGGCAGTATAAAAGACAAACATACAAAAATCGGTTGGATTCCTATACACTAAAAAAAAGAATGATGAAAAGGAAATCAGGAAAATAATACCATTTATAATAACCCCTAAGAAAATAAAATATTTAGGAATAAATCTAACCAGGGATGTAAAAGACCTACACAAAGAAAACTACAAAACACTACTGCAAGAAACCAAAAAAGATCTACATAAATGGAAAAACACACCATGCTCATGAATAGGTAGACTCAACATCATGAAAATGACAATTTTACCCAAAGCAGTCTACAAACACAATGCAATCCCGATCCAAATACCAACAACATTATTTAAAAAGATGGAAAAATTAATTAACTTTATATGAAAAGGGAAGAGAGCCGGGTTAAGTAAATCACTATTGAAGAAGAAGAATGAAGTAGGAGGACTCACAGTACCTGACCTCGGAACTGAACCTACTATACGGCTATAGTAGTCAAAACAGCCTGGTGCTGGTACAATGACAGATACATTGACCAATGGAACAGAATTGAGAACCCAGATGTAAATCCATCCACCTAGGTCACCTGATCTTCGACAAGAGCCCAAAAGTCCATTAAATGGGGAAAATATAGTCTTTTTAACAAATGGTGCTGGCAAAACTGGATGTCCATCAGCAAAAAAACAAAACAGGACTCATATCTCACACCATACACAAAAACTAATTCAAAATGAAGCAAAAACTTAAATATAAAACCAAAACCATAAAGATCATAGAAGAAAAAAATAGGACCAACCCTAGAGACCCTAATACACGGCATTAACAGGATGCACACCATAACTAACAATACACAAACTCCAGGAGATAAGCTAGATAACTTGGATCTTCTAAAAACTGAACACTTATGCTCACCAAAAGACTTCACCAAAAGAGTTAAAAAGAGAACCTACAGACTGGGAAACAATTTTGGCTATGACAAATCTGACAGAGGTATAATCTCTAAAATCTACAGAAAAATCCAACACCTCTACAACAAAAAGACAAATAATCCAATTAAAAAATGGGCAAAGGAAATGCACAGACACTTCACCAAAGAAGACATTCAAGAAGCTAACAGACACATGAGGTAATGCTTGCCATCAATAGTCATTAGAGAAATGCAAATCAAAACCACAGTGAGATACTATCTCACCACAGCATTACTGGCACAAATCAAAAAAACAGAAAATAACAAATGTTGGAGAGGCTGTGGGGAGATTGGAACTCTTATGCACTGCTGGTGGAAATGCAAAATGGTACAACCATTTTGGAATATGATACTCTGCTTCCTTAGAAAGCTAGAAATAGAAATATTATATGATTCAACAATCCCACTTCTAGGAATATATCCTAGAGAAATAAGAGTTGTCACAAGAATAGACATATGCACACCTATATTCACTGCAGCATCGTTCACAAAAGCAAAAAGGTAGAAACAACCTAGATGCCCATCAACAGATAAGTGGGTAAACAAACCATGGTACATACACACAATGGAGTACTACGCAACAATAAAGAACAATGATGAATCTGGGAAACATCTCACTACATGGATGAATCTAGACGGCATTATGCTGAGCGAAATAAATCAATCACAAAAGGACAAATATTGTATAAGACCACTACTATAAAAACTCATGAAAAGGTTTACACACACACAAAAAACAATCTTTGATGGTTATGAGGGAGGGGAGGGATAGGTATGGAGAAACACCAAGTAGATAATAGATAAGTGATAACTTTGCTGAAGGGTAAGACAGTACACAATACTGGGAAAGCCAGCACAACTTGTACAAGGCAAGGTCATGGAAGCTCCATAGATACATCCAAACTCCCTCAGGGACTGAATTACTGGGCTAAGGGCTGTGGGGACCATAGTCTTGGGGAACATCTAGCTTGATTGGCATAACACAGTTTATAAAAAAAGTGTTCTACATTCTACTTTGGTAAGTAGCATCTGAGGTCTTAAAAGTTTGTGAGCAGCCATCTAAAATATGCAACTAGTCTCACCCCTTCAGGAGCAAGGGAAAATGAAGAAAAGTAAAGACACAAGGGAAAGGTTAGTCCAAA
The DNA here is from genome assembly GCF_024166365.1 of Elephas maximus indicus. Taxonomy (NCBI): domain Eukaryota; kingdom Metazoa; phylum Chordata; class Mammalia; order Proboscidea; family Elephantidae; genus Elephas; species Elephas maximus. Next base: position 48,079,471 of record NC_064824.1, read on the forward strand.
GGACTAATGGACCACAACTACCACAGCCTCCACCTGACTGAGTCCAGTACAACCAGATGGTGGCTGGCTACCACCACTGACTGCTCTAACAAGGATCACAATACAGTGTCCCAGACAGAGCTGGAGAAAAATGTAGAACAAATTCTAACTCACAAAAAAAAAGACGAGACTTACTAGCCTGACAGAGACTGGAGAAACTCTGAGAGTATGGCCCCCAGACGCCCTTTTATCTCAGTAATAAAGTCACTCCTGAGGTTCATTCTTCAGCCAAAGATTAGACAAGCCCATAAAACAAAATGAGACTAAAGGGGCACAACAGCCCAGTGGCAAGGACTAGCGGGCAGGAGGGGACAGGCAAGCTGGTAAAAGGGAACCCAAGGTTGAGAAGGGGAGAGTGTTGACATGTTGTGGGGTTGGTAACCAATGTCACAAAATAATATGTGTACTAATTGTTTAATGAGAGGTTAGTTTGTTCTGTAAACCTTCATCTAAAATACGATAATAAAAAAAATTAAAAAATTATGTTAACACACACACGAAAGATTTAGAACCAACCCAAGCCAACTGAAATATTAACCTATTTTTTTTTTAAAGGGATTGCAGTCATGTTGACTTAACTCTGAGTGTAATTAAACAACCTAAGCCAATACCTATTCCCAGTCCACTAGTAAATCTTTTAAATTTTGAATAACTTTGCTTTCAGAATTCTGGACGGCAGATAAAGGCTGTGGAAGAAGTTACTGCTTACACAAAGACCCAAGGTGGTGTGAAATTTATTCACTAGTGAACAAAGAAATAGGCTATTATCGTTATTTGCCGTAGAGTTGATTCCAACTCATAGTGACCTTAGGTAAAAACACAGGCATTAAGAGAGGAAAAAAAAAAAAAAAAGAGAGAGAGAATGGTGATGGACCAAGCAACAAAATAAATAGCATTACTGAGAAAAGAAAATAGTGTGTCTCCCAGCCCCCACTCATACTTTTTTCTTCAAAGCATTACCGAAGGCATGAACTGCATGTTCTACAATAATCCAGAGGACTGTGTGACCAGTAGAGAGCATGCCACGGATGATGGAGTCACCAGGGAGTCTGAGAAGAACTGGTGAGGATGCTACAACTGAAACCAGGAAAGGAGACGCAAGGGACTCTTCTACATGCCATTGTTACCAGTGAGGGGAATGTGCAGAGATCAGATTGTGGTAGCATTTGGAAATATTGGCCTCTTAGGAAGATACGATCTTACAAAAATATATTAATTTATATTCCGAAAGCTTATAATTAAAAAAGAATAGCCAAACAAAATCTTTTCCATGTTTTAAATATCCCAGTGAGTGCTTGTAGGGTGAATAAATCAAAAACCAAATTCCTTTAAAGTAATTACCCAAAGAATTCACTGAGAAAACAACAATAACAACAGCAATGACAAAGAATTGACATAGGTGTCATATAACAAAAAGAATTGTCTAAAGAGATACATCAGCAACAAATGCAGATAGGATGGAATAAAAAGCGCACTGGTGACAGAGCAGCCATTCTGGAGAATTTAGATGCTGGGAAAGGGAATATAAAGGAAGAAATTCATATGAAAACCAATTCAAGAGAAAAATCCTCAGAATTGAATAATAAAAAAAAAAATAGTTGATTAGAAATAGAGGTCTGGGTGCAGGAACCAAGGATTTTCCAGGGCTCTGGTATATTAATTTTGTGCCTGTTAGGGAAATGATTGCCATGAGTCAGAATTGACTGGGCAACAACTAACAACAATGATGTGGAAATGGTCCTTTCTGCCATCATTTTTTTTTTTTTTTGGAAAGCAACATTTCTGCAAAAGCCTGATTATGGCCCTATGATATATACAAGACAGGTGTCCCTTCCTTCCAAATACTTGGGTAGCTTGTATTTATTTATAAATGAAACCCACATTTCTTGGCTAAATAAGACATATAGTGAAGAAATAAATTAGTAACTTTAGATAGTAAAAATAATCTACATGAGCTCTCCGATCAGGAAGGTTGCCAAAATGGAGGATGCCTCTCTTGTTAAGAGTTTGGCTTTATTTTGATTATTTGAAAATAAGTCATGAACAGGCATGAAGCAACATATGTAAAAGTTATCATTAGCACTGTGCGTAATAATGGAAGATTGGAAATAATCCAACTTTCCAGCAATAGGGGGTTGGCTTATTTAACCGTACATTCATTCTGTGAAATACAACGAAGTCGTAAGAAAGAATGACAAAGCTCTCAATATATTGATAAGGAAAGATCTCCAAGAAGTATTATTAAGTAAAAATGTCAAAGTGCAGAAAGAGTCTATAGTATGCTACATTTTCTGTAAGAATGAAGGAAAAGAACAATGTATTTTGGACATTTATTTGTTTTTGCATAAAAAAATTCTGGAAGGATACTCAGTCATTAATAATACCGTTATTTGTTGGTAATGGAGGGAAATGGGGCTGATGAGGGTGGAAGTGGGAACAAAACTTTTTATTGTATACTATTTTGTATTGTATATTTCATCATATAAATGCATTTCCTTTTCAAAAAATTAGGAATAAATAAGATATAAAACAGCATAAAATAAATGCAAGTTTCAGTACACTTTTAAAATTTTGTTGTTGCTATTTTACAGCCACTTAATTCTTCACTTCACTTAGAATATTAAGATTTAGTTACTGGATTCAGCCCTCTGCTTGGAAGATTTGCTGCTTTCAAGTGTCCACTCACATTTTGGGGGTAGACACAGCAAGTTTTTCCCAGAAGCTGATGGCTGTTTCAAAAAGTGAAAGTGTTCCAAATTTTGCAAAAACCTCTCCTGGAACAGAAATATTGGCCACGGTGAGGACGAATTTTAGCTCCATTCTTTTATGGAAGGAAACACTGGTGGTTTAGTGGTTAAGTGCTACGGATGCTAACCAAGAGTCGGCAGTTCGAATCCACCAGGCGCTCCTAGGAAACTCTATGGGGCAGTTCTACTCCGTCCTACAGGGCCGCTATGAGTTGGAATCGACTCCACGGCACTGGGTTTGGTTTTTTGGTTTGGTCTTTTATTGAAGAGAGTCCAAGAAGTAGGCCCTCCCCTCTTAAGAAACAGCATTGGAAAGGAAGCTGAGTCTCCCAGGAGTGAAGCCTGTCGCGAGAACTTTGCAAGTGTTTTTCGGGTTTCATTTGTTATTACATGTGGCATTTGTTGTTTAAACAAAGGGACGCAGATGATTATTTTTTACTTATTTGTCCTAGTGGGGCCCTGGTGGCGCAGGGGTTAAGAGCTCAGGCTGCTAACCCAAAGGTCGGCAATTGGAATCCACCAGCCTCTTCTTGGAAACCCTAGAGGGGCAGTTCTATTCTGTTGTCTAGGGTTGTTATGAGTTGGAATCCACTCAAAGGCAACAGGTTTTTATTTGTCATAGTTTTATTAATTTTTACTTTTTTCTCTTAAGGAGAAAAAATTCAGTGACTGTCCACCAGGTGTTATAATAGTATTTTAGACCTTTATGGGAATTTGGCCAAGGGTCTTTGAGAACATCATCCCATGACCGCTTATGCCTCCTCCTCAAGACTTTTCCTCAGAGATCTTTGTTTATATATTTTTAAAATAGGTATCATTTTGAAAAAAGTAAACTGTTCACTTATCCTTGAAGCAATAATTTGAATCTTACTTCTAGTATATCCATTGCCATCAAGTTGATTCCTACTCACAGCGATGCTATAGGACAGAGAAGAACTGCCCCATAGGGTTTCCAAGGCTGTAGTCTTTATGGAAGCAGACTGCCACATCTTTCTCTTGCGGAGCACTGATGGCTTCCAACTGCTGACCTTTGGTTAGCTGCCAAGCGCTTAGCCACTGCGCCACCAGGGCTCCTCAGATTTCTATTAGGTCTCTGTTATTTACTTTTTTTTGTAATTGTGGGTGTGAAAATACTCCTCTTGGCTTTAGCTGTAAGATAAAGTTAATAATATTTACTTAATAGGGTTATATTAAGAATTAAATAACATAATGTATGCAAAGCAAGAGAGAAACATAAGAGATTCTCAAAAAATTGCTCCTTCCCCACCCTGAAGTCCTGATAGCTGTTAAACAACAGCAGAAGTGGACAAGCACACTTCCTTTGAATACAGAAAATTTAAATTCCATAAACAGCGCTTCAGCTGCTTCTTCTTAACCTAAAGAATCCAGTATTTTGGTGTTGATAATTACATTTCATCAAAGAGAAGATACAAAACTCTTACATTCTCCTAAAAATGGGGATTGGGAACCAAAAACATAGAGGGAGCGTAGAGACTTTTTATCATTGATATCACAATACATATGAAAAGAGATGGAAATATATAAAATGTAAACCCACTATTAACACATTCTTCTGTATCCCTCAGTATGCAGCTTCCCCTAGAAAAGGTCATATGTCAATTACGTACATGATTTGGTCATAAGTGAAGCTATTCATCTGCAATTAATACTTTACAGATAGTGCTAAAAGAGTGTTAAATAAAGTATAGAACTTTAAGGCTTCAGAATAATTATACGTGGACACCTAAACTTCACCAAGGAGTCAGGCTGATGTGATTTTATCTTAATTGCAGTTTTAAAATTGGTGCACATAGTATGTATATATAAATTATATAAATCAATGGTCCTTGTATTCTCTTTGTGACAGGTACTGTAATACAGCACCCTGACATCTGCTCCAGCCAAAGTGAATGATGACAAAGTCCAGGGAGAAACCATAATTATGGATTCATTCCCTTTATGATCTGTGATCCTAACTGATCTCAGAATAAAACTTTGTCTACCCATCCCCCACTTAGTCTGAGCACTCTCAACAAAAAGTCCTATTTAGGAGCAGGTAGGGCTTTTTTTTTTTTAGGGCAGATTAAAATGGGGATATCAAAGCAAGCGAATTGCAATGTCAGTTTTGTAATAAAGCCCCTGTCACCTTGAGAGCTTCTCTTCCCACGTGAGCACACAGCAGAGAAATCAGTGGCTGTGGTAGCTGTGGCAACGGCACCGCCAAGCCTGGAAAGCAACGTTCCTTGTGCAGGATTTGTGCCCCTTTGGCACTTTGTAGATACTGCTAATGTTGAGCCCTCTCAGATTCTTAGCTTAGTGAATTCATCCAGCTGGGAAAGCTACAGCTATGATCAGGAAACAAAAGGAGGCTTGCTTTGTGTCTGACGAAAGTAGAAAAACACCCTTAAATTAAAGCAGACGTGTGGTGAATGGCCATCCACCACAGCATCACAAACAATAGCAAATATTCACCACGCGTATTACGTAAATGTTAAATTCTCATAAGAAAACAGAGCCAGTTGACTTGGGTTAATCAACCGTTGCAATTCATTGCTCCCAAAGCTTGTAAATTTAAGATGGATGACAAAAGATAAGTATGATACATAAACCTGGAATTGTGTGCCATGTCTTAAGAGTGTTTATTAGGCATTCTTTGAATATTGGAACCTAGCAGGCTAGCATCAATATCCACAGAACAAAACATAATCTTCATTAAAAAAAAAAAATCTTCATAAATGTACATAATTTGCATTTATTTTTCTCTTTGACAAATCTGTGTAAAACTTTTATTTCCTTTTCTATATAATGTTAGAAAAAGAATAAAGAGAATGAATAAAAATATGAGACAAAAACAAAATACTGTTCCTGACCTAAGGGGTACATCCTAATTTGTCAAACATTCGTGGTTTACTCACATCACTAGTGCTCAGGAAAACAAAGCAGACACTTGGTCTGCCCTGCAACTACCTGAATGTGGAAGCCTTCTGTATATCCATGTGTCAGAGAGACTCTGAGTTGCCCCACAGTAACCATCTCCCCTACTAACCGAATCCTTATATGGCGAGCAGTGAAACAAATGTCTTATAGGTTGCATTTTCCAGCTTCCTTTGCAGAAAATGCTACTAGAATTTCAGAAAAGCTATTAAAAAAAAAAAAAAAAGTGTGGCTGTGTTTGCCCTTCCTCCTTCTTGCTAGAGCTACAGCAACATTTTATATCGTGAAATTGAGGCACAGACCCAAGAAAGGAGTGCCACAAGGAGCCCCTACCTCCTAATACCTCATTACCTGAAGATAAATAAATAAACTTGTCTTGTTTAAGCCACTGTATTCAGGTCTCAGATAAGTGACCAAATGCACTTACTAATAGATATAGCACAAAATACAAAACAACCATAGGAAGCTAAAAGGGTATCTTAGTCATCTAGCACTGCTATAACAGAAATATCACAAGTGGATGGTTTTAACAAAGAGAAGTTTATTCTCTCTCAGTCCAATAGGATACAAGTCCAAATTCAGGGTGCTAGCTCCTGGTTAAGGCTTTGTCTCTCTGTCAGCTCTGGAGGAAGGTCCTTGTAATGTATCAGTCTTCCCTTGGTCTGGGAGAACCTCAGCGCAGGAACCTTAGGTCCAAAGGACATGCTCTGCTCCCGGGCTATTTTCTTGGTTGTATGAGGTCCCCACCTTTCTGCTTGCCTCCCTTTCCTTTTATCTCTTGAGAGATAAAAGGTGGTGCAGGCCACACCCCAGGAAAAATCCCTGTACATTGGACCAGAGATGTGACCTGGTAAGGGTACTACATTCCCACCCTAATCCTCTTTAATGTAAAATTACAACACAAAATGGAGGACAACCATACAATACTGGGAATCATGGCCTAACCAAGTTGATACACACATTTTGGGGGGGACATAATTCAATCCATGACAAGGGTTAAACTGTGTGTTACAGATTCTTGATGCTTTTAGAATTGAGACAATGGGGAAGGTTATGGATGAAGATTTAAGAATTAAAAAATATATATCATGAAGGAGATATGAGTGGGATAAGTCTTGATTGAACAGATGTAGGATTTATCTTGATGAAAAGTAGGATTCTATTTTAAAGATATGGGTGAATGGGGAGAGGTTACCAAACCAGAAACAAACCAAACTCATTGCCATCGAGTCAATTCCAACTCATAGCAACCCTAAAATGGCGTAGAACTACCCCATAGCATTTCCAAGGAGTCGCTGGCAGATTCAAACTGCAGACCTTCTGGTTAGCAGTGGAGCTCTTAATCACTGTGTCACCAGAGCTCCAGAGAGAGAGAAGTCAGGGAACACTTAGTAGCCTGGACTGTCTGTAGCACAGAAGTCACGCCAAGCCTGATGCATAGGAATGGGTCTTAATTTGATGACCAAAAGGGAGCTTTTTAAGTCCTTGGAAAGTAACATAATCAAAAATGTATTTTAAGAAAAATAATTTGTTAGGAATATGCAGGAGAGAACAGAAAAAAGGGAAAAGAGGAAAACTCTCAAAAGGCAACTTGAAATAGTTCTGAGAGGAAGAGCTGAGATTTAAGGCTAAATTGATGATGCTGAATAGACCACTTTGCTCAAGGGCAAAATATACTACCTCAGAAATTGAAGGTGGCAGGCTATAGTATAAATGGGTTGGATGAAGCCAGTGGTTTCAGGGGAATGTGGGCTGGGAGTTCACCTACAACTTATGGAGGGACAGTCAAAATAAAAGATGGGGAGCCTGAACCAAGTTGCATTTCCAAGAGTAAACCAAAACACTGTTGAAATTTGACCAAATGGAAGAAAGGGTCAAAACAGAGGTGGAATTATGTATGTGCTACTTCCAGTTTTCCTGGCCACCAGATTCCCACTGATGCCAAAGAAGTAAATAACCCACATGCAAACAAAGCAAATGGTAATTAGAGGTAGAGTCTAATGTGGTCTAGCTATCCGCCCCTTGGAGACAAGGCAGGGTAAGAGTTTGGGAGGGGGTTGTGAGGCAGATCAAGAAGTACTGACAGAAATAGTTCTAGTTGGGTATCAAAGCATTACCATGGGCCTGCACATTTAAGAGGGCTTCTGGGTCCTACTGACATAGTGGTTTTCCCATGACTATCGACCAGTCAGCTGAACAATAAAGCAGGTACCTGCACATCTGCTCCACCAGGTCCATTCCTCTGCATCACTGCCTGCATCGGGAAAAGGCAGAAGAAGTACACTCTGAGCGCCCTGTGTGAGGTGGTCTGTCCTTACTATCCCCCAGGAGGGTTGGGTCCACCTAGGGTACAGAGTAGAACAGGAAGTTCGCACCATGGTTAGAGTGAACAGATTTTAGTCTAAAGAAACAAACAAACAAAAGCTAATATGGAAAGGAACTAGTAGCAATTACAAAAAAACTGTTGAAAATTTAGTAGTTTTACCACTATATTGACCAGTTGTCCTTGAGTTGATTCCGACTCATAGTGACTCCATGTGTGTCTGAGTAGAACTGTGATCCTTTGGCTTTTCAATGACCTATTTTGGGGAAGTATATCACCAGATCTTTCTTCCAAGGCAACACTGTGTGAACTGAAACCTTCAACCTTTCAGTAAACAGCCAAGTGCTTTAACCATTTACACCACCTGGGACTCTTAGTAATGTACAGTAGTACAAATATTGCCACCACACGTCTGTCAGTTTGTAGTACTGTGGTGGCTCCCTGGAGAAGGATATCATGCTTGGTAGAGGGTCAGCAAAAAAGAGGAAGACTCTCAACTAGGTGGACTGACACGGTGGCTGCAACAATGGATTCAAACAGCAAAAATTGTGAGAATGGCGCAGGACTGGACAGTGTTTCATTCTGTTGTATATAGGGTTGCTATGAGTCGGAACCAACTCAACGGCACCTGACAACAACACATAAATAATGAGGTGGCTAAAAGATTAAAGTAATCTTAGGACCTGCTGTCTCCTTATATTAAAGAATTGAAGTTGTTCGCATTGTCCATAATCAACAGAATACTGTATCAGTCAAACGAAGCAGAAAGAAAACAGATTTCTATGAATATACTCTTAGGTGGATAAACATGTTTAAAATATACCCAGAAGTCACACCTAGAATACTAGTAGATACAGAGAGGATGCTCATTAAACATTATTGAAATAAGTAGAATTTTAAATAATTACATTATGCCTTCTTTCTCTTAAATTATCACAGAAATTCCTACTTTTTTCTAATATATTAATATTCCTTCTTTTCTCTCTTTAGACTCTTCTGCAAATTACATCTTCTAGTTCATCTTTACTAGAGTATCAAAGTAAATTCTCTAATTTGATAAGCAATACTTTCTATGAATAAGCCATTGTACAGATAATCTACCCTTCTAAAATTAATATTTACCTACATGAGAGGCAGCATTTAAACTAGTGATATGAACCCGTGGCATAATAAGTATATAATATCTCATTCCCAAATAAGATTTTATTAAATACAAAATACTATAAGTTAGTGTCATAATTGAATTGTATCCCTCAAAAATATGTTTTGGAATCCTGACCCCTATACCTGTGGATGTAATGTAATGTAATTTCTTTCCAAAATGAAGTCTAATGTTACGTTAATGAGTTTTTAGTGTAGGGTGTGTCCTAAACCTAATCACTTCTGAGTTACTAAAAAAAAAGCAGATTAGACACAGGGAAGATAGATGCTACATGTCGATCACCAAGGAACCAAGAAATGCAGGAACTACACAAGATGACACAAGGATCTTTCTCCAGAGCCAACAAAGAGAGAGCCTCCCCCTATAGCCAGTGCCCTGAATTTGGACTTTTATCTAGCCTCCTAAAAAAAAAAAAAAAAATTTTTTTTTTTTTTAAACCTGTGAGAAAATAAATTTCTGTCCTTTGAAGGCATCCATTTGTGGTATTTGTTTTATTGCAGTACTAAAACCAAAAACCCATTGCCATCGAGTCGATTCCAACTCATAGCAACCGTATAAAATTGAGTAGAACTACCCCAGGTTGTAAATCTTTACAGAAGCAGACTGCCACACCTTTCTCCTATGGAGTGAATGGTGGGTTTGAACCGCTGACCTTTCAGTTAGCAGCCAAATGCATTAACCACTATACCACCAGGGCTCCCTTATAATGGCACTAGCTGACTAAAACAGTTGAAATATTATAAACTACATACAGAACCCAGAGTTATATGAGGAAAGTGATTCTCAAATTAGAAAACCCATTATTTTTATAGAAACAGAACATACTGCACATTTTTAAAGATTCTTCAGTCTGAGTTAGATCCATGTTAGAGATTCAACATAAATCTATTCTTGTATTTCTTGGCTTCTAGTATTTCAATCAAGGAGTGACTGATGAGAGTGAAGCTCCTCTCCCAGATGGCCCATTGGAAGTGGGTCAAACCTCCTGTAGTTAAACGTTGATTCCCTGAGGCAATATGCAAATGAAAGAGAGCTCTATGGGAAGTGAAAACCACAACAGATAATTCCAGTAACATTTTTTCTCAAGCATGCCCAGCAAATCACCCTGAAAATATTCCACTGCTTCAAAATTGGAAAATTATTAATGAATACGCATCAGAAATCTAAACAATGACTTTTGGAAATGTCTATTTGCAATCAACTCTCAGCTTTCAAATGCAATGTGCCAACACACATACATGCATAGCATTTTTAAAGGAACAATTCTGAAGTAAACAAGGAGAAACTAAAAATTAAAAATAAACATTGGAGAAACAGAAAAAAAATTAATCAAAGTAGCATCGTAGCTTCAATCGGCTGTACAGTTTATACTTACATTTTTTTTTTTTTTGTAACAAACACATTCCTATAGTTCAACACTAAAAAATAAAATGTCCACACTGAAACATTTCCTCTTTCCCCCTACTCCTGTCTTCCATCTGCTCAGGCTCTGTGGGTGATTTCCACTTCTCCTCTAGTTCTAGTGGAATCCTGTGGAATTAATGAGCAAAATAGAAAGCACAGAAACAGAAGTACATGTGTAAACACACACACACAAAGAGGAATTCAATGAATGATAATAGAGATTATTTCAAATCAGGGAAAAAGATAGGCATTCAGTAAAAATCATTGGGTCAATTGGATATTATCATTGTTAGTTGCACTCGAGTAGATTCTGACTCATGGTGACCCCACGTGTTACGGAGTAGAACTGCTCCATAGGATTTTCTTGGCTGTAATCATAATGGAAGCAGATCACCAGGCCTTCTCTTCTGAGGTACCACTTGGTGGGTTCGAACTACCACCCTTTAGGTTAGCAATTGAGTACAAATCATTTACACCACCCAGGGACTTCTACATACATTAAGGTGGAGAAAATTGTACATACCAGAATTCCAAGGGGGTTAAGGAAGCAGGTCAGGCTGGGAAGGGCACACCTCCCAAGAGAAGTGGTTGGCTTAAGAGACTGAACTACGCTGCTAAGGTAACTCCCAGACCGTAAGGAGAATGAGAAGCAACAAGGTGGATGGAGGCAGCTGGATTGGCAAGCTGTGGAGCACAAGAAGGGAGCCAGTGAGATGGCAGAAGACCAAGTGAGAAGTGAGGTATGATGATGGCATTTGTTATGACTTCTCTTTACTTCAGGGAGCTTTCTAAGCTTAGGAATTTGGAGAATGATTGGTTTTTTGGATGAAAACACTGCAGGGGGGAATAAGCTTTGCACATAGATAAAGCATTGTGAAGCATGTAAAAGGCTGAATTCATGGAGCAGCTTTGAACTGCCACGGATGATAGGATTGGAGTTTGGGCCAAGTTGAGCCTGATCCCTAACAGTCATAAAATCTCTAGTATTAAATTGAAATCTCTAGTATTAAATTTTTCAAAAATAAAAAGGGTAGTGTGTGTGTATGTCTATGTGTGTGTATGTATACATACTTAAGCAAGAATGGCTTTTAATGGCACTTGGATCATTATTGGTGATGCAGAAAATGCAAATTAAATCACAATGAGACACCACTGCATACTCATCAGAATGGCAAAAATTTTATTAATTATATATATATTATATAAAAAACCCAAAACTAAACCCAGTGCCATCGAGTCAATTCCAACTCATAACAACCCTAAAGGACAGAGTAGAACTGCCCCATAGAGTTTCCAAGGAGCACCTGGAGGATTCAAACTGCCGACGCTTTGGTTAGAAGCCGTAGCACTTAACCAGTACACCATCAGGGCTTCCATATATTATATATATATGCATTATATATATATGGAGCCCTGGTGGCGCAGTGGTTAAAGCCTTGGTTGTTGACTGAAAAGTTGGCGGTTTGAACCCACCGGTCACTCCTCGGGAAAAAGATGTGGCAGTCTGCTTCTGTAAAGATTACAGCCTTGAAAACCCTGTGAGGCAGTTCTACTCTGTCCTGTATAGTCGCTGTGACTTGGAATCCACCTGACGACAATGAGTTTGGTTTGGTTTTTGGATATACATATGTGCATCCTACTGAGAAGTTAGTACTTGTTTTTATTTATAGCTGGTTATGAGTATTTTTTTTTATGAGTATTTTTTATGAGTATTGTTATACATTGAGTCCTTGGCTACCCTTTCAGGCATTGAACAAAGCTATACTGTGTTGTCCTTAGAAAAGTATTTGCTCACAATCTGTTCACTCTTCCATTGTCTTTCTTTGCTATTTATTAAAATTTAATTTTAATTTCTACCAAATAAACCATGCATAGTTTAATAGGTTTATTAAAACCTAAAGAAGTCAGCATTTTTCCTAGTCCCACCCCTTTCCCAAGACTTGTTTCCCAAAATCAACAGCTTCCAACCCCCTGAGCTGTTTCTTCTCCATGTTTACATATAAGACTTATATTGCTATTTCTATATATTTCCACTAATAGATATCATCTACTTTCTTTTAGAGAAGAAAGGGATTTAGTTTCTCGTAGACCACTAACACCACTCAAAGTTGCCCTACCTTCCTCTCAGAATAGATACATCACAATTTTTTATTTAATCAAAATATTATGATTATATTATTATGACAAAAAAGTTTTCAGAGCTGAACCACATAATGCATTTTAATTAGATATTCGTTCTTGTACATTTATTTTAATAGTGTTAATTGTCTTTATTTCCTATTGAGTAAGTGTTCTTTCACTTAAATTTTTACTGTAAAATATGCACATATTTAGAGAAGCACAAGAAATATTGATATACAGAGAACATTTATGTAACCACCACCCAGTCCAAGAAATAAATATGATCCTATTCCCAATCACGGTGGCACAGGGGTCAAAGTGATCAGTTGCTAACCGAAAGGTTGGTGGCTCAAACTCATTAGCTGCTCTGCAGAAGAAAGATGTGGCAGTCTGCTCCCACAAAGATTTCAGCCTTGGAAACCCTATGGGACAGTTCTACTCTGTCCTGAGTTGCTATGAATCAACATCAGCTCAAAGGCAATAGGCTTTGTTTTTAGTCCCAATCACAACTTCCTCCCTCAGAGATAACCTGTATACAGATTTTATTGTAAATCACTTTCATGTTTTAATTTACCAAGTAACTATGCACCTTACAAACTAAAGTTTAGTTTTGTCTGGTTGTGTGTATGTTCATTTTAGATGACACTGTTAAATAATTTTCCAAAATAGTTGTACAAATTTACTTGGTGACAACCAATGTAAGAAAATCCTCACTACTCCACATCTTTCCCCAGAACTTAAAGTTGACATGTATATACATACATAAACCAAAAAAAGAAAACAAAACAAAAAAATTAATTCTAACTCATAGCAACCATATAGGACAGAGTAGACCTGCCCCATAGGGTTTCCAAGAAGCAGCTGGTGAATTCAAACTGCTGACCTTTTGGTTAACAGCTAGACTCTTAACCACTGCGCCACCAGAGAGGGTCATCGAAAAAGAGGAAGAGCCTCAACAAGATGGATTGGCACAGTGCCTCCAAAAATGGGCTGAAACATAGCAACAATTGTGAGGATGACACAGGGTAGGACAATGTTTTGTTCTGTTATTCATAGGGTCACTATGAGTTGGAACCAACTTAATGGCACCCAAAAACAACAATGCACTCAAAAGCTGGACAATGATTCTACAATAAAAAGACAAATAATCCAATTAAAAAATGGGCATAGGAAATGAACGGACACTTCACCAAAGAAGACATTCAAGTGGCCAGCAGACACATGAGAAAGTGCTCGAGATCACTAGCCCTTAGAGAAATGCAAATCAAAACCACAATGAGATATTTCACTCCTGCATTACTGGCACAAATCAAAAAAACAGGTAATAACAAATGTTGGAGACGCTGCGGGGAGATCGGAACTCTTATACACTGCTGGTGGGAATGCAAAATAACACAACCATTTTGAAAAACTATATGGCGCTTCCTTAGAAAGCTAGAAATAGAAATATCATATGATCCAGCAATCCCACTCCTAGGAATATATCCTAGAGAAATAAGAGCCATCACATGAATAGACATATGCACATCCATGTTCATTGAAGCATTGTTTGCAATAACAAAAAGATGGAAACAACCTAGATGCCCATCAACAGATGACTGGATAAACAAACTGTGGTACATACACACAATGGAGTATTACACAATGCTAAAGAACAATGATCAATCTGTGAAGCATCTGGAGGGCATTATGCTGAGTGAAATAAATCAATCACAAAAGGATAAATATCGTACAAGACCACTACTATAAAAACTCATGAAAAGGTTTACACACAAAAAGAAATAATCTTTGATGGTTATGAGGGAGGGAAAAACACTAAATAGACAATAAACAAGCGGTAACTTTAGTGAAGGGTAAGACAGTACACAATACTGGGGAAGCCAGCACAACTTGTACAAGGCAAGTCATGAAAGCTCCATAGACACACCCAAACTCCCTGAGGGACCGAATTGCTGGGCTGGGGGCCGTAGAGACCATGGCCTCAGGGAACATCTAGCGCAACTGGCATAACATAGTTTACAAAGAAAATGTTCTACATTCTACTTTGGTAAGTAGCGTCTGAGGTCTTAAAAGCCAGCGAGCAGCCATCTAGGATACTCCACTGGTCTCACCCCTTCAGGAGTAAGGAAGAATGAAGAAAAGTAAAGATTTAAGGAAAAGATTAGTCCAAAGTTCTAATGGACCACATCTACCATGGCCTCCACCAGCCTGAGTCCAGTACAACTAGATGGTGCTCAGCTACCACAACTGACTGCTCTGACAGAGATTGCAACAGTGGGTCCCAGACAGGGCTGGAGAAAAATATAGAACAAAATGCTGACTCAAAAAGAAAGGCCAGATATACTGGCCTGACCGAGATTGGAGAAACCCTGAGAGTATGGCCCCTGGACACCCTTTCAGCTCAGTAATGAGGTCACTTCTGAGGTTCACCCTTCAGCCAAAGTTTAGATAGCCCCATAAAACAAAAGACTAAAGGGGAACACCAGCCCTGGGACAAGAACTAGGAGGCAGGAGGGGACAAGAAAGCTGGTAATGGGGAACCTAAGGTTGAGAAGGGAGAGTGTTGACATGTCATGGGGTTGTTAACCAGTGTCATAAAACAGTATGTGCACTAACTGTATAATGATAAGCTAATTTGTTCTGTAAACCTTCACCTAAAGCACAATAAAAAAGAAAAAAAATGCTGGACAATGAATAAGGAAGACTGAAGAAGAATTGATGCCTTTGAATTATGGTGTTGGCAAAGAATATACCATGAACTGCCAGCAGAACCAGCAAATCTGTCTTGGAAGAAGTACAGCCAGAATGTTCATTAGAAGCAAGGATGGCGAGACCTCGTCTCACATACTTTGGACATGTTATCAGTAGGGACCAACCCCTAGAGAAGGACATCATGATTGGTAAAGCAGACGATCAGCGTTGAGTAAGAGGAAGACCCTCAACGAGATGGATTAATACAGTGGCTGCAACAATGGGTTCAAGCATAACGACTGTGAGGATGGTACAGGACCAGGTAGTGTTTTGTTCTGTTTCACATAGGGTCACTATGAGTCAGAACGGACTGGATGGCACCTAACAACAACAACAACAACTAAACATACATGCATATGAATATGTATATCATCAGCAATTAACTAACATTACATATATTGTCTTTCAGTCATTATTTCATATTCTGGTGAACAATTTTGATCCATACTGATAGATAGTTAGCATATAAGTTGTAATACTGGATATAATGCAAAAATTCTAAGGAATAGGAAAAGTGCCAATTTTACAGTTGCCCTAAGTACCTTGAAGGAAATCATTGAGCAAACAAGGGTAAATATTAGTAGGCAATTAACAACTGATAGGTGTTCTTTGTCATTATGAAGGTTATCATAAAAGTCATTTCAGCTTAGGAAGACTGACCAAACTTTGAGTGAATGGGATCTGGAAGAAATTATGGCCAGACTTAAGTCATAATTTTATGGAATCTGAAGAGAAGGGAGGATTCATTGCCAAAGTGTGGGAACTGAAATTTATATATATATATATGTGTGTGTGTGTGTGTGTTTAATTCAGTTTGTGGTCCCATTTCATTCCACATAAGATGAGATATAAATATATATATTTTTAACAATGGGGAAAAAAATGGCTTTAGTATTTGCTCTGAATCACTATTATTGATTACTTCTGGAAAGGAAATAAAAAGGAGATTGTGGTTTTTCCAGTTTGTTTCAACAATAAGTCTGAATTATGTTTATGTTAAAAAAAACAAGTGTGAGAGGAATTGTCTTCTTTGTATAGGTGGAAAGGTGAATTGCTAAGAAGTCTAAATAAAAATTTCAAAAAGTTATCAATAAATGTTGTAATAAAATATGAAGCATTCACTATTATATGATATTCTATCAACTGGAATACTCTCTCACTAGTTGTTAAAAAAAAAAGTCGTTAGATCTCTGATTATTAAGATTCTCAATGATATACTTAGCAAAGAGTTAATGAGTGCCTACTATGGAGGCTATGGAAGCCTGGTGGCACAATGGCTACGCACTCAGCAGCTAACCGAACAGTTGGTGGTTTGAACCCACCCAGCAGCTCCATGGGAGAAAAGATTGGTGATCTGCTCCCATAAAGATTACAGCCTAGAAAACTCTATGCAGCAGTTCTAATCTGTTATATAGGGGTCACTATGAGTCAGAATCAACTCATCGGCACACAACACCACCACTATGGAGACGAGAAAGTGGCATAAAATATATTCCTTTCTGTCAAGGTCACAATCTGCCCATGAGCTTGTAGTGCTATAAACTTCTGCAATAATATCCCAGAAGAGTTAAAGTAAATTTAAACCACTATTGTTGGTAGATATTTGCTGTTTTGCCAGCCCAGTGAACTTACTACAACCATCTAGTTATAAAACTTCTCTTATCTGTGGACCATGTGACTGGGGACTATTGACCTTATCCTCCCCCAATTCCAGCTCCCCCACACAGTGATGGATTAACAATTTAGATCTGGCTGATAGAGAACCCCATAACCACCGAGATTATTTCAGATTTGAAAATGCGACCTTAAGCAGGATAATTAGTGTCCTCCCCAGGCCCGTTTACCAGAAAAGGCTCTTTCCTTTGCTTAAGTGTCAAGCTGCCTGGCTGCATGTAAGTCCGCCATAGAAGAGAACCTACCAAGAAGTGAGGAAAAGGAGCTCTTGTTACATTATTTATACCTCTGAATGATGAGAGCTCTGATGATGACAATAGTGAAGAGTGTGACAAAAACACTGATGATAACACTATGAGCCAAGTACTCTTCTTAGCACCTTCCATGTATAAACTCATTTAATCCCCACAACAAACCTACTGTTGTTGTCTTCAGGTGTCATCGAGTCCATTCCAACTCATAGCAACCTTATGCACAACGGAATGAAACACTCCCCAGTCCTGCACCATCCTCACAATTATTGCTATGCTTGCGTCCATTGTTGCAGCCACTGTGTCAACCCATCTCTTTGAGGGCCTTCCTTTTTTTCACTGAGCCTCTACTTTACAAGCCTGATATCCTTCTCCTGACAACATGTCCAAAGTATATGAAAGGTAGTCTCGCCATCCTTGCTTCTAATGAGCTTGCTGGCTGTACTTCTTCCAAGACAGATTTATTCGTTCTTTTGGCAGTCCATGGTATATTCCATATTCTTCTCCAACACCACAATTCAAAGGCGTCAATTCTTCTTCGGTCTTCCTTATTCATTGTCTAGTTTTCACATGCATGTAAGCGACTGAAAACACCATGACTTGGGTCAGACGCACTTTAGTCTTCAAGGTGACATCTTTGCTTTTCAACGCTTTAAAGAGGTCTTTTGCAGCTGATTTGACCAATGCAATGCGTCTTTTGATTTCTTCACGGCTGCTTCCATGGGTGTTGATTGTGGATCCAAGTAAAATGAAATCCTTGACAACTTCATTTTTTTTTTTCCATTTATCATCATGTTGCTTATTGGTCCAGTTGTGAGGATTTTTGTTTTCTTTATGTTGAGGTGCAATCCATACTGAAGGCTGTGGTCTTTGATCTTCATCAGTAAGTGCTTCAAGTCCTCTTTACTTTCAGAAAGCAATGTTGTGTCATCTGCATAATGCATGTTGTTAATGAGTCTTCCTCCAATCCTGATCCCCCGTTCTTCTTAACATAGTTCAGTTTCTCGGATTATTTGTTCAGCATAGGGATTGAATAGGTATGGTGAAAGGATACAACCCTGACACACAACTTTCCTGTCTTTAAACCAATCAGTATCCCCTTGTTCTGTCCAAACAACTGCCTCTTGAGCTGTGTATAGGTTGCTTATGAGCACAATTAAGTGTTCTGGAATTCCCATTCTTTGCAATGTTATCCATAGTTTGTTATGATCCACACAGTCAAAAGCCTTAGCATAGTCAATAAAGTACAGGTAAACACCCTTCTGATATTCTCTGCTTTCAGCCAGGATCCATCTGACATCAGCAATGATATCCCTGGTTTCACGTCCTCTTCTAAATACTGCTTGAATTTTTGGCAGTTCCCTTTTGATATACTGCTGCAGCCTCACCATATTGACAACAAACCTATTGGTGAATATTATTATTCAGCTTTACAGATGAGGGAGCTGCATTATAAAACAATTAAGTAATTCACACAGTATTAAAACAGAGCTAGTAAGGGGCAAGGCTGGAGTTTGAGCCCAAGATGTCTGAATCCAGAGGTCGTGCTTTATACTACACTGCCTGTTCATGACTGGAATGTTCTTTTTCTTTATTTTTTTTTTATAATTTATTTTATTGTTGTTCTTGAGAATAGCCATTTGGCACCCATGCACATGTAATCCGGAACTACAGGGAAATTAACACCCTATTTATTTGTTGGAATACAGGCTGAAGTTGTCGTTATCACCTTTATTACTCCCACAAAAAAAAAAAAAAAAAAAACTAAAAAACTCAAACTCGTTGTCATCAAGTCAATTCTGACTCATAGTGACCCTACAGGACAGAGTAGAACTGACCTATAGAGTTTCCAAGGTTGTAATCTTTACGGAAGCAGGCTGCCAACTGATAACATCTTTCTCCTGTGGAGCAACTGTTGGGTTCAAACCACCGACCTTCTGGTTAGCAGTTGAGAGCTTAAAGCACTGTACCACTGTGGTTCCTGTCATCTTTATTACAGCCCTTCAATTTAAAATGATCAAAATACTTACCTTATTTTAATTTATGATGGTGAGTCATCAGAGATGTATTCTCAGGTCACTTTAAACATAACCCAAGATGTGACATTTAGTTTGGTTCTCAGCAGACTTGTGGTGGTTCCCAACTGGTCCTGACAGCTTAGTCAAGGATCCAATTTGGTAAGGATGTGGTTCTGGCTTAGCTTCAAGGAATTGAGTGGGTTTGGCTTGGCTTTGGGGCATCAAAGTTAGTTTGGTTGAATTTGGCTTTTTGAGTACGTGTGTGTTTTGCCTGCTGTCATTCATTTTCGGTAATTGGGAAACAACAATCTGCTTTATTTTAGGATCTTTTAAACAAACAAAAAGCTAAGGCTATTTCTTGATTGTGACCCTACACAATTTCTCTGAAATAACATGATCACGAGTTTATACAAAAATATTATATTCTCCCAACTATGCCCTTTATTAGTAGCAAAGATGCCAAGGTCATCTCATCCATTCACAGCACTAACCAAGCCAGATCCTTAAATATAGTACAATGTAGTTTGAGTAAATAGTAAAATAAGGACTCGTGATGCTTTTGGATGTTAACTATTCATTTATTTTTCTCACCTGTACCTTCTATTAATAGGTGATAAAATAAGCATTATGATTCCCTGGTATTCAAGTATTAAGTTGGTCATCTTAAATATAGAATTAAGATGTTGTAATAGCACAAATGCCCTAATGAGTTGTCACTGTTATAGATGAAAAAGTGGATAAATCACCAAATTATACACCCATGCCAAATATTTGAAGCAGAGATGAAAAACAGCATTTGCAGAACTGTGATAATGTCATTTGTTCAACACTTTCTTGTCTAGCCCTATTAAATAAAATGTTGGAGATTACAAAAAGAATTTTCAGCTAATTCCTACTTTGGTATTATAGCTGATAGACCAAAAAAAAAAAAAAAAAAAAAAACCCATTGCCATCCGGTCGATTCCAACTCAAAGCAACCCTATAGGACGGACTAGAACTGCACCATAGGGTTTCCAAGGAGCAGCTGGTGGATTCAAGCCATTGACCAGTTAGAAACCTGAGCTCTTAACCCCTAAGCCACCAGCGCTCCTAGCTAATAGAGAGATTTTTTGTTTTTGTTTTTTTAATATACTCTATAAGCAAATGGTCTTCATAAAATTAGGTAATTAAAAAAAAAAAAAAGGTAAAAGCAAAAGTGCCTAGCCTAGTTTTCTCTCAAAGCAAAGGTGGTAGAAAAGACTGGCACGAAAGAAGTTTATTTGGAAAGTCATCCTTGGGTGTGGAGTAAGGAAGAAAAAGAAAAAAGGAAGAGGAAAAGTTAAATAGGGAAGCAGACAGGGAAAGCCAAAACACAGATGTGCTGTAGAATTGTCCTCATTACGAGGGGCGCTGTTACTCAATTCTGCAGGCTCTTTCAAGGAGCCTCACGGAATATGTATCGGAGCCATCCACTCAAGAGATGAAAGAATTAACATTCATTTATTGGCTCTGGTCTTGTTTTTTTACCCATGTGTTGTTGTCATTGCTAGGTGCCATCTAGTCAATTCTGGCTCATAGCGACCCTATATATATACAACAGAATGAAACACTGCCTGGTCCTGCACCATCCTCACAACTGTTGTTATGCTTGAGCCCATTGTTGCAGCCACTGTGTCAATCCATCTCAATGAGGGTCTTCCTCTTTTTCACCGACCCTCTACATTACCATGCATGATGTCCTTCTCCAGGGACTGATGCCTCCTGATAACATGCCCAAAGTATGTGAGATGAATCCCGCCATCTTTGCTTCTAAGTAACATTTTGGCTATACTTCTTCCAAAAGAGATTTGTTCGTTCTTTTGGCATTCCATTTCTTCACCAACACTGTAATTCAAAGATAATGATTCTTCTGCCCTCCTTTTTTCATTGTCCATCTTTCACATGTATATGAGGCAATTGAAAACACCATGGCTTGAGTCAGGCACACCTTAGTCTTCAAGGTGACGTCTTTATTTTTTTAACACTTTAAAGAGGTCTTTTGTAACAGATTTTCCCAAGCCAATACTTCACTTGATTTCTTGACCACTACTTCCATGGATGTTGATTGTGAATCCAAGTAAAATGAAATCCGTGACCACTTCAATCTTTTCTCCGTTTATCATGATGTTGCTAATTGGTCTCCATGTGTATATTCTATTAATCAAATTCAATTAATCCAGCTCAGCTTACTTTTTAAAATTCTCTTATCAATATGCTTTAAAATTTCACCTTTGCTAAAAGTCAAGTGGCTGTGTATATGTAGCTTTGTTTCTGAACTTGTTATTCTGATCATAGGCTTACTTGTTTATCCTGTGCCAGTACCATATTACTTTAATTATAAAGCTTTATGACAAGTGTTGATACTGGGTGGCATAAATCCTCCAACTTTGATCTTCTTCAAGATTGCCTTTACTATTCTAAATCCATTGCTTTTCCATAAAAATTTAGAATTAGCTTGTCAACTTTCATTTAAAGAAATGCTTATGGGATTTTGATTGGGAGTGCATTAAATCTATAAATTAATTCAGGGAGAATAAACATCTTTGCATTGCATGTTCCAGTCCTTGGAAATGGTATGTCCTTGCTTTTATTTTTGAGTCTTCTTTCATTTACCCCAATAATATTTTGTACTTTTCTGTTTATAGGTTTTCAATGTTTGATAGATTCATTCCTAGATATTTAATGCTTTTGATGTCCTTGTAAAGCACTTTTTTTCTAATGTTTATTATGCTTTAAGTGAAAGTTTACAAATCAAGTCTGTCTCTCATACAAAAATTTATCTACACCTTGCTATACAGTTCTAGTTGCTATCTGCCTAATGAGACAGCACACTCCTTCCCTCCATTCTCTATTTTCGTGTCCATTCAGCCAGCTTCTGACCCCTCTGCCCTGTCACCTCCCCTCCAGACAGGAGCTGCCCACACAGTCTCATGTGTCTACTTGATCCAAGAAGCTCACTCTTACCAGTAATCATTTTCTATCCCATACTCCAGTCCTATCCCTGTCTGAAGAGTTGGCTTTGGGAATGGTTCCTATCTCGGGCTAACAGAAGGTCTTGGGGACCATGACCTCCGGGGTCCTTTTAGTCTTAGTCAGACCATTAAGTCTGGTCTTTTTACAGGAATTTGAGGTCTGTATCCCACTGCTGCCCTGCTCCCTCAGGGTTCTATGTTGTGTTCCCTGTCTGGGCAGTCATAGTTTGTAGCCAGGCACCATCTAGTACTTCTAGTCTCAGGCTGATATAGTCTCTGGTTTATGTGGCCCTTTCTGTCTCTTGGGCTCATGATTACCTTATGTCTTTGGTGTTCCTCATTCTCCTTTGCTCCAGGTGGGTTGAGACCAATTGATGCATCTTAGAAGGCCACTTCCTAGCATTTAAGACCCCAGATGTCACTCTCCAAAGTGGGAAGCAGAAGGTTTTCTTAATAGATTTTTTTATGCGAATCGACCTAGATGTTCCCTGAAAGCATGATCCCCAAACCCTCGTCCCTGATACTCTGGCCTTCGAAGTGTTCACTTTATTCAGGAAACTTCTTTTAGTCCAGTTGTGCTGACCTCTCCTGTATTGTGTGTTGTCTTTCCTTTCATCTAAAAGAGTTCTTACTGTTGTTGTTGTTAGGTGCTGTCAAGTCGGCTTCGACTCATAGTGACCCTATGCACAACAGAACGAAACACTGCCCAGTTTTGTGCCATCCTTACAATCATTGTTATGCTTGAGCTCATTGTTGCAGCCACTGTATCAATCCACCTCGTTGACTCTGTACTTTGCCAAGCATGATGTCCTCCTCCAGGGACTGATCCCTCCTAACAACATGTCCAAAGTATGTAAGACACTGTCTCCCCATCCTTGCTTCTAAGGAGCATTCTGGTTGTACTTCTTCTAAGACAGTCTTGTTTGTTCTTTTGGCAGTCTGTGGTATATTCAATATTCTTTGCCAACACCACAATTCAAAGGCGTCAACTCTTCTTTGATCTTCCTTATTTGCTGTCCAGCTTTCACGTGCATATGATGAGATTGAAAATACCATGGCTTGGGTCAGGTGCACCTTAGTCTTCAGGGTCACATATTTGCTCTTCAACACTTTAAGAAGTCCTCTGCGGCAGATTTACCCAATGCAATGCATTTTTTGATTTCTTGACTACTGCTTCCATAGCTGTTGATTGTGGATCCAAGTAAAATGAAATCCTTGACAACTTCAATCTTTTCTCCGTTTATCATGATGTTGCTCATTGGTCTAGTTACGAGGATTTTTGTTTTCTTTATGTTGAGGTGTAATCCATACTGAAGGCTGTGGCCTTCATCTTCATTAGTAAGTGCTTCAAGTCCTTTTCACTTTCAGGAAGCAAGGTTTTGTAATCTACATAACGCAAGTTGTTAATGAGTCTTCCTCCAATCCTGATGCCTTGTTCTTCTTATAGTCCAGCTTCTCGGATTATTTGCACAGCATACAGATTGAATAGGTATGGTGAAAGAATACAACCCTGACGCACACCTTTCCTGACTTTAAACCGATCGGTATCCCCTGTTCTGTATGAACAACTGCCTCTTGATCTCTGTAAAGGCTCCTCATGAGCACAATGAAGTGTTCTGGAATTCCCATTCTTTGCAATGTTATCCATAATTTCTTATGATCCACACAGTCGAATGTCTTCGCATAGTCTATTGACACAGGTAAACATCCTTCTGGTATTCACTGCTCTCAGCCAGGATCCACCTGACATCAGTAATGACATCGCTGGTTCCATGTCCTCTTCTGAAACCAGCCTGAATGTCTGGCAGTTCCTTGTCGATATAGTGCTGCAGCTGTTTTTGAATGATCTCCAGCAAAATTTTGCTTGTGTGTGTTATTAATGATATTGTTTTATAATTTCCACATTCAGTTGGATCACCTTTCTTGGGAATAGGCATAAATATGTATCCCTTCCAGTCAGTTGGGTAGGAAGCTGTCTTCCATATTTCTTGGCATAGATGAGTGAGCACCTCCAGCACTGCATCTGTTTGCTGAAACATCTCAATAGGTATTTCACCAATTCCTGGAGCCTTTTTTTTTTTTTTTTGCCAATGCCTTCAGAGTGGCTTGGACTTCTTCCTTCAGTACCATCAGTTCCTGATCATATACTACCTCTTGAAATGGTTGAACATCGACTAATTCTTTTTGGTATAATGACTCTGTGTGTTTCTTCCACCTTCTTTTGATACTTCCTGGGTCGTTTAATATTTTCCCCATGGAATCTTTCACTATTGCACCGAGGCTTGAAATTTTTCTTCAGTTCTTTCAGCTTGAAAAACGCCGAGTGTGTTCTTCCCTTTTGGTTTTCCATCTCCAGCTCTTTGCACACGTCATTATAATACTTTGTCTTCTTGAGCCGCCCTTTGAAATCTTCTGTTCAGTTCTTTGACTTCATCAATTCTTCCTTTTGCTTTAGCTGCCTCGACATTCGAGAGCAAGTTTCAGAGTCACCTCTGACATCCATCTTGGTCTTTTCTTTCTTTCCTGTCTTTTCAATGACCTCTTGCTTTCTTCATATATGATGTCCTTGATGTCATTCCACAACTCATCTGGTCTTCGGTCACTAGTGTTCAATGTATTAAATAGTTCTTATCCGGGGCCTCTTTCCCTTCCATATGAAGTCAGTGATTTGTTTCTCCATCTCATTAAAAAAAGTCATTGGAATTTGAATTGGAATTGCATTGTATCTACAGATCGGTTTTGGAAGAACAGACATTTTTACAGTGTTAAGTCTTCCTGTCCATGAGCAAGGTATGTTTTTCCACTTATGTGGGTCTCTGTTGGTTTCTTGCAGAAGAGTTTTGTAGTTTTCTTTGTATAGGTCTTTTACATCTCTCGAAAGATTTATTCCTAAGTATTTTATCTTCTTGGGGGCTACTGTAAATGGTATTGATTTGGTAATTTCCTCTTCGATGTTCTTTTTGTTGGTGTAGAGGGATCCAACTTATTTTTGTATGTTTTTCTTGTGTCCTTATACTCTGCTGAACTCTTCTATTAGTTTCAGTAGTTTTCTTGAGGACTCTTTAGGGTTTTCTGTGTATAAGATCATGTCATCTGCAAATAGAGATACTTTTACTTTTTCCTTATTTCTTTATCTAGCCTAGATTCTCTGGCTAGGACCTCCAGCACAATGTTGAATAAGAGTGGTGATAAAGGGCATCCTTGTCTGGTTCCCGATCTCAAGGGGAATGCTTTCAGACGCTCTCCATTTAGGATGATGTTGGCTGTGGGCTTTGTATAAATGCTCTTTATTATGTTGAGGAATTTTCCTTC
Source organism: Elephas maximus indicus (assembly GCF_024166365.1). Lineage (NCBI taxonomy): Eukaryota > Metazoa > Chordata > Mammalia > Proboscidea > Elephantidae > Elephas > Elephas maximus. The sequence goes on from NC_064824.1 coordinate 48,105,197, forward strand.
TGTTCCTATTTTGCTGAGAGTTTTTGTCATGAATGGGTGTTGAACTTTGTCAAATGCCTTTTCTGAATCAATTGATGAGATTATGTTGTTCTTGTCTTTTATTTATATGATGGATTACACTGATTGTTTTTCTAATGTTGAACCATCCCTGCATACCTGGTATGAATCCCACTTGGTCATTATTTTTTTGATATGTTGTTGAATTCTATTGGTTAGAATTTTATTGAGGATTTTTGCACCTAAGTTCATGAGGGATATAGGTCTGTAATTCTTTTTTTTTTTTGTGGTGTCTTTCAAATTTGTTACAGTACAATTTTTCATAGTAATCTGATAAGATTCTTTTAATTTCAATTGGGTCTGTTGTAATATCACCCGTCTCATTTCTTATTTGGGTTATTTGCTTCCTTTCCTGTTTTTCTTTTGTCAGTTTGGCCAGTGTTTTCTCAATTTTGTTAATTTTTTCAAAGAACCAGCTTTTGGTATTGTTAACTCTTTCAATTGTTTTTCTGTTCTCTGTTCCACTTAATTCTGCTTTAATTTTTATTATTTGCTTTCTTCTGATGCCCAAAGGTTTCTTTTGTTGCTCTCTTTCTATTTGTTCAAGTTGTAGGGATAATTCTTTGATTTTGGCCCTTTCTTCTTTTTGTATGTGTGTCTTTATTGATACAAATTGACCTCTGGGCACTGTTTTAGCTGTGTCCCAAAGATTCTGATAGGAAGTGTTTTCATTCTCTTTGGATTCTATGAATTTCTTTATTCCATCCTTGATGTCTCCTATAACCCAGTCGTTTTTGAGCAGGGTATTGCTCAGTTTCCAAGGTTTGATTTCTTTTCCCTGCTTTTTCTGTTATTGATTTCTACTTTTATGGCCTTAAGGTCAGAGAAGATGGTTTGTAATATTTCAATGTTTTGGATTCTGCTAAGGCTTGCTTTATGACCTAATATGTGGTCTATTCTAGAGAATGTTCCATGTGCGTTGGAGAAGAAAGTATACTTGGCTGCTGTTGGGTGGAGTGTTCTGTATATGTCTATGAGGACAAGTTGGTTTATTGTGGCATTTAGATCTTCCATGTCTTTATTGATCTTCTTTCTGGATGTTATGCCCTTCACTGAAAATGCTGTGTTGAAATCTCCTACTATAATTGTGGAGCTGTCTATCTCACTTTTCAGTGCTTTTAGAGTTTGTTTTATGTATCTTGCAGCCCTGTCATTGGGTGCATAAATATTTAATATGGTTATGTCCTCCTGGTATATTGTCCCTTTAATCATTATATAGTGTCCTTCCTTATCCTTTGTGGTGGATTTAAAGTCTATTTTGTCAGAAAGTAATATTGCCACTCTTGCTTTTTTTTTATTGTTGTTTGCTTAATATATTTTTTCCATCCTTTGAGCTTTGGTTTTTTTGTGGCTCTAAGTCTAAGGTGTGTCTCTTGTTGGAAGCATATAGATGGATCTTTTTTTTTTTTTTTAATCCATTCTGCCACTGTCTGTCTCTTTATTGGTGCATTTAGTCCATTTACATTCAATGTAGTTATGGACAGGTATGAGTTTAGTGCTGTCATTTCTTGTCTTTTTTTGTGTTGTTGACAGTTTCTTTTTCCCACTTAATTTTTTGTGCTGAGTAGTTTATCTTTATATATTGTCTTTTCCTCTTATTTACTGTTGTTGATTTTGTTTCTGCTGAGGCTCTATTTTTTTCTTGTATTTTATTCAGATGAGTTGGATTGTTAGTTTCCTTTGTGGTTACCTTAATATTTACCTCTGTTTTTCTAAGTTTAAACCTAACTTTTATTTCTTTATATCGCTTTGTCTTCCTCTCCATATGAAAGATGTATGACTACATTTCTTAGTCCCTCTTTTTTGTTTTAATGTTGTCTTCTTTTACATAATGACTTCGCTGTTTCCCTGTTTTGAGTGGTTTTTTTATCTTGATTTATTTTTGCAATTTCCCTTCCTGGATTGACATCTAATTGCTCTGTCCAGAGTTCTAGTCTTAGATTGATATCTGATATTATTGATTTTCTAACCGTAGATCTCCCTTTAGTATTTTTTGTAGTTTTGATTTGTTTTTTACGAATTCCCTAAACTTCTGTTTATCTGGAAATGTCCTTATTTCGCCTTCATATTTGAGAGGCAGTTTTGCTGGATATATGACTCTTGGCTGGCAATTTTTTCCTTCAATGCTTTACATAAGTCCTCCCATTGCCTTCTTGCCTTCATGGTTTCTGTTGAGTACCCAGCAACCCAGTGCCCTCAAGTCGATTCTGACTCATAGCAAGTAGCTCAGGTTTATTCTTATTGACTGTCCTTTGTAGGTGAACTTTTGTTTATCTCTAGCTGCTCTTAAAATTCTCCCTTTATCTTTGGTTTTGGCAAGTTTGATTATAATGTTTTGGTGACTTTCTTTTAAGATCTACCTTATGTGGAGTTCGATGAACATCTTGGATAGATATCGTCTCATCTTTCACGATATCAGGAAAGTTTTCTGCCAACAAATCTTCAACAATTCTCTCTATATTTCCTGTTATCCTCCCTGTTCTGGTACTTCATTCACTCATAGGTTATTTTTCTTGATAGTGTCCCACATGATTCTTAAGGTTTCTTCATTTTTTTTTTTAATTCTTTTATCTGATTTTTCTTCAGATATATTGCTGCCAAGTGCTTTGTCTTTAATCTCACCAGTTCTGCCTTCCACCTGCTCAATTCTGCTCCTCTGACATTCTATTGAATTGTCTAATCATGTAATTTTATTGTTAATGTTCTGAGTTTCTGATTGCTGTCTCTTTATAGATTCTTGCAGCTTATTAAATTTTTCACTATACTTCTTTTGAATTTACCTTGAATTAACCTTTTGAATTTCTTCAGCTGCTTTATCTGTGTGTTCCTTGGCTTGTTCTGCGTATTGGCTGATCTCCTTCCTGATGTCTTGAAGAGTTCTGTATATTAGTCTTTTGTATTCTGCATCTGGTAATTCCAGGAAAGCATATTCATCCAGAAGATCCCTTTATTCTTTGTTTTGAGAGCTTGTTGAACTGATCATTGTCTGCTTCTTTAGGTGACTTGATATTGACTGTTTCTCTGAGCCATCTATAAGTTATCATATTAGTTTATTTCATGTTTGCTTACTGTATCCTAGCTTCTTGCTTTGTTTTGTTTTGATCTGCCCAAGTATGTTTCTTGAGTGACCTAGCCTTATTATTTTTGCCTTTGAAGCTCTAATGTCCTGTCACCAGATGGCTAGGGCTGTTATCAGGTGTATCAGCCTAGGTGTCTATTCACTTTTCTTGTATGTATTCAGCTCAGGTGTCCAGATAGTTGGTCATCAAGTGTGTGGTACAGGTTCTGTCCTACAGTCTTAGAGGGGCAGGGGTGATTGATGTAGGTACTGGTATCTGGTTCCAACAGTGGTTCATGCCCTGAATATCCAGGGGACTGACAACCATCCCTGGAGTGTCTGTGAGGAAAGCACATCCCAGTTCCCTAGAGTGTACAGGTGGGTGGTTTCTGCAGACGGACTGTGGGCATCCAATGCTTTTGGATATAAGGTCTGGGAGGTACTCGTTATCCTTGGACCCCTATCACAGGTGACTGGGTGACCCGAGTGGAGCCACCAGTGCTTAGGCCCCTGGTGTGGGTAGGTGAGGACCCTGTTTAATAGGCAAAGCCGTGTCAAACATCAAACACCCACCTCTCCACTGCACAGCTGAAACAGTTGCAGTCTGCCAGAAAGGGCCTATTCTCCTGAAATAGGTCCATGCAGGGGATAAAGGTAAGGCATACTACTTTTTTTTAAATGCACTTATTTACATGCTTAGGTCCCTGGGTGGTACAAGCAGTTTGTGATTGGCTGCTAACTTAAACGTTGGCAGTTTGAACCCACCCAGTAGCACTGGGGAAAAAGGCCTGGAGATCTGCTTCCATAAAGATTACAGCCAATAAAACTCGATGGAGCAGTTATGCTTTATAACACATGGGTTTTCGCTGAGTCAAAATCGGCTCAATAGCAAGGAGTTTGGGTTTACTTACATGCTTATTGCTATTATGTAGAAAAATAATGAAGTTTTGGTATGTTTATCTTGTATTTAGTGATCTTGCTAGTTCACTTACCAAGGCTGGTATGTTGTTGGTAGATTCTTTTGGATTTTCTATATACACAATCATATCATTTTCAAATAATAACATTTTTTTTTCAATTTCTTATTCTTATGCCTTTCTTTTTTTCATTTTGTTTTGTGTTGTTTGTTCTTTTGCACTGTCTAGGATTTCCTATACTATGTTGAATAGAAACGAAGATATTGAATAGCCTCATCTTTACCATTTCCCCATTAAACAGCTAAGTATCAGGGTTTTTTTTAGAAATATTCTTTAATGGTCCAAGGATGTTTCTTTCTATTTCTAGCTTCTAAGAGGTTTTATTATGAATGAGCGTTGAATTTTATCAAATGCTTTTTCTGCACCTATTGAAATGATCATGCAGTTTTCTCATATTCTTTTACTGTGGTATATTATGATGATTGAATTTTAATATTAAGCCAACAACACATTCCTAGAATAAGCTCAACTTGGTTATGATGTATTTGATCTGCTAATATTTTATTTAAGATTTTTGAACCTATATTTATATAAGAAATTGGTCTTTAAATTTTCCTTTCTGAAATATCCTTGCTAGGTTTTAATGTCAAGGTTTTGCTGGCCTCATAAAATGAGATGGGAGGCGGTCCTTCTTTTTCCATTCTTTGCCTTTTCTCTTAGGGCATGGCACTTTAGGAATCTCAGCTGAAAGTCTAGGGTATTTATAAGGGACTCTGCTTGGCAAACCTGAGCTCCAGTTCTTCCCCAGTACTGTCAGCTTGTTGAAATATCAGTAGCTTAGCTTTTTAGCCTCTCAGCAACTGTACTCTGCTGCATTTCTATGTGTCTCATCCTGCACACATACAGCTTAGAAGTGGAAGGATGAAACTGCCCAGAGTGCAAGGTTCAATTCTCTGCAGATTTCTCTTCTCAGCCCAATGTGTTTTCAAGTCCTACTTGTCTTTTCCAATTGCTATCAATTCCAATTCATGAAGAGTTCATGTGTGTCAGGGTAGAACTGTGCCCCATAGAGTTTTCAATCGCTGATTTTTTGGAAATAGATTGCGAGGCCTTTCTTCCAAGGCACCTCTGGATGGACTCAAACCTCCAAACTTTTGTTTAACTAGTTGTTTTAGTAGCTCTACATTCCAATTTGTTTGTTTGTTTGTTCTTATCTCTGCCTTATTTATGCTGCCAGAGCTCTAAGACGGTGCTTTCTTTCCAGTCAGTGTGCCATGTCCCAATGGGAAAAACCAGCAGTGAGTGTAGGACTCACGTCAATAAATTTTGTTTCTCTATGCGATCTTAGCCCCTCAAGTCCTGGTTGTCTTGTTTGCTCCCAGTGTCTCCAAACAGATGGTTTGTTTGTTTGTTTGTGTTGCATTTCATCCAGATTTCAAGGAGATAAGTCTGATAAGAGCTACATCATCATAGCTGGAATCAGAAGTACCTGGATAGAATTTTAAAATAGATGACCTTGAGACTTTGCTATTCTATAATTTCACATCTGGAACAAACTGATCTCTTGATGAGGTCAGGAGTTGCCCTGTGCCCAGTTAGGGCCAAGATGAAAAGACTTTGTGACATTCTCCTGAGCCTTGTGATTGTTAACTGACTAGGAGTCATCTTCATGGTCCACTGATGTTCCCTTGAGACATTTCATTTTCTTTTTTTAGCAATATTCATAGAGCTATACATTGGGGCACAACTTTACCCAAACTAGATTTCTCAGTTTTGACCAACTGACACTAAAACAAGTGATACTGTGACACTATTTGACATGTTAAGTTTGTTTTTCTGTTCAAACAGCTATCATTTCCTTCTACACAGCAGAAAAATAAAATATTAACTATAAATCAGAAATATGAATCTACCACCTGGGCAATTGCAACTTATATGCCTATGATTTATTCCTTAGAGCTCAGGCTGCTAACCAAATTGTTGGCAGGTTGGATCCACCAGCTCCTCCTTGGAAGCCCTACAGAGCAGTTCTACTCCATCGTATAGGGACGTTACGTGTCAGAATCAACTCGACAGCAATGGGGTTCAGTTTTTAACTTCAATAGTCACAATATCTCAAAAGATGTTTATAGCACAGATTTTTTTCCACATGGGTCGTTACCCATGTCCTGTTAATACTGACCTTACACAGTCAGAAATTTATAATAAGGTTAAGAGGACCCCTAAAGTTTATTTTCTGATTTTTCTTGGAAGAATTCTATTAAACAGCAGCTTTTATGTTAGATTTTTAAAAAGTTAAATACCTATTGACTGAAATTCTCTTCTGGCACTGCATATATAAGAGCTGCATTGAGACAAGTTTGCATAATCAATAATAAAAGCCTTTTTTAATTTTAAAAATTAATTCTGAGTCTTGGTTTTCTTAAATTCTACAATTAAAAACCGATATTAATAGATTGGTAATGACATTGAAAAGACTATTGGAATTAATTTTTGAATAGCTGTGTAAACAGGTAACAATGAGAGGTAGGAGGACTTGGGGGAGAGGTAATCATTCTTCAGGAAATCCTTGATCCCTGGTCCTAGGCCCTTTCCATCTTATTGCTAAGCCTGGCTATCTCCTAAGAGCCTCTCTCCTCTTTTTATAACTTTCTTTATTATCCTGGAAGGGCTTACTGTTTGTTGACATTGTGAAACACTAAAGGCTGCTGATCTGAACTGCTTTGCCAGTCATTCACTCAAGCTGATTTAGCTTTAAAAGGCTCAGATATTTGTGTCTAAGCCCTGACAGATAGAGATCTTACCTCAGCTCTACCAGCAGTGAATAAGTCAGAAACAAAACCCAGAACTAGCCCCTTATATGCAGCCTTTTGTTGAACAAAAAAATCGAACCTGTTGCCACTGAGTTGATTCCGACTCATAATGATCCTCTAGGACAGAGTAGAACTGCCCCATAGGGATTCCAAGGAGCGGTTGGATTCGAACTGCTGATCTTTTGTTTTATACCAAGCTTTTACCCACTAGGCCACCAGGGTATGACCCACCATTCAAGGTGACAGAGCAGGAATATGTAGCTGTACTTCTGCTTGGGGACAGGGGATGATTTGATGACTGTCCAAAGCCAATTTCCTTCCTAAAGAGTCTCTAACTAGATAATGCCATATCATCAATTTATCATAGGAAAAGTGATATGTCACCTATTTATAGACTGGCACTGTATGGGAAACACCAGGTGTTCTCTTAAAGACACCGGACGTTGGAGAAAATAGTCCACAAAGAGGAAAAAGTAATTTCTCCAAGATCCTAAACATCAATGACAAACATGTACTAAATGCTGCAGGACATATAAAGACTTACAAAACACTATTTCTGTCATTAAGGAATTAATAAACTAATTAGGAAACTATTAAAATGGCTCGGGTGGCACACACTAGCAGCACACACGCATTCACAGGAGCTGGGGCTTTCCCAAAGCCTGACAGCACTCATTGACAATGCATAAGTATCTTTCACTTGAATTTCTCTCTACTCAATTACACTGTAAGCATTTGGAAGACAGAAACTATACCTTCCCCATAAAACCTAAAATGATACTCAATAACTGTTTGCTGATTGAAAAAGATTGATGTAGCCATGGCAACTCCACGAAAATTCTCATTCAGAGCAAGCATACCGTTTCCAAGTGCACGCACACACATGAGAAAGGGGGAATTTTCTGATCCCTCAAGGTGCAGCGAAATGGAATGCTGCTTCTGTGGGAGTACTATTAACATCAGGAAGGATAAAACTGCCACGCGTGCCACATACGTCTCCAAAAAAAGATTTTCTTTGCGAATGATTCAGAAGTTACCCGTCAATGATTCACGAAAAGATTCTTAAAGATAACTTGAGCTTAGTTAGTACTGCCAATCATTTGAACACTTGAATTTTCAATTTGGGATTGGCAATCAACCACTCTCTTCTACCCCTCAGCCTTCACAGCACTTCTTGTATAACAAAGAGGAATTTTTCCATAACTGCAACAAAAGTTTAATTCCTCAAAGCAGAACATGCGCAAAAAAACAAACAAAAAAAAAACAAAAAAAACTTATATATATAAAAGGGAGTAAAGCCATTGCCACAGAGTTAATTCCAACTCTAACACTACTCTGTAGGACAGAGTAGAACTGCCGCATAGGGTTTCCAAGGCTGTAATCTTTACAGGGGCAGACTTCCACACCTTTCTCCCACAGAGGAGCTGGTGGGTTCGAAGCACAGACCTTTAGGTTAGCAGCTGTAGCTCTTAACCACTGAACCACCAGGACTCCAAAAGGGGATAAGGGCTGCCTCATTAAATGGGTGGATCTTAATAGTGCTCAATGAAGAGTCCCCTTTATGTAGATACCCAAAGTGTTTTCAAATAAACTTTGCTACGTGTTCTTTTTCTTTCATTTTAAAATCACCTGGGATTTAAGAGCTTAAGCGTTTTTTTTTTCCCCCCCACCATTTTATAATGCAGTTCTCTCTTGAGAAAACTTTCGTTTTATCAAGACTAACTTAAAGCTGCTAGGGCCATAGTAAATAACATCTTTCGTTACGGATTGTTTGAGGTGGTCTTCTCTGAGAAGCATTCAGCACTGTTAATGAGGAATGTCTCGATTTCTCTCAATTTGAGATAATTTTGACTAAGACAGTGCCTGGCGTGTAATAGCTGCTCAATTAACATCAATTTGGATAAACTTTCTGTAATAGTCAATAGTTAAAGTTCAGTAGTAAAAAAGTAGGAAGACAGAGAAGAATTATTAGGAAAAATGAGCAGAAATCTTGCTATGATTAAAAGAAACAAAATAGAGAAAAAAATGAATACAGGAAACTGGAGTGGTACATGATTCATGATCTTGGATTGCAGCATGTGTGTCGGACACATCATAGTTGTTCTGTGGGCCTGAAAATCATATTAAAAGCCAAGGTCCTTTGTCAGTAAGGCGAACATTTTAATGTAAGGTACTTGTGATTGTTCAGAGCAATATCAAGGAACTATTCCTACATCCTGTTGCAAGCAGATTTAGATATGGACAGGGGTTCTGTGCATGCTTATATTAATACATCTGTGTTAATTACCATGTTTGTGGTCTTTTATAACCTTTATTCAGAGAAGCTGAGATTTCATGACTAGAAAAAGGCCATTGCCTTTTGAGATCTAGTTGTTAAAGAAGAAAGGAAGAGGAACATTTTGATGCAAAAGAAAACATTAAAAAATATGACCCATTTGAAAACACTAATCTCTCAAAATAAAACATATTAACTTCTTTACATTGTAATGCGAGAGGCCTTGGTTGGTTTTCTTTAGAGGAATTTTAATCATAGTAAGCCAGCATTCTATTCTAATGCTCAAACTATATGACACCTGTTACCATTGCCATTGAGTCTATTCAGACTCACAGGGACCCTTTAGGACAGATAGAACCGCCCCACAGGGTTTCCAAGGCTATAATCTTTACAGCAGTAGACCGCCACATCTTCTGTCCCGAGGAGCAGCTGATGGGTTCTTACCGCTTACATTTCAGTTAGCAGCCAAGTGCTTAACCACTGCAAAACCAGGGCCCCAATATATGGCACCCTAATTGTGAAAGTCATAAGTCTTCAAACCTGTTTTATTGCCTTCATTCCTACTTCAGGGCCTCCAGTCAAAAGGTGCAGACTTTGGGTCTTGGTCTCCTCATGAAGATCGGAAAAGTAAAACAATTAACTTGTGAAACTGGAGCATTTCCAGATTGCAAGGAAATTTCACAAGCATCTACTTCAGGGGTTTTTCTAAGCAGAAACCCACAAGTGAGCCTTCAAATAAGAAGCTTCTATTTGATTCCTTCCAGTGACGAGAAGCTCATGACTTTAGAATGTTCACTGTTAAATCACTGTGAACACAGCAGCAGTCTGCCTCCCACATGCCCAACCACTGTACTTAATCCTTGCCCTTGAAAGCATAGATAATAAGCCAAATTCCCTGGCCAAGTTAAATCCTTCAGGAGTTAGAAGGAAACTGTATATCTCTATTAGGGCACTTATTACACTGTATTGTAATGGTTGGGGTATCTCCACCACTAGATAAGAGAAGGACTGTATTGGTTGTATTCACAGCAGCCTCTCCTATCATGGTGCTCAGGACGTAGCAAGTGCTCACACTGTTTTTTAGATGAAAAAATTAATTATTTTAGCCCTCTGAGCTAAAAAAAAAAAAAAGGAAAATGAAGCAAGAAAGTAGGACTTCAGCTAGTTTCATTTTTACATTCTTAAGCCCACCACCCTCTAGTCTTACCTCCCAGGCTAAGATAAAATTAAAATAAACTACAGATGTGTTAGTGAATCAGGCAAATTGGAATGCACTGAATTAACTTGAGTACTCTCAAATTATTAAGCCCATAAATCTGTTTATGCCCTGAATTCCCAGTCAGAAGTCCTTATTCATTAATAACCACAGGAATCCGTTCAAACCACAAGAAGATGATATTAAACCAACAAGAATGTTTGCGGGGTATTTATCTTAGTGACCTGGTGAAGTATATGCATTGTTTTTTTCAAAATAGAACTCAGCCTTTTTTGCTTCAGGTGATACTGTTAAAAGAGGCGGCCGAATCAAGGACCTGCAACTTTAGTTTACAACAATTCACCCACTGCATGTGACCTCAGAGGAAAATCCTCACCTCCCGTGAGTCCTTTGAAGTGAAGAGGACCCCATCTTAGAGTTTTTGGAAGGCAGGGCGTCATTTTGGATGAAAGGGGCTTTTGTAAACGATCGGAAGGTGCAAACTCTCACCTAAGAGTCTAGCAGCAAATGAGCCTGAAAGACTTCTTCAAAGCTCAGTGATTGGCCAAGAAAATATCCAAAGGTTGAGGAGGTTGTGCCTGAAATCATTTGGCCTTTGGGTCCATGAGCACAAAAGGAGACGAGTCATGGAGTCATTTACTTGAAAAAGGAAAGCCACAAGGACTAAAATCTGAATTGACATCAAAAAGGAAAATAAAACATAGCTATTTTGGCTTCAAAAAGCCAATGATACAAATTCTCTCTCCAGATCACAAATAGTTCTCCATTTTTACTCAATCGATTTACTGTATTTGCTAAATTAAATTAGAGCCTCATCCAAGCAAGCATGCAGCACCAGTCAGGGTAGAGGGGAAAAGTTCATCCTCCATCTTGCACCTGGGGAAGATAGAGTGACTCAGAAGTTCCTGTTGCCACTTTGGCATTATTGATCACTATTTTTTTTTGAGTGTACTATTTATATTTCACATCATCTGAACAAGAAAAAAAAATGAAGCCGAATATAGATTTGTTGATGCGTGCATGAGAGAGCTTAGACTTCAAAGTTTTAGCTGGTTCATATGCCAGCTCTTTTACTTACCTGTTAGATGGATTGGGGGGATTTACTTCACTTTCCTGAGTCTCAGTTTCTTCTTCTGTGAAATGGGGAAATAATAGCAACTGACTCAAAATGCGTTGGCTGGGGTTTCAAAGAGGTGATGTGTGTGGAGTTCTTAGTCAGTACATCAAAATATTATTTTTCAAATAATAGTACTTACCACAATAGAAATAATATTATATTTATATAATTATTATAGAAACAATATTACATATGATACTAGGAAACCCTGGTGGCATAGTAGTTAAGAGCTATGGCTGCTAGCCAAAAGGCTGGCAGTTAGAATCCACCATGCACTCCTTGGAAATCCTATGGAGCAGTTCTACTCTGTCCTATATGGTCACTATAAGTCAGAATCAACTCCACGGCAACGGGTTTGGTTTGGGTTTTGGATGTGATACTATATAACATTTGGAGCCATGGTAGTGTAGTGGTTAAGAGCTCAGCTGCTAACCAAAGGGTCAGCAGTCGGAATCCACCAGGCGCTCCTTGGAAACCCTATGGGGCAGTTCTACTCTGTCCTATAGGGTTGCTATGAGTCAGAATCTACTAGATGGCACGAGATTCAGTTTTGTTTTGTTTTGTTGGTATATAATATTATTTTCATTATTATTACTATCCCAAGTGTTATTAAGTCTAAAACACTGAGATATTTTTCTCTGTATTCGACCCTGGTCTTGGAGCAGCATCTGGGGTTGAAGCCAGGTGCCTAGGGCTGAGAAGGCAACTCCTTTGTTACTAACAGATAGCAGGGCTGGCCCAGAGAACAGCCTCCTGAAAGCCATTCCCTCAGGAGCAATCACCTTCCCTCTTCACACCCCTGGCCACATGCACAGCATTCTTTTCATCTCTCCAAAGGCTGATGCTGGCCCCAGCTCCTGGAGTTTATTTTGATAAATGTTTCAGGCTACAGAGTGCCAAGAAACTTGATTCCTTTGCTTCTCAAACACCAAATTTCTACCTGAAAAAGGAATGCTTAGATCAGAGCACCGAGATGAAAAGTTTTAAGTTAAATATGCAGTTTTCCTTAACCTGTTTTCTGCTCCAGTCCTCCACTCGGAAAAGTCGGAAGAAAAATACCCTCAGATAAAAACTGTTGTAAATCACGAGTGAACATTTAAATATGATTTAGCAAAGGTTCATCTTATCTTAGAAAGCAGGGTTGTGATGGAACTGCCTTTTATGTCTAAAGCCAACAATGTTCTTGTGGGAATTATATGTATTTTAATGAAATCATGCTGCAAAGTAGCATAGCTCAAATTCTTTACTGTATTTCTAAGAGCTTTATACCTAATGGTCAAAATAGATACACCTGGTTATTGTAAGCAAGAAAGAGGCATTATTCTCTTTCTTGGGCAGTGAAAACTAATATTTTTTGAAGACCTGCTAAGTGCCATATATTTTACTTACATTGTACTATTAAAAAAAAATAGATACAGTAAATCTGCAACAGTTTACAGACCAGGAAACTGAGATTCAGAAAGGTTAAAAAAAAAAAAAAAAACTCACCTATATTCACAAAGCTAACAAGTAGAGGAGGCAGGATTCAAATACAAGCATGCATGATTTCAAAGCCTCCTCCTTGATAAGAAAAGTGTAAAAATGCTGAGAATATTTCAATTATGCTATTGTAGAGAGCTTTCATCTCATGCAATATAACAGCCTACAGCTATAGCACCATATCTATAATTCCCAGTACTTTGTGCCACTAAAAGAAAAAAAATCTGAAAGTTTGAGAAATCTTAGACTATAAGCATTTAATGCTCAATTCTTGCTCATTTACTTGCTTATGCGTTTATTGACTAGAATCCCCTGCTATGACATCCAACCAAAACCAAACTCAGTGCTGTCGAGTTGATTCCGACTCATAGCGACCCTATAGCGACCTACTCCATGAAAACCAGGTCTGGTCTGTCTTGTTCCTCTCTGTATTCCCCGTTGCCCGTGATATTTCCTGCCACAGAGAAGCTCTTTGATTAAATGACTGAATGAATGTATAACACATTTCCAATATGCCTAGCAATAAAGAGTCATAGGAAGTCAATTCAATTCTTGCCTTTCCTCTGGAAGTGAATGATGATGATAATAGTTCCAATACCTTGTGGTATTTTCTCATTGGGACATGTATACCAGACAAGAAACCTTTTCTTCTGTTCTGGAAATTACCACCAATTATTTTGTTAAGTTCAGAGAATATTGTCATTCTTTATGGTTTTAACCTGGCATCAAATTTGTGTTGTTGAATCCTAAAGAATTCTGTAACTTTGTAAGGTATATTAGAAACTTCTCCCAAAGAGCTTATTACCAAAATTCCTTTCGTTAATGGCGAGAATAGAAGCAGTAATGCTGGAGTGCTGTAGTATTGTGCGTTGCCTTAGACTTGATATCAGGTTCCCCTCATGGGTCTCTTCCTTGTTAGTTAGCTCAGTTGGTTAGAGTCTGATGTAATGAGGCCTAGGTCATAGGTTCAAACCCCTGATGGAACAATTAGCTTAAGTTTGTTCCCTGGATACAGCTGGATACAGGATTGACTCTGAGCCACAGCCAGCCTCCTTACTTTGGTTCTGTGCTTCAGAAAAACCAGGCAAAATAGTCACACAAAGCAAAACAGATGCTCACTGACAGAAGAGCAAAAGAGTCATCTCTCTATAAAATCTCCAGATCTCTCATTCATACTCTCCAAAGAGCTATATTACCTACTCATACTTTCTTGACAATTGATTTAATATATTTCTTAAGTAATGCTACAAATGGTGGTACTAACAATCTATAAAAAGCTTATAAACAACCAACTGGTTTTCATGAAATTAAATTAAAAAAGAAAAAAAACTAAGGTTGCCAATGACCAGAGGTTACCCTTTAGAATAAAACTTGTGCTGTAATACTTTAGGTAAGAGTTTAATGAGAAAAATAGCTACTCAAGTTATTCTATGAGTGAATACGCACTTAATATAAATTTTATACAGAGACTCTCAGGAAAATATTAGTGACTTTATATGCATTAACAAGAAGGCTTCTCATTAGTTGAGAACATTTGGGTCCTGGAGGCGATGGATTCCAGGAGACACACAGCTGAGCAGTCTACTTTCAGTAAGGGTTTATTTAGCTTAAGTCAAGAGCTGAGTGAGAAATTGGACCTACAGTTGCTCCACAGAAAGGCAGCTCCTTCTCCTGAGAAAATGTAAGGTTTCTAAAATGACTCCAGGTTACCTGAGTTTGCTGAACCAAATGCCAAGTGTTCATTTAAGTAGTATCTGTTTTTCTTACTTGAACTTCTAGAGAATGAATGGTTCCACAATTTACCAAGTTAAAAAAAAAGGGGGGAGGGGAGGGGTATTCCCTCTAGAAACCAAACAATATTGTCTTTAAATCTGACCAAGCTGCTATCTAGGAATTGAGGGTACCCTCCACCCCATCCCACCCCACTATTGCTGCAATCTACAGATGAAAATGCTTGTTGGTTTTGTTACTACTATAAAATCTCAGCTAATAACTTGGGCAAAGATACCGATTAAAACGGCAGGCCACATTCAGAAAAAGTAACTTCTTTTTATATATACCTTTTTTTTTTTTTTTAACATAAGACAGTCTAACTTTTCTGCCATTGTTCTTTTCTTAAAGGCAATGCCTTAGTTATTCTTCTTCTTCTCTCTTAAGTAGTCCTCCATATTCAATTACAGACCTACAAGGCCAATATTAAGTAAAACTGTAAAGCAGTCAAAGTTTGCATTTGGTTCCCCCATGTTTCCTCTTTTCACACGGTGAGGCCTTCCTATAAGCTTCTGGCCCCTCCCGCCTTTTTCCCATCCCACCCCCCACCCATGCTCACCACCCTCCTTCAGATCTGCTCTTTACACTTGAATGCAGTTTCAGCTCAGCCTTTACCTTGCCAAAGGATTTTTAAACTGTAAGTTCTTTATCTTTATTTAAAGGTATGTAAAAAAAAAAAAAAATTTTTTTTTTGTTTTTTTAAAGCAGGTTAGAAAAAGTATTTGAATTGGATGGTTTGGATTAATCTTTGTTTTGATTTGTTTCATTTTTCTAGAGGAAGTAGAAAATAATAAGAGCAGAAGCTGGAGATTCCTGAGACCTAGGTCTGAACCCTTCCTCTGCCTGTTACTTGCTGGGTAACGCTGCTCAAACATGTATACTTTCTAAGACTCCATACCTTCATCTTGAAAGGAGGAAATAGTAAGTCCACATAAAAGTGATATAAATGTTAACGAGATCATTTGTAAACAGAACAAAAGCAGTGCCTGGTACTAAGAGAGGTTAATACCTGACAACTTTTTCTTATTACCTGAGCAACGATGGTCTCTGATTTTTGTGAAGTAGGAAGCATGATTGTCTTCAAAGAGTGAAGTGAATATAGTGAGGTAATGAAATTGAATAGTAAAGGATTGAATAACCGCTGCGGGAAACATGACAGGGAGGAGAAAAATAACCAGTAAAATGGTATCAGACAATGTTCCGGTTCTGGCTGGGTTGGAGACCATACACTGTTAGGGGCATTATTATGCACTGTGGCAACTCAGGGTACGATGCACTGGTAGGAGGTAAGAGAGCAGACTATGAACTAGGTCCAGAGTCTAGGATGTCCCTGTTCACCAGCTATCTAAGAAATATTCTTGTCAGCTGCAGTGCGGGTTTCACCCTGCACCCAGAAAAGAAAAACCAGGTCTGGAGCCTGGTCTTTGTCAAAGTGCACTAAATACCTGTCTTAGGAAGCCCAGGTTCCTGACTCAGTGCCTGCTTTCTGGACAGGAAACAGAGAAACTCTGATTAGTTATGACTGTGGAAGATTTACTTCCTAGCTCTGGGATCCTGCTGAAGCATTTTTTCTGCTCTCACTTTCTCTTTTAAGTCAAACAAAACAGATTTGATAAAATGTGTGTGACCAAGATCACATGTGGCTGTTTATTCTGGGTCTCCTTGGACTCTCTATCATCATTGCTGACATGTCACTCTCAGTCAGAGTCTGGCCATCTTTTTTGTAACTTAGATTACACCCCATTGCCATTAAGTCAAATTCTGACTCATAGCGACCCTATAGCCCTGGTTGCACAGTGGTGAAAGAAATCGGCTGCTAACTTGGCGGTTTGTATCCACCAGCTGCTCCTTGGAAACCATAAGGGGCAGTTCTACTCTGTCTTACAGGGTTGCTATGAGTTGGAATGGACTTGATGGCAATGGATTTGATTTGGTTTGTTATAGATTTAAAAAAATAAAAGTGACTTCTTTGTTATGTGACTTATAAACAGCTAGGCGAGCTATTCTGAAAAAGCTTCAGTGTCTCAGTTACATATTTTCTTTAAATGTACTGCTGCCTTCATCGATCAATTTTGAACTCCGATGCTCCTTTCCCATCAGTTTGGGTAATTTATATTGACTTATCTTCAAGCTCATTGATTGTTTCTTTAGCTGTGTTATGTCTACTGATTAGCCCATGAAAGCACTCTTCATCTCTGTTAAGTTTTTTGTTTGTTTGTTTCTAACATCTTCATTAGATTCTTTCTTACATTTTACATTTCTCTGCTGAAAGAACTCATCTCATTTAGCATATTTTCTTCATCTCCATTACAGTAGGTTCAGGAAACTATGATCTATGGGTAAAATTTAGACAGCAGCCTGTTTTCATACAGCCTATGAGCTAGGAATGGTTTTTATGTTTTTAAAAGGTTATTAAAAAATAATAAAAAACAAATAAGGGTATGTAACAGAGACCATCTGTGGCCCGCAAACCTGAAATATTTAGTATCTGGCCATTGACAGAAAAAGTTTGACAATTCCTGCATTAGTGCCTTTAACATATTGATTATTGCCATTTTAAAAGACTTTTCAGATAGTTCCAACATCTGGGTCATATCTGAGTCTGGTGCTGATGACTGCTTTCTCTCTTGGCAGTGTTTTTTTTTTTTTTCCCCCTTTTTCTTTCAAGAAAATTTTTATTTTTGAAAGCCACACAACTTATTAAAAAAGAATATACCAAAAAAAAAAATTGTTGCATTTGAGTGGATTCTGACTCATAGCAACCGTTTAGGACAGAGTGTAACTGCCCCACAGGGTTTCTAAGGAGCGGCTGGTGGTTTCGAACTTGTGACCTTTTGGTCAGCAGCCTGAGCTCTGAACTATTGCGCTACCAGGGCTAGACTGTGGTAAATAGTTTATATGACTGAAAACGGGCATACATTTTCTTCTGTGTGACCTCGCCATATATTTGCAACCACCTGGGGCTTCACACTCTCTTGCTAGCCAAGACTCAGCCTCTACTAATTTATTACTTATTCCAGCTGTAAGTATTCTTCTTATAGCATCTGGCTGCATCTACTCCAAGTAAACACGGGTTTGCACTGAATCTCACCCAGCAGGAACATGTCTAGTCTTAGATTTCTTACTAGTTGGTTGTCCTGAACCTCAGCTCTCTGTTAGGGTCAAAAAAAATAGTGAACATATAGTTTGCCTGGCTGTTTTTGTTCTTGCTGAAAAGGTAAGAGTAATACTCTCTGTAGCTCCCTGCATCCCCAAATGGAGGCTCAAAGCCCAGAAGCCTCGCTTTTCGAAGTTGCATCTTTGGGCATTGTCACAAGTTGACAAAAATATCAGAAAGTACTATGAATCTTCAGAGGCAAGGGAAAAAGTTACGTCACATGTTAGACATAAGACCCTATCTTATTTTCATCCTATAAGTGAGCAAGTTTCTCTGATCACAGGGTCCTGATTATTGAATGAGGTCAGGAACTGAACACGGAATTTGCAGGATGAGAACAGCAAGGGGGCTACAGAAGTTGAAGCTGTTGCTAAGAAAGAAGCTGCAGTGTTAGACTGTGGAGTCCTGGGTGAGTAGAGAAGGAAGTAAAAAGCTAGAAATGGCTTGCAGACTGAGAGAAAAATGGAAAGATCATGAACCTAGAGGTCCTGTAAAGCCAAAAACCTGATTCACTGGGGGTAAAGAGTAAAAGAGTCAGAGCAGCAGATGGATGGGATAAGGGAAGAAGCTGGCCAGTGAAGATGGAAAGTTCAAGGTCCTAGCAATCTGCTTTCAGGTGTAGAAGTCTCCTATCACCAGAAATAGTCAAGTAGAGATGGTAATCAGGAATGGACAAAATGGAAATCTGTCAGGGATGTTGTAGTGGGTAATTCTGTGTTGAGAGAGCTAACACTCTCCCTGGAAAAGGAAGCTTTTTAGTTTATATTTCAGGTAATGACAAGTTCAGAGAAGAAGCAAGGTCCTAAGGAACAGGGAGATCATGAGCCAATTGGGGAACATTTTAATGGATCCCCAAATTTGAAGTAATTAAAAATAAATATTTCAAGCTGGGTAGCAGAACTAGAAATATGAGATGAGAAGAAGCAGAATGCCCACCTTGGCAAGATGAGCAGGATTCCATGTTAAAGGAGCACTCCACCACAGGCCCAGTGCTGGTGGACACTGTTCCTGAACCACCCAGCCTCTCTATTCAGCCTCTCATTCCTTACTCTGTGATCACTATTTTGTTTCCTACTTTCTTCGACCCATCCACTCTCTACCATTTGCTCCCTCTTCCAGCTTGAGGCAAATTCAAATTTCTATTGAATTTCAATCATTGTATTCTCCTAGCTACATTTTCATCTCTTTTTCTTGGCTTCAAATATCCATAGACTGCCTTCAGGATGACTCTCCTTCAGAAGCTGGTCCATAAGGGAAGCATCGCACCAACTCTGCCCTGACCTTGAGAATAGGACCACAGGTAGAGTATCTTTTAAGTTAACCTTTAACTCCATGATTCTATAGACCCAGCCCAACTTGCAGGTTTTAGATGAAGTGGGTAATTACAAACTGAAAGCTATCTTCTCTATTAACTCCAGGCTGTCTGGTGTATATTTTCATTGTCTAGTCTGGATTGGAGTCTGGCTTTGCTGCCCTTCTAGTTTCAAAGAAGTGCATAAGTGTACTATCAAAGCCAAATCAAAATTCCAGGTTTTCTCATAGCGACTTTAAGGCTATGGCCATCTGAAGCATGACTAGAAAAGCATGTCTTGGTTTTATGATGTTTGTTTTGAAAGTAGCTTTAATTGGCAGTTGATTACACATGGCTCTGAAGTCCAGCTCCTTATGGATAAAGAAAGTTCAAGAACAATCCAAAAATTTCTTGCTTAATCACCCGCTAAAATTCCCATCCCTGCCCTTGTTCACTCTTCAACGGATGTGTTAACGAGCAGTGAAATGGGCAGAAGGATCACAAGTGGGAGAAGGTCTGTGTAAACAAGGACCTTAGCAAATCTCTAAGCTTGGATAATAACTGAGTTGCCTTAGGATGGCTCAGTGAGAAGCCCAGATTCAACATGAATGATTATCCATAGTTTTGCTGTTGAGAAAATTCTCTATCAATGCGACTCAGGTTCAAAATGACTTTCGCCACTCAACTCAGGAGAAAAAACTGTAGGCATAAATGTTTGCCAGTTTCCCAACCAACAAAGCTGATCTACTGCTGAAATACATCTGTAACTTTACAGTGGTATCCAAACTTCATGAACTACCCACTGATTAAAAAAAAAAAAATTGGAGTATGCATCCCCAGTCTGCGTTGGTTACATAAATGTTGGAGTCCATGGGTGTCTCAAAAGGTTAATACACTAGACTGCTTACTGAAAGACTGGAGGTTCAAGTCTACCTAGAGGCACCTCAGAAGAAAGGCCTGACAGTCTGCTTCTGAACACTCAGCCACTGAAAACCTATGGAGCACAGTTCTTCTCTAACACACATGGGGTTGCCATATGTCAGAACTGACTCAACGGCTACTGGTTACATAAATATTAATTTATGTATGTGATATAAATCTACTTTATAATTTTCAAAATTATAGAAAAACATAATTTTAAATATCATTTAAAATGATGTAATAAATATAAAACAAATAGCTTTAAATGTCTTGCAAATTATCGTACCATCATATCATCATTGGCTAGTATTGCAAGGTGTAATGTATAGAGTTTGATTCACTGTTAATCATAGTACTGTAGATAAAAATCCATATTATCAAGTGGTTGCATTGATATTTGTGAATTTTTACTTAATTCTTGTAAGATCCTCTTAATGTGGCTGAGAAAGAGCTCCTACTAAGTGTAGAAGTGTCTGTTCCATCAACCTCTTTTTATTACGTTCAGCTTGCATTATTATTTTCTTTAATTTGTATTTTCTGTGCAAGATACTTTATCAGTCATTTGTTCTATATTGTGAAGGCTAATTTAGTTAAAATTAAATAATATGGTCTAAAAATCCACTTAAAGGGACATTTGAACTATAATACATTGCAATACATTGTAATTGATCAGATGAGGATACCACTATCAACCACTCCTTGGGCTGGAACTCCTACTCTTCCTACAAGATACCTTCTACACTAGTTGACAAATGGACATGTAATGGGTGGATATCAGTGTTAACTTATATGTTAGAAATTAGTAAACCTTAATTTTTTTTTTATTTTAATGCTAATATAAGTTAACTATTGTGTTTTTTCTGTCATTATAGGTAGATCACCTTATTAGTGATTTGAAGGTGGCACCATCTCTTCCTGGATGGTGCAGGATTTATACAAGATCTGGGATTGTCACATACATGATACTACTAGGGCCACCACATATGGTTTTACAAGCGCCCTTCACAACAGTTACCTAAAGTGTTGCCCAGTTGATGTGGGGAAATAAGGCTAAAATCCAACTTGTGCTCTGCTTTCCAAATCATGTGCCCCAGAATAGAGTGGCTTCCTCCTGGGTGAAGGAGTGTATTGTTTAAATCATTTTGTAATTTATGCAAAGATGTCATATGTGTAATGACCAATACCAACCATCAATCGCCAGAGTCAGTTATGACTCATAGTGACCCCATGTGAGTCAGAGAAGAACTGTTACATAGGGTTTTCGACAGCTGATTTTTCAGAAGTAGATCAATAGTCCTGTCTTCCAAGGCACCTCTGGGTGGATTGGAACCTCCAGCTTTTCTGTTAGCTGCTGAGCATGTTAACTGTTTACACCATCCAGGGACTCCAATGGCCAATAGTACTTATTATTACTACCTAAGTTCAACATCCCAAGACTGAAACTAAAATTTTAGGATTTGATACTAATATTAAGCTTCATCTTTCCTGACATAATTAGATAAATCCAAGTTTATATACCATCTTGTTAGCCAAGACACTAAAATCTATTGGTTTTTCTGAGGAAAAACTGGTAACATACAATCATCGAATGTGGCAGGGAAAGCGGGCCTTAAAACTCAATCCAAAGGCTACCAATTCCAGCTGCTTCCCAGCCTTAAAGCTCCAAGATCAAACTCACTCCATTAATTAATTAATAAAAATGTACTGAGCAACTACTTTGTGCCAAGAACATAAGGATACTGGAGGCTCAAAAGGTGAAATGAAGTTGCCAAGGTCACACAGGAGGTTAGTGAAAAAACTAGCATGAGAATCTGGACGCCCAACCAGCTGAGGTTATTGCCACAGACAGTGTGATGTCCCCAGGTTGGGGAAATGGGCACTTGGGATCTATTTTGGGGATGACCGGGGTTGAGAGCAGCATGCTAGCACCCCCAGTGTTAAGATATTTGTAATACTTTCTTGCCAAGTAGAGGGAAGAAAAGGATAAGCTAAGAAAAGTGTTGTGACTGGTTATCACCCACCACTTTATGCCATTTTGTAATGGACTCCCCTAGTCCTCTTTTCCTCAGAGAACTTCCCACATTGTCTGTATTCTGGACCTGCTAAAGGTAACTACGGACATGTAAGCATGTATACAAATATTTGTATGTTCATTTTATTTTCATTTACATAATCAAACATACTTTACTTTTTTTTGGCCCTCTAACTTTGGAATGGGCAACATTTCTTTCCGTTATATACAAGGTCTCCGTGAGTTGGGGCTGGCTCAACAGCAGCTAACAACAACAACAATGGTTTTACTTAGTGAATATTCTGGAGTTTTCCCCAAAAATAAGGGGAAAAAACCCACTTCTTTAAAAGTTGTCTCTGGCCCATTTTTGAAATATAAAACAGACAAAATGAAGTAAATTAATCTGAGAAATAAACCTAAAACAGTCTCATCTGTATTTTCAATGTGTTTTAATGGGCTAATATAATTTTTTCATAAGAAGTGGAAGTTTTTTTTATTACTTTTTCTTAGTTTGTTTTCTTCTTGTGAAATATTTCCAAAATGAACATTTCGCCAGATAGCACCAGGTTACAGTGAAAAATAAATCTTTTTTTTTTTTCTATTTGATTGTACATTTGTGTCACTTCTAATTTCGGGTCCCCTGAATGAAACCTAATAGGCTCGTACTGATTCAGGAGTAGAATACTTGCCTTTCATGTTGGAGGCCTGGTTTGATTCCAGCCAATGCACCAATGCACCAATGTCAACCACCACTCATCTGTCAGTGGAGGTTTACATGTTGCTGTGATGCTAAACAGGTTTCAGTAGAGCTTCCAGACTAAGACAGACTAGGAAGAAAGGCCTGGAGATCTACATCCAAAAACCAGCCAATGAAAACCCTATGGATCACATCAGAATGCAGATGCCATGTGCTGAGGGCTGACTCAATGGCAGCTAACAACAACATAAGATAGGCAACTTTGACATATGCTGGCCAATTTAAAACCCTACGTTACAGGGAACAAGCTGAGGAGGGCCCAATTTCTCTGAATAGATTTAAAGTGAAATCTTCTTTACTGGGTTGGATTCCTTCACAGCAGCTGAAACCAAGCAACTCCCAACCCATCAAGAGCCATGCCTTCTATCTTAGTTATCTAGTGCTGCTATAACAGAAATTCCATAAGTGGGTGGCTTTAGCATACAGAACTTTATTTTCTCACAATTTAAAAGGCTGGAAGTCTGAATTCAGGGTGTCGGCTCTAAGGGAAAGTCCTCTCTCTCTGTTAGCCCTGGAGGAAGGTCCTTGTCTCTTTCAGCTTCTGTTCCTTGGCTCCTTGATGATCTTCA
Organism: Elephas maximus indicus; assembly: GCF_024166365.1. Lineage (NCBI taxonomy): Eukaryota > Metazoa > Chordata > Mammalia > Proboscidea > Elephantidae > Elephas > Elephas maximus. Next base: position 48,128,605 of record NC_064824.1, read on the forward strand.
TATGGCGTGGCATCTATCTTCCCCCGTCTCGGCTTGCTTGTTTGCTTGCTTAATCTACTCTTTCATATCTCAAAAGAGATTGATTTAAGACACACCCTATACTAATACTGCCTCATTAACATAACAAAGAAACCCATTCCCAAGTGGGATTATAACCATAAGTATACCCATTGCCTTCAAGTCAATTCCAACTCATAGTGACCCTATAGGACAGGGTAGAACTGTCCCATAGGGTTTCCAGAGAAGCAGGCTGCCACATCTTTCTCCCTCAGAGCAGAGGTGAATTTGAACCACTGACCTTTCAGTTAGCAGCTGAGCACTTAACCACTATGCCACCAGGGCTCCCACCATAGGTATACCTAACCCATTGCCATTGAGTTGGTTCTGACTAATAGCGACCTTATAGGACAGAGTACATCTGCCCCATAGTGTTTCCAAGGAGCAGCTGGTGGATTCGAACTGCCGACCTTTTGGTTAGCAGCCTAGCTCTTAATCACTGCACCACCACAGGTATAGGGGTTAGGATTAATATCATATATTTGGGGGGGACACAATTCAATCCATAACATCTTTCTTTGCTACCTGCTGCACACATGGATTCATTTTGGGTGCTCGCTCAAGAAATGGTATATGGGGCAGAGAAGGGCTTCCAGAGGTCGTCTTTCTCTAGGGTCTTCAGGCAGTTTTCCCTTAAACCATTCCAGATTTTTCATTTCCCCATTCTTTGAAATGCATTGAGCAATTGATAGTAAATCTCTGGTGTCTATGGAGAAAAATCCTAGAGTCCATGAGTCTTATGGCACAGGACCTGGCAACAATTCTTTCTGTTATACATAAGGTTGCCATGGGTCAGAGTCCACTGGACAGCAACAAACAACATGGGCTGTACTTTTATTCTTAGCAAATCTATGTTTAAGAACAGGAGGCCCTTTAAAGTCAAAATCTTTTTTTTTTTTTTTTCTTGCATCCCGATAACACTGTGGGAAACTGGCTTTAATGGGAGATCAGACCAGAGGCCAAAAGGAGAATTATGTACATTTCGAACAGAGATTTTTAGACAACAAAATGATCATTTAGTGTCTATATTAGTTAGATGCTTTTCCTACTTAGATTGCCTTAGCCTTAAGGCAATCGGTTTATTAAAGGATTTTGAAAGCATTTGCCCTTTATGTGAGTGAGGGTGAGCTCTACAGAGTTTCTGAGTCTAATGAAATCAGAAGGGTCATAAACCCCTGTGCTGTGGACGCTAACGAATGACCAGCCCACCCCACACAGACAGTAGAGGGCTGGGATAGCAGGTGTGTTTAGGGGGAGGTACAGGAAGGCCTGGGAAGCAGCTGGACTCGGTAGCTTTTGGACTGAGAACAGAGGGATAGTGAATCTCTTGACTAAGAAGCAGTATTTCCAATTTGACCCCCAAATGCCTTAGCTGGACTTCTTTGTTTCTTATAAATTTTGCTTCTGCATGTAAAAACACAGGGTTTTTCTGTCTTTGTAAGAAAATAAGTTTGCTTTCCATCCTATCCTCTCCCCCACACCTAGACTGGACATTATTTATCCTCAGGCAAAAGAGGGTTCAATGAGAGATGTGATCATATTTAATGGTCTCAGAAATTACTTCTGCGAAGTATCCACCTACTTGCCACAGTTTGATTTACTGCATAGCCTGGAAATAACAAATGTAATTACTTTGCAACCAACATAATATGAGGCCAGATTGCCTTTAACATTCCTTTTGTTTGAGAGGAACCTAATATGAATGAGAACCAGCTGTCTGTCTGTCATTGGGTGCATTTGGTCAGCTCTCATAACTGATGACAGATATGGCTCTTTTGGAAAATACTTTAAAGTCACATAATTGTCATGGCCATTTTTCATCTGACATCTTTAATATCTATAATGAATCATGTAAAGCATACATATCTTACCTGAAAACCAAAGATAACTGTACTCTCCAAGTGCTTATCTTTCCTGGCTTAGTTTTTCCCCAGGCTAATGTTTTAGATTTCTTTAATGAAAGGAGTTGTGTGTTCTCATACAGGAAGAGAAAACAAATGAAGTTTGTGGCTAGATAACTAACTCAATGCCCTAGTGTAACCTGGGGCTTTGGACAGCTAGAAGGGTCTTCAGTGTGCATATTTGTGTACGGTAAAATTTGATTACCCTTTATTAAGCTTCTCCTATTTGTCAGACAATTCCAGAGAAATAAATTTTTTAAAAAGGAATTAGGGCCTCTTGACTTTGTGCTACATTCTTGACTATATCCACTTTCTTATTTACTCTCACAACAGCCCTACCTTGTGAATTAGATATTATGATCGACTCGATGGCACTGAGTTTTGAGTTTTTTTCAAAGAGAATACTGAAGCTTAGCTATGCTTGTAACTTTCCCAACCTTACACAACTAGTTAGTGGTATAGTTAAGAGTAGCATCTAGGCTTCTTCAACTCAGTCAATAATAAAACTATTAACGAGAGAGTTTGGTAAGATTGGCAAATACAAGATCATTCAAAAACTGGTAGCCAAGGCCACCTAGGAATCAGAGAAGGAAATGGACTACAGTTCTATTTGCCTCCCTGAACTACTGCCTCACTTGCCATGAAAACAGAACTGGATGGTGCCCCACTACCATGACTGAACATTTTGATCAAGGACCCAAAAATAGGAGAACCCTGATCAAAAGGGAGGAAATGTGGAACATAATTTCAAATTTCTATGCAACCCACAATCAAATAGGACAATAAATAAGGAAAATCAAAGAAAAATTGAATTGTGGTATTAAAGAAGAAGACGGAATATACCATGGACTGCCAGAAGAGCAAACAAATCTGTCCTGGAAGAAGTACAGCCAGAATGCTCATTAGAAGAAAGAGTGACTGTTACAGAACACTTAATTGTGCTCGTGAGGAGCCTGTACATAGATTAAGAGGCAGTTGTTTGAACAGAACAAGGGGGTGCTGCGTGGTTTAAGTCAGAAAAAATGTGTGTCAGGGTTGTATCTTTCACCATACTTATTCAGACTGTGCTGAGCAAATAATCCATTTGGACTACATGAAGAATAATGGTGCATCAGGATTGGAAGAAGACTCATTAACAACCTGTGTTATGCAGATGACACACAGTTGCATGCTGAAAGTGTTATTATGACTAGAAGAATAGATCAATCAAGTAATTAAAAAACCCGACCCATTGCGTCGGTTCTGAATCATAGAGACCCTAGGGGATAAAGTAGAACTGCCCCATATGGTTTCAAAGGCATGCCTGGTAGATTTGAACGGCTGACCTTTAGTTTAGCAGCCATAGCTCTTAACCACTACGCCACCAGGGTTTCCAATCAATTAATATAAAAAAAATAAGATGTCCATATGTGAAAAAAAAGTTTTAACATCTATTTTATACTTTGCATACATTAAAAATATTCCAGGAAGATTAAAAACCAAAATGTGAGAAGCAAAACTTTAAACACTTTTGCAGAAAATAAAGGAGACTTAATGATTTTGAAGTATGGAAGAAGTTAAGTAAAACACAGAAAAGCACAAATGACACAATGAAAGGTTAATAAATTAACTGCATTAAAACTAAAGATAATATTTAACAACACAATAGTGAAAAGACAAGCCACAGACTGGGAGAAAATATTTGCAACACATACAACTAACAAAAAGATTACCCATCACTATTGAGTTGATTCCAACTCATAGCAACCCTATAGGACAGAGCAGAACTGCCCCATGGGGTTTCCAAGGCTGTAATCTTTATGGAAGCAGATTGCCATATCTTTTTCCCATGGGTCTGAACCACTGACTTTTTGATAAGCAGCCAAACACTTAACCAGGGCTCCAATAAAAGGATCAAAAAAAAAAAAAAAAAAAACCCCACTGCCATCGAGTCGATCCTGACTCATAGCGACCAACAAAAGGATTAGTACCTGGAATATATAAAGCGTGCATAGACATCAATAACCTGAATGGAAAATGGACCATTGACAAAAAAGGAAATTCACTGAATATTAAACATACGAAAATATTTTTAATCTCAATAGTAATAAGAAAAGGGAAATAAATTAAAATGAGTTATCATTTCACATTTATCGAACTGACAAATTTAAAAAGAATGAAAATCCCTAACATTGCCAGTATGTGAAACAACAGGAATTCTCACTTATTACTGGTAAAATTGGAACAATTATTTTGGAGAACAATTTGGCAATGTCCAGTAATTTTAAAGATGGGCATCACCTAAGACCTAGCGGTTCTGCTCCTATATATACATGCAGTCCCTGGGTTACAAATGTCCACCTTATTACTCCTACTTGCCCTGTAATGTTATGTAAATTTGCCTTCACTTTAAAATGATTGAACCAACTCCTACTCAAAATAAATTCTTCACCACAATCACCGTCGCTTGCTGCACATGTAGCTTTTGAATCATTGAATAGGCTTTGAGCCTTTGACCCTATAGGACTGCCCCATAGGATTTTCAAGGAGCAGCTGATGGATTTGAACTGCCAGCCTTTTGGTTAGCAGCTGTAGCTCTTATTCACGACACCACCAGGGCGCCTTCTTGCACACACACACACACACACACACACAAAACCCGTTGCCTTCGAGTCGATTACGACTCATAGTGACCCTATAGAACAGGGTAGAACTGCCCCATAGGACAGGGTAGAACTGCCCCATAGGGTTTCCAAGGATCATCTGATGGATTTGAACCGCCAATCTTTTGGTTAGCAGCTGTAGCACTTAACCACTACACCACCAGGGTTTCCAAAGTAAGGCTAAATAAGAACCACATGCACTGTCCCACTTATCCACAAATTCTTAAAGACACAGGAACAAGTCTCGTTCATAACCCAGAAACTGCCTGTATATCTTAAAGCAACTCTCTAACATACACACAATCAGAAATATTAAATGTTAATTGCGATCTTGTTTATAAGAAAAAAATAATGGAAACCCAAATATACTTACAAAAAAGGAAGTGTATCTATTGGTATTTCCATAAAAATGAAACACTACACAGAAGCTAAAATGAACAAACATATTTGTAGCAACATGGATAAATCTCAAAAACACAATATTAAGAAAAGAACGTTGCAGAGGCATTGTTGTTGTTAGGTGCCGTCAAGTCAGCTCCGACTCATAGCGACCCTATGCACAACAGAATGAAACACTGCCCGGTCCTGCACCATCCTTACAATCATTGTTATGCTTGAGCTCACTGTTGCAGCCACTGTGTCAATCCACCTCCTTAGGGTCTTCCTCTTTTCCGCTGACTCTGTACTCTGCCAAGCATGGTGTCCTTCTCCAGGGACTGATCCCTCCTGACAACATGTCCAAAGTATGTAAGACACAGTCTCCCCATCCTTGCTTGTAAGGAGCATTCTGGTTGTACTTCTTCTAAGACAGATTTGTTCCTTCTTTTGGCAGTCCCTGGTATATTCAATATTCTTCGCCAACACCACAATTCAAAGGCGTCAACTCTTCTTCGGTCTTCTTTATTCATTGTCCAGGTTTCACATGCATATGATGCGATTGGAAATACCATGGCTTGGGTCAGGCGTACCTTAGTCTTCAGGGTGACATCTTTGCTCTTCAACACTTTGAAGAGGTCCTTTGCAGCAGATTTGCCCAATGCAATGCATCTTTTGATTTCTTGACTGCTGCTTCCATGGCTGTTGATTGTGGATCCAAGGAAAATGAAATCCTTGACACCTTCAATCTTTTCTCCATTTATCATGATGTTGCTCATTGGTCCAGTTGTGAGGATTTTTGTTTTCTTTATGTTGAGGTGCAATCCATACTGAAGGCTGTGGTCTTTGATCTTCATTAGTAAGTGCTTCAAGTCCTCTTCACTTTCAGCAAGCAAGGTTGTGTCATCTGCATAACGCAGGTTGTTAATGAGTCTTCCTCCAATTCTGATGTCCCGTTCTTCTTCATATAGTCCATCTTCTCAGATTATTTGCTCAGCATACGGATTGAATAGGTTTGGTGAAACAATACAACCGACGCACACCTTTCCTGACTTTAAACCAATCAGTATCCCCTTGTTCTGTCCAAAAACCCACCTCTTGATCTCTGTAAAGGTTCCTCATGAGCATAATTAAGTGTCCTGGAATTCCCATTCTTTACAATGTTATCCATAATTTGTTATGATCCACACAGTCGAATGCCTTTGCATAGTCAATAAAACACAGGTAAACATCCTTCTGGTATTCTCTGCTTTCAGCCAGGATCCATCTGATATCAGCAATGATATCCCTGGTTCCACGTCCACTTCTGAAACCAGCCTGAATTTCTGGCAGTTCCCTGTTGACATACTGCTGCAGCCATTTTTAAATGACCTTCAGCAAAATTTTGCTTGCGTGTGATAGTAATGATATTGTTCTATAATTTCCACATTTGGTTGGATCACCTTTCTTGGGAATAGGCATAAATATGGATGTCTTCCACTCAGTTGGCCGGGAAGCTGTCTTCCATATTTCTTGGCATAGATAAGTGAGCACCTCCAGCACTGCATCTGTTTGTCGAAACATCTCAATTGATATTCCATCAATTCCTGGAGCCTTGTTTTTCACCAGTGCCTTCAGAGCAGCTTGGACTTCTTCTTTCAGTACCATCAGTTCCTGATCATATGCCACCTCTTGAAATGGTTGAACATCGACTAATTATTTTTGGTATAATGACTCTGTGTATTCCTTCCATCTTCTTTTGATGCTTCCTGCATCGTTTAATATTTTCCCCCATGGAATCTTTCACTATTGCAACCCGGGGCTTGAATTTTTTCTTCCTTTTTTCAGCTTGAGAAATGCCGAGCGTGTTCTTCCCTTTTGGTTTTCCATCTCCAGCTCTTTGCACATGTCATTATAATACTTTATTTTGTCTTCTCGAGAGGCCCTTTGAAATCTTCCGTTCAGTTCTTTTACTTCATCAATTCATTTTGCTTTAGCTGCTTGACGTTCGAGAGCAAGTTTCAGAGTCTCCTCTGACGTCCATCTTGGTCTTTTCTTTCTGTCCTGTCTATTCAATGACCTCTTGCTTTCTTCATGGATGATGTCCTTGATGTCATTCCACAATTTGTCTGGTCTTCCATCACTAGTGTTCAGTGCGTCAAATCTAGATCTTGAGATGGTCTCTAAATTCAGGTGGGATATACTCAAGGTCATATTTTGGCTCTCGTGGACTTGCTCTGATTTTCTTCAGTTTCAGCTTGAACTTGCATATGAGCGATTGATGGTCTGTTCCACAGTCGGCCCCTGGCCTTGTTCTGAATGATGATATTGAGCTTTTCCATCGTCTCTTTCCACAGATGTAGTCAATTTGATTTCTGCGTGTTCCATGTGTTAAGGCCCACGTGTATAAAAAAAAAAAAAATTTTTTTTTTTTTTTTATAGTTGCCGTTTATGTTGGTGAAAGAAGGTATTTGCAATGAAGAAGTCATTGGTCTTGCAAAATTCTATCATTTGATCTCCGGCATTGTTTCTATCACCAAGGCCATATTTTTCAACTACTGATCCTTCTTTGTTTCCAACTTTCACGTTCCAATCGCCAGTAATTATCAATGCATCTTGATTGCATGTTCGATCAATTTCAGACTGCAACAGCATTAGTATGGTATAATATAATATACATAGAAAGTTTGAAAACATGAAAAATACAATGGAAATAAAAGTATAAAAGCAGGAATTAAAAAATAAAATCAGGATAATATTTCTCTCTGAAGAGGGACAGATATGAATGACATCAGGAGAGTTGTGTTGGGGAAGACCCTTTAACTTTTTTCTTAAAACAAATAATCTGAAATGAATGTGGTGTTATTTTGCGGTGAAAAGAGAGAAGGAGGAAGGAAGGGGAGAAAGGAAAGAGGGATGAAGAAAGGGAAAAAGGAAGGAAGGGAGGGAGAAAAGGAAAATAACTAAAGTCTAAAACTCTAGACCAATAACTGACACTTTATCTACCAGGATAGAATCATTTAAATTAAACAACAGATCAAAGGAGAAATTTCTAGATTTTTGACACCGTTACACAACAAACAAATGGGGCTAGGTTTGATAAGATTTAATAAGTGTTTACTACTTTAAATCAATTGCAGGAAGGTCAGTTTGAATTAAATGAATCCAGAAATTTTGAGTACTTAAAAGGTACGCAATTATAAAAGTCTGTGCCAACAACTATGCAAACTGACTGGAGCCACCAGTTTACCCTTCTGTGTGTGGCTGGTTTATATTTGAAATATGAAGCAGGTTGGTCTCTGTGTATCCCTTCTTCTCACTTGTACCCCGAGGGCAATCTTCCCTCTCCCTATCCAGACTGAAACAGAAACAAAAATTCAAAGAAACCTCTGAGCTAAGTGTCAGATTAAAACCGTTTTGATACTACATTTTTTTCTCCTGAATTTTTTTCTTTGTTTAATGGTATGTGTTTTCAGTGTTGGAATGCATGCTTACTAATTCAGTGTGTTTAAACTTCTTGTTGGTAATACGGATTTTGAGAAATATGATCTGGTATTACAAGCCACCAATAAGGCAAGTGGCACTCTGGCACCACCGATCTGTGGTATGACAATACACCAGTGAGAGCTAGATCTTTATTGTGCGAGCTTTCCCATTTGGTTACATGCGGAATTGAAGTACAGAAAATACATTTTCTCTAGTGTTTTAGTATTAAACACTATATATTTAGTACCTTTAAATGTATTTAGTATAAGAGAGAATATATTTTCTAGTTTAGCTGTATAAGCTGTGATTCAAATCTTTAGTCTTTGAAAATGTCGATTATTTGCTCTGGAATCTGTCTCAAGACTGTTCCATTGTAGAAAAACAAATTTCATTGTAGAAAAACAAGGTAATCAAGATTTTTGTTGTTGATTAAACCATGCTTCTCTCCGAGGTGACAAAAACAATGAGCGATACTATCAGGACTGGAGATAATTGAGCAAAACCCGGACCCATCCTGTGACCGAAACCAGGATGGCGTAAAGAGGCCTGCAAGATGTCAACAATAAGTCACTTCGTCATTACGTCCCCCTTGAAGAAGAATCAACATTCCTGGGAATTTCTAAACCCTGACCCTCTCCCTATAAAGCCCTTTTGTAGCCCCCTTGGCGCAGACAGAGTCTGGAGGAAACTTTGCCACCTCTATCTCTTGAACATGGTGTTCAATAAAACCCTCTTGCTGCTTACCTTCTCCTGTCTCACTATTGGCTCGCGGCAGGCGGCTCGAATCCGCAATTTGCGGTAACAGAATCTCTGGTTTTCCAAATATGATACAGAAAAGCCGAAACTAACCCATCAGGGAGGGCTCCCTAAGTATCACACAGAAAAGCCATATTATGCTTGCAAGCCTTATCTCACAGAAATAAAGGGAAAAAAGGCAAAAGTTTACAAAACTAACACATCCAGGAAACATGGCCTAACAGACTGTTCAGCCTGCGCAACGAGGCTCCAACTTCAGTGGCTGAGCTTCCCACATTTCAAAAGGGGCCACTTTGATGCCCAAAACTTTAGAACCGGAATAATTCCTTACCTCTGAGGTCCAGAGGCATAAAAAGTGGCTGGCATACCATTTCTGCCAATGGTAATGAAAGAGTTAAAAAAAAAAAAATGAGTATATATTTCTCTTTAATATTGTCCTGTATAGTATACTGTTTTTAACTGTTTTCCTGAAGAGCGAACACTTTTTTTATTTTCCCAGAATGAGATCATTCCCTACATATTCTTCTGAAAGCTGTTTTTTTCCGGTCTGCATTCTCCATCTCTATTTCACAAAGTATTCATCTCACCTAATATTAGACTATTGGGCCCAGATATTCCCTTTAAAACTGATTTGCACGAACCATATCCAAACCAAGGCCACACATTACGCCTGGTTGTTTTACCCCTTAAGTTGCTTTTCATCCAGAACTGACCTTTTGTTTTAATGAGCCCGAAATGTTACCGAACTGACCTTTTGTTTTAATGAGCCCGAAATGTTACCTTACAGAGTGTCTCTATTTCTGAATTTGTCTGGTTGCCTCCCTGTGGTGGATTTTAGCTTGTTCATTCCTTTGTAAACCGAGTTATATCTAAAAGCTTTATGGATTCAAGTTAAATGTATTTGGCTGAACTACATCATAAGTGATGTTATCAACTTCATATTGCATCACACGAGAAAACATGTAGTAACTGGTGACCCACCGTTAATGATACTAAGATTAGTCTCTGGACTAGGGTGGTAGCCCTTTGATTCCTCTATTCAACAGTAATGTCTTCCCCTTTATAGTCAGAAAGTTATGTGTATGATGTTGGTTTGGTATTATACAAGTATTCAGTTCACCAAAAACAATTCAACAAATGGTTTTAATACCAATGGATAATCAATAATTTTATTACAGAGCTGGTGAATATACCAAGGAACAAAACAAGATACTAATGATGCCCATCGTAACACTAATGGACTTTTATCAGTCCCTGGCTGTCTGCTAATCTTTCCCTGTATTTTCTCAAACATTTCCTTGAAAGTACATGAAGCTACTGTAAAACTTGTGTTTTACATATAAGTGGTTCTCTTGGTTTTTTGGGTTTTGTTTTCCAGCAGATCTACCATCAACAGTTGCATTTTCTCAGTCATGTTAGTCAAAACTGCTTGCCAGAACCCAACCTAGATGGCAGAGAGGCCACATCCCAGTATGCAGAACACCCCCTGTTAGAAGGATTATCTTTGACTGGTGGCCCTGGTTTCACTGCCGTTTGTGTGTTAGCAACTGGAGATTCGTGGGCTGCCCATGCTCCATGCAGCCTTTGAAGTTTGAAATGAGACATGAGAGGACTCTCACTTTTAGTAATCCCTAAGGAAACCATGGTGGTCTAGTGGTTAAGTGCTACGGCTGCTGACCAAAGGTTGGTAGTTCGAATCTACCAGGTGCCCTTTGGAAGCTCTATGGAGCAGTTCTACTCTGTCCTATAGGGTTGCTATAAGTCGGAATCAACTCCACGGCAATGGATATGCTGGCATATATATTTCTATGTCATGGCGACTGTCTGCATTCTCAACTTCATGGGTAGCATTACTGAGATTCAATAGTTCACTATGAATGAATGAATGAATATAGAAAGTTTGTCAAGTGTACATTTGAAACCCCCCCAAAAAATAAATTCTCCAGCTGTTTAACTGAAGGCAGAAGACATCCTAGCACAAAATGTGTCCCTAGCACCAAAGTATTGTTATAAAATTCATGTGTTAACACGTCTTCTCCCTGTATCAGGTATCCCCTAAATGATTATCATGAAGTTAATTTTGTACTTTCCACTTTCTACATTTTTAGTAGAGAAATACTGAAAATACGCAGGACAAAGAGATACATATTGGGTAGTGGCATCAGAAATGTTGATTCACGCATAAAGAGAGATGAAGTCCTGATACATACTACAACGTGGATGAACCTTAAAAACATTATGCTGAGTGAAATCAGTCAAACACCCGCCCAAAAACCCACTGCTGTTGAGTTGATTCTGACTCATAGCAACCCCATAGGGTTTTCAAGGCTGTAAATCTCTGCAGAAGCAGACTGCCACATCTTTGTCCTGCAGAGCTGCTGGTGCTTTCGAACCACCAACATTTCAACACACACCACAAATATTGTATAATCCCACTTATATGAAATATATAGAATAAACAAATGCATAGAGATCAAAGTTTATTAGTGGTTACTAGGGTCTGGTGGGGAGGAGGGAATCCGAGTTACTGTTGAAAGTGTACTGAGTCTCTGGGGTGACATCAAACTTTTGGAAATGGATAGTGATGATGGTAGCACAACATGGCGAATGTAATTAATGTCACTGGATTGTACACTTAAAAAATGGTTTAAATGGCAAATTTTTTGTTGTATATGTTTTACCAAAATAAAATTGAAAACAAAATCTTTGATGATCTGTGCAACCTAGGTTGCCTAGGACAACCCAGGATCGAGCATTAGAGAGGGTGACATTCATTGGTAGTTGGTCAGCTATAGTTGATGGTCCAAGAGAGTGCGGTGTAGGCTTCATCTCCAGTTCTCTCTGGCTGTGAGGATGAGGAAAAATTGTTGTAATAAAGCATACTGGATTGTCTACACATGACACACACACACACACCATGCCCAGTGGTTTTTGGAAACTATTTCAGGGACAAATAGAGTAGAAATCAGTACTTCCTAAGGTATAATTAAATGCGTGATGGTCTCTCCATCTTAATCAAAAGACGATAGCTGTTTAGTAGCATCATTATCAAACCAACTTAACATGCTAAAGTTCTTCAGAAAAGTTTGTTCTTTTAAATGGTTAAATGTCTTACTCCTCCCAAAATCTTCCCATGATTATTTAATAAACCAAACCTTAACCTGGTCTGAGGTTAATTCTTAGGGAATCTGAATGATCTAAGCCAGAATTGATGAGAAACTATGCTGGCACTGAAGGCACCGATCAATAAGTACCTGGCCGAGATGTAATATCATTTTTCTAGCCCTAGAGATAGATGTTGGTTATGAAGCTGATTCTGATGGCATTGAAGTAAAAGACAGAAATCAACTTCATCAGTTAAGAAATCATAGAACTATTATTACTGAGATGCTTACCACATGTTCTCATACATAAAATATTGAAAAAGATGCGTGTGGTAGGATTATTCTTTTACATTCAGAAATTGCTTATAGTTGAGGTCATTGTCTTCTTGAGCTTAGTATTTTGACTGTGGTATTTTATTTTTTAAAATAGATTAGCAAATGACGTATAAAGCTAGAAATAAAAAGGGACTCTATAAACCTCAAGGTCCTGTGGAAAGGAGTCATAACTCAGCAAATGTGGTGAGTTAACTTATATATATATATACACACACACAGATTACAACTGCTCAAGCATTACGAAGAATCAAGTTCAAAGTTAATTCCACCCTGTTGAATGCATGCCAAAATCCATAATGTTTTTTTTTTTTTTTTTAATGCAATAACGGCTGTATCAAACATCCCCAGAATCTGGGCCAGAGTACAGAAGAATTGAATTATTTTGATGGAATACAAGCTGGACAGTTATGTTCCTGTTTGTAATTTTCGCATCAGTTGCCCAGTGCAATGCAAAAGTGCCTTTAGAACAATACAAACATCTAACATCTCTGCTCTGCCTCTTACTAATTGGAAGACCTAGAAAGAAAGAAAAAACAACTATTAACGTGACTACAGCTTCCTCAACTAAAAACTTGAATTATAGTACCTATCTTGAAAAGCTGTTATAAGGTTATGAAGAAGTAGGTAAAATGCTTTATTTTTTATATAGGTTATTTTATTTTATTTTTGTTTTGAGAATGTACAAAATAGAACATACACCAGTTCAATAATTTCTACACGTACATTTCAGTGACACAGATGACATTCTTCAAGTTGTGTAACCATTCTCACCCTCCTTTCCCCAGGTGTTTCTCCCCAGTTAACATAAACTCACTGCCCCTTCAGTTTCCTATCTAATCTTTTGAGTTGCCGTTGTCAATTTGATCCCATACAGATAATTCTTAAAAGAGCACAATGTTCAAGGCAGGCATTCTTTTAATGCCTACTTTTATTCCCAGGCTATTGTCTTTCATTACGTAAATCTGAGAAACCAGATTTAGGTGTGTTTGGCTACTTGATATAACCCTGTATCAAAAAAAAAAAAAGGTATAAATTTCCATAATAAGTTATAGATTGCATTTGCACATAAAAAGTCTGCTATTTTATATTAATATAAATGGCAATCAAAGAGAAGCATATTATTCATAATATGGCAGAGCTGTGCCCCCTCAGATTCCCCTACAAGCAATGACTCACTGCCCAGCTGTGAGGAGTGTGGCTAGCTGACAGCCTCCAGCTGTCAGTCCTTTGGCGTGTGCTTCAACCTTCCAACCGAGGTCACACTTGTAGGCTTGCCCCCAGCCAATAACTGAACAAGGTGGTGCTGGCCAAAGGCATGCTCTTCTCACAACAGCCTCAAGCCAATGACTGAGCAAGGGTAGCCTAACCATTTCCCATGCAATGTGGGGCTCCTCCGACAGGCAGGCTGTGCTCTGAAGCATCCTGCTGGGCTAGCAGAGGCTTTGTCAGGTTGGCATCACGCACTGAAAGCTCCCCTTGCCCATCGTTGATTCCTTCCTCTTCCATCCACGGGTTTACTCCCCAGTAAATACTTTGCACACCTAACTCTGCCTCAGGGTCTGCCTCTGGGGAATCCAAATTGTGACACACCAAAAATCTCCAAGAGATTTATATTACTAAAAAACAACAAAGCCCTGATAGAAGAATCAGGGGAAATCCAGAGGTCCCTCACTGAGGACTGGCCTAAACATCCCAAACAAGTGTCTACACTATTCTATATGAACAATCCATAGCTTCCATCTGCATCTGTTGGTGTTAAACCAATATTTGTGTTTGCGGGTATTTTTTTCTGCTTGGCCTAATATGAATTTTCTTGGGGCAAGTTAAACACACTTCTTTCTGCATTCTCTATGAAGGTGAAGAAGAAAAAAAATCACCTACACTATGATTCAAGACAGTTAAGCCATTCTTTTACTATCGATTAAGATTCGCAACTTCTTTAAACATCGCTCTGAGGTCTTATTTTCCAAGCTATTAATCATTTTTATTGCTTTTCTCTGGATGTTATCCAAACTCTCCACCCTGCATCTGTCTTCAGATGGAGAGTTTCAAACTCCTAACACGTCTTTAGCAAAAAGCTGGCTGTAGGAGAATAAAACAATCTCAATAGCCGTAACTTTACTAACAAGGACTAACTCTCTAAACCAGCAGCACTGATTTTATGTTCAGCTTTATTATTCAACGACTGCGTATCATTCAATATTTGGTTTGTTCTTATCTGAGCTCACTCCAGAGAGAATTTTGAGTACTAGTATTTAAAATGCATCAGGAGTCAGCAATACAGAACGCATGACTCCAGCAGAAACATCAAACTTCATGTTTTCCACCAAATACATAAATAAACATTTTGTAAAACTTCCTATGAAAATAAAAAGGCCAACACATACACCAACATGTATCCCTGAAACTGATAGTGAAGGCCACAGGAGAATGAAGAAAGACCGCATTCTTTTACCTCTCCTCAGTAATGTTTAACCTTTTAAAATAAGCATGAACATTGCCATCAGCTCAGCTTGCAGTCCATGTTCTTCGTGAGCTGGCTTTCTTGGGATTCACAATCTGCTGTGACCTCCCTTTCCAGCACATTCTCCAGTAACCCCTTCATCCTCCCTAATTTTCATTCAGACTGAACTACACACCATGTCCCTCCAAACACTGCTGCTTTCCCTAGCTCTCAGGCTTAAACTTCCCGTTTCCTATGTCTTCAAACACATTCCCTCCCCATTCAAAATATTTTGTCATTCACAGCCCAATTTGAAAACCTCCTTTGCCTTGAAGCCCTTCCCAATGCCCACAGTTGTATTTTCTCCCATCTGTGAATTCCCAGAGCACACTGTTGCATTATCCCAGTCTACATTATATTACCTACATACGTTATGTGTCTTCATCAGCTTGTGTAGCCAGGGACAGCAGCTTGCTTTCTGTGTACTTCTTATGGCTTCCATTAAATATTCATCCAATAAGACATTGCATCAGTCATCAAATATGTCCCAGGCACTGAGGTAGCTGTTGGAAATATAACTTTAAACAAAGTTCACTTGGAATCTGTCCTCAGGGAACTTGTTAGGTGCCATCCAGCCAATTCTGACTCATAGCGAACCTATGCACAGTGGAACGAAACACTGCCCAGTCCTGCACCATCCTCACAATTTTTGCTATGCTTGAGCCCATTGTTTCAGTCACTGTGTCAGTCCATCTCATTGACGGTCTTCCTCTCTTTCACTGAGTCTCTACTAGGGAACTTAGTCTAGCCAATTACTGTAGTCCTGTAGTGGACAGAGGGCTTTGGGCCTGATACAGGAGACATAAGAAGGCCACCTAACACAGACTTCAGGATCTGTGAGCCCTGATGAAGACTCATATGCAGGTATTTAGCCAGAAAAATAGGCTGGGTGCTGAAGGTTGCTATGGGCCGAGAATTAGCTCATGGACAGTCCAGGGGGTGAGGCAGCGTTCTAATTTCAAAGTGTCACGGTCAGAGCATGAGATTGAATGGGGTAGCAGTGAAACTGGGAGGTAAGGCTGAAACACACACAGAAGCCAGGTCAAGACAGGCCTTTTAAAACATGTAAGGAAGTATAGATATTATCCTGAGGACAATGGCAGGCCACTGAAAGATAATCAGAGTTTACATTTTCAATTGATCCCTCTGGCTTTGTGCAGAAACTAAATTGCAAGAGGACAAGACCAGGAACAGGGAGACCAATTAGTAGGCTGTTGCAGGAATTCAGGCAAGTCTCAACAGGTGGTGTCACATGAAGCTTATATGTGTATAGTTTATACAAATATAATTCAAACTAATAAAAAACACACTTGTTGCTGTCAAGTCGATTCTGACTCTTAGCACCCCTATAGGACAGAGTAGAACTGTCCCATAGGGTTTCCAAGGCTATAAATCTTTACGAAAGCAGACTTCCACATATTTCTCCTGAAGACTGGCTGGTGGGTTCAAACCTCATATCTTTTAATTAATAGTTGAGTGCTTAATCACTGTGCTACCAGGGCTGTTAATGTAATTTACCAAGTTCTAATTCAAATGCATGCCTGCCAGATTTCATCCCCTCCACAGATTAATGTTTAAGTGTAATTGGCAGAAAGTATGCAACTCCCCTGCATGAGCCAATGGGCCTGACTGTCTTGTGCCAGACTGCCTCATTCAACATCTGGATTTTTCACACACCCTGTGACATAAGCATCTTAGCCATAGTTTTCCTGGAGAAATTCGCTGTTTCCAAGCATTCCTGCAGTTCATGATTCATATGGTCAATCAATTCTGCAAGTATTTTTATTTTTGCAAGAGACAATTACTAAACTTAATTGGTAATCGCTGAGCATAGACATATCGAGAATATGTCCAAGGAAACCCACTAATGACAATGTCATAGCTGCTCCTTGTATTCCATTGACCACGGGCAAAATCACTATTGCTGCTGTTTTCGTGTAAGGATAATTTGGAGATGAGAAAGAGTTCAGGGTCCATATCATTGGGAGCTTAGTTTTTTGATCAGGATATAGCACAGAACTCTCTGTGTTAATATGAATCTGTTTTTGAATGGCGGAAAAAGAAAGAGGGAACACACATCATGTGGTATTTCCCTAATGGCCATAGCAGACACCGTCTCCTCTGCACCACTAGCACTGTCACCATCACCACCTGGTTACAAAGAGATTCGTGTCTCCTTTCCTGTAGATATTGTTGTTGGTAGTTGCTGTCAAGTCACCTTTGACTCATGGTGACCCCAGGTACAACAGAATGAAACACTGCCCAGTCCTGCGCCATTTCTCAGTTGTTGGTAGCTCGAGTCCATTGTTGCAGCCACTGGGTATTTTGAGTGCCTTCCAACCTAGAGGGCTCATCTTCCAGCACTATATTGAATAATATTCTCTTGTGATTCATAAGGTTTTCACTGGCTAATTTTTGAAAGTAGTTTACCAGGCCTCTCTTCTTAGTCTGTCTTAACCTGGAAGATCTGCTGAATCCTGCCCACCATAGGTGACCCTGCTGGTATTTGAAATACCAGTGGCACAGCTTCCAGCATCATAGCAACATACCACCTACCACAGTACGACAAACTGACAGATGGGTGGTAGTTCCTGTAGATAATATGATGTTATTGTGAGGAACTGGGAATGGCCTTAAAGCCTGCTGATTTACCATCTAACCCATACCAGAAAGAAAGGCCATAAATCAATAATTTTGAAACAGCCCATCTTTTTTTGGTAAATGCCCTCTATTGTCTAATTGACCTAAAATTAGGGAATTCAACTCATTCAGTTGCCTAAGCATATGTTTCTTTTAAATCAGATATGCAGTCATTTTGTCTTAAAGTCTACACCAAGAAACTATACTGATCAATGTCAATGGTCTATGGATTCTTAATGGGGCTGCTATTATTTAGTTTTGCTTAGCCTTAATAGATGAAGTGAGTATTTGGTCATATCTGATGTAAAAAGCACCTAAACTTCATTGAGTTTCTTGTCTATTCAGAGAATATCGGGGCTTGATATGCTCATGTGTCTTTGAGCTACGGTGGTCCAAAAATTACTTTCTGTGGATAATCTTGGGCGTACTTTGCCCAGAGTTTTCTCGTTAGACACGTTTCCTTCTCAGGCTCCTAACTTTCACAAAGGATAAGGGTCGCCCTTGCCGTCACAGATCTAGCTCAGCTAACTAATAGACGATAAAGCTATATGTGGTCACAGACAAGATTAAGTAGCAGACCCCGGCTACTTGTCAGGGGAAATAACCTTGAATTCTTTGTTCCTCAGTAGAATACTGAAGAACATGTAATTTGTCTATCCTTTTAGCTGTTTAAAAATCTTTACTAGATTAAGCTAGATGAACTAATTATATAATTGAATGGCATCATTTTGGTTCCTAGTTTAATTGCTTTTTTTCTGAGTGTGCTTTAACAATATTCATCAACATATTAAGAGGGACAATATAAAAAAGAGTCCTATAAAACTAATGACTGTATTTACTCTAAGGATGTTGATAAATATTGTTCCCAGCAACCTCTTTAAGAGGGCCAATAGGATAAATTTCTCATAGGTCTCGATGCCGGAAATAGCCATGTCTCCCCCCAGGGAAATTAGATTTGGTTTTATTTTATGAGCAGAGTGAATCAGGGACTTGGTATATTCCTGTCTCTGTGTTGCTTACTAGAGAGCTCACAGTCAAATCAGCAGCTCACAGAGTCACAGTAATTTACTCTATGCATTTTTTCTTATTGCAAATAGAAAACGTAATTGGAGAAAAATTGAAAATTCTAATAAGCAAAAAGAACATAAAAATTATTTGTACTCTCACTATTCCAAGATGGTCACTGTTAACGTTTTGTTATACATTCTCAGAATTTATTTCTATGCACATGTCCTTCCATTCTTTTTCACAAGAATGAAATCATACTGTATACCACTATGGGTTTTTTTTTTTTGTATTTAACAAAATTTACATATTATTAAATGTTCTAAAGCCTTTCCAATGACTGGTGAGGATAAACATTACATAGAGGTCCCAATATCTATTCAGTCATTCCCTTATAGTTGAATATTCATGGTCTTTACATTTTTATATTATAAATATATATCGATGAATATTTTTATGACAGTATCTTTGCAGCTTGCACAATTATTTCCTAAGAATGAATTTCTAGAAGTGAAACGATTGAGTTAAAATATACATAAAATTTTAAGATTATTGCAAGGTGTTACGAAATTACTCTTCAGGACGTCTGTACAAGTTTTCAGCCCAATCAACAGTTTTATTAAATGACAAATTATGCCCGTTACAAAGTTTGTCTATATTGCTTTACAATTTGCACACATGTACATACACACACATTTACAAAAACCCAGACTAACAGTGCTATTAGTTACATTATGGATTGAATTGTGCCCTGCAAAAAGATAGGTTGAAGTTCTAATTCCTGATACCTATGAACATGAAGTTATTTGGAAATAGGGTCTTTGCAAACGTGATCAGTTAACCCAAGGCCATACTAGAGTACAATGTGTCCTAATTCAGCCTCAGTGCTGCCTTTATAAAAGAGAAAAGACACAGAGAGACAGACAGACAAAAGAGAGACAGCCATATGGAGATGCATCTACAAGCCAAGGAACATCTGGAGCTACCAGAAGCTGGGAAAGACAGGAAAGTCCCCTGGAGACTTCAGAAGGAACATGGCCCGGCCAACACATTGATTTGGACTTCTAGCCTCCAGAACTGTGAGACAATAAATTTCTGTTCTTACAAGCTGCCCAGCCCTGGAAAACTAATGTAGCTTATTTAGAACAGATACAGGTGGGGTGGCCACCAGCTTTCCATACCTCCACCATCTCTGCGATTGGCCCCACGGGGACAGGCCCCTTTTCTGTGTCTATGCTAAATGGTCCTAATCAAAGCTAATTAAGCTAAAGGTGAATATTTGATTCAAGTTAGATCATCTGCTCTTTCTCCTGGACATTTCAAAAAGAAAAGAAGAGACATACAAACTGGAATTTTTTGAACTTGACTCTCATTAATGAACGCTCCCATGAGAATGTTCACAAATTCCTACTGTTGAGATCCTAAGAGCTTCCCTGGTCCTCCCCTTCCTGAAACAAGGTTTTCATCAATGGCAATGCAAGCTAACCTGGCCAATGAATAAGGATAAAATTAGTAACAATTTATATAATATTTGCCATTAAACAGGCACTGTTCCAAGTTTATCTATATGAATTCATATCTTCATTCTAAAGATGAGGAAACTGAAGCACAGAGCAGTTAGTCGTTTTGCCCATTTGTCACAAAGCTCCAAAGTGGTAGAATTGGTATCTGAAGAAAGATAGTTTGGCTGCAATGCCCTCGTTCATAATTTTACTGGAGTGGTCCCCAGGCGTCAAGAAGTCACAGAAATTTCATATTCTCAGTCTAATTGTGGCTAGATAGAGGTTGCATATGGTTGCTTTTACTTGGAATCCTATAGTATCCAGGAAGGAATGTAATTTAGATCCTGAAGTTGGGTTTTTTTTTTTCATAAGACCCATTCTAATTTCACCTGAAAAGGAAGAGCTGAGAGGAGAGCAAGAGAGCCATCAGCATGCCAAGGGGCAAGAAGTAGATTTTCTTACACAAACCATGTATATTACAAAGTTTAAATAAGGTATTAAATTGTTGCTTCGATTTGGGTGTTTTATATTATATTTATTTTAATTATTGAGGTCTTTTGAGGTAAATGCATTTTCAGTAGCCACCTTAACATTCCTGGATCAAAGTGAGAATATAAAGGGCTAGACAGAACTGAGATGATTGTTTCTCTAACAATTACTTGGAGTCCTGCAGTAGGTCCACACTGCCTTGATTAAAAAAACAAAACAAACAAAGACAGCATCACAGCAAGAGTCAGAAAAATGGTATGTCTCATTTTACCACACCTCCCAAATTGTGGGGAGTCCCTAGGTGGTGTAAAAGGTTAGTCTGGTTAGTTGCTAACTGAAAAACTAGAGATTCAAGTTCACACAGAGGCACCTCAAAAGAAAGATGGGGTTATCTACATCTGAAAAATCATCCTTTAAAAACCCTATGGAGGAACTCTTACGCACTGCTGGGGGGAATGCAAAATGATTCAACCATTTTGGAAAACAATATGGCACTTCCTTAGAAAGCTAGAAATAGAAATACCTTATGATTCAGCAATCCCACTCCTAGAAATATATCCTAGAGAAACAAGAATCATCATATGAATAGACATATGCACACACATGTTCATTGCAGCATTGTTCATAACAGCAAAAAGATGGCAACAAACTAGATACCCATCAACAGATGAATGGATAAATGAACTATGGTACATACACACAATGGAGTATTACACAACGATAGAGAACAATGATAAATCTGTGAAGCATCTCACAACATGGATGAACCTGGAGGGGATTATGCTGAGTGAAATAAGTCATTCACAAAAGGCTAAATACTGTATGAGACCATTACTGTAAAAACTCATGAAAAGGTTTACACACAAAAAGAAACAATCTCTGATGGTTACAAGGGAGGGGAGGGGTGGGGATGGAAAAATACTAAATAGCCAATAGAGAAGTGGTAGCTTTGGTGAAGGTAAAACAGTATGCAATACTGGGGAAGCCAGCACAACTTGTATAAGGCAAGGTCATGGAAGCTCCACAGACACATGCAATCACCCTGAGGGACTGAATTGCTGGGCTGAGAGCTGTGGGGACCATGGTCTCGGGGAACATCCAGTCAGTTGGCATAACATAGCTTACAAAGAAAATGCTCTACATTCTACTTTGGTGAGTAGTGTCAGGTGTCTTAAAAGCCTATGAGTTTGGCCTGGACAATGGATTGGAGAGGGATCCTGGCGAGGAGTGAGCTCCTTGGATCAGGTGGACACTTGAGACTATGTTGACATCTCCTGCCTGGAGGGGAGATGAGAGGGTGGAGGGGGTTAGAAGTTGGCAAAATGGACACAAAAAGAGAGAGTGGAGGGAGAGAGCGGGCTGTCTCATTAGGGGGAAAGTAATTGGGAGTGTGTAGCAAGGTGTATATGGGTTTTTGTGTGAGAGACTGACCTGATTTGTAAACTTTCACTTAAAGCACAATAAAAATCATTTTAAAAAATGCAAAAAAAAAAAAAAAAAAGACCTCTGAGTGGCCATCTAAGATACTCCACTGGTCTTACCCCATCGGGAGCAAGGGAGAATGAGGAAAACCAAAGACACAGGGAAAGATTGATCCAAAGGACTAATGGACTACAACTACCACAGGCTCCACCAGACTGAGTCCAGTACAATGCCCGGCTAGCACCACTGACTGCTCTGACAGGGATCACAATAGAGGGTTCCAGATGGAGCTGGAGAAAAATGTAGAACAAAACTCTAACTCACAAAAAAAGCCCGGACTTACTGGATTGACAGAGACTAGAGAAACCCCGAGAGTATGGCCTTCGGATATTTTTTAGCTCAGTAATGAAGTCACTCCAGAGATTCACCAAAGATTAGACAGGCCCATAAAACAAAATGAGACTAAAGGGGCACACCAGCCCAGGCGCAAGGACTAGAAGGCAGGATGGGAGAGTAAAGGTGGTAATAGGGAACCCAAGGTCAAGAAGGAAGAGTGTTGACATGTCATGGGGTTGGTAACCAATGTCATAAAATGATATGTATACTGTTTAATGAGAAGCTACAATAATAATAATAATAATAATAATAAACCATATGGAGCACGGTTCTATTCTGACACACCTGGGGTCTCCATGAGTTGAAATTGGCTTGATAACAAGTGGTTCCAATTTTATAGCCTCTTCTTTCCCTCAAATTCCTCCCAAATAGCTCTGGGAATCCCCAGGTAGCATTTCATGTGTGTTTCTAGGAACCATCTTGCTCCTCTGTGACATCAGCCATTTTCTCTATTCCTGCCACAGCTTGCTGTGGTTACTACCTCGATGCCAGCTATCTGCTGATGTCCACTGATGACACCACTGCTGCTGCAGGCACCAACTAAAGGTGCCTGTGCCACTGATGTGTTGTTGTTAGGTACCCTCAAGATGATTCCAACTCACAGCAAGCCCATGTGACAGAGTAGAACTGCCCCAGAGGGTTTTCTTGGCTGTAATCTTTATGGAAGCAGATTGCTAGGCCTTTCT
The DNA here is from genome assembly GCF_024166365.1 of Elephas maximus indicus. Taxonomy (NCBI): domain Eukaryota; kingdom Metazoa; phylum Chordata; class Mammalia; order Proboscidea; family Elephantidae; genus Elephas; species Elephas maximus. The sequence continues at coordinate 48,151,884 of NC_064824.1, forward strand.
CCCATGGAGCCACTGGGTGGGTTTGAACTGCCAACATTGTGATTATCAGCTGAATGCTTAATCATTACATCACCAGGGCTACTTGTGCCACTGTTTTTCCCTTCCAAATCTGTGCAGAGGCCACTAACACCTGCTCTCCCAGCACTAAGGCACCTAGAGAGAATGTCATTTCCTGTTCCTGCAGGAGCTGCCAGCACTAATGCCGCTGACACCTGACACATCCACTGTACGTCAGAGAGCACGGATACACATGCCTCTTGAATTAGCTACTTCCTGCTTTGCACAGCCTGAGACTCACATCCCAAGTGGTATTCAGAGTCACCTTCCTCTTCTCATTTAGCCCATTGTTTTTGGACCAATTTTGTACACCCCATCTGTCTTCCTTCAGGGTGTATTCTTTCCCTGGAGGCTCCATGGTCTCTCATGTTAATAGATGCCCCCTCTCATTCCAGACATGTCTAAGTACATGGGTAAACCAATTAGGCTCAGATTTGGATTCTTTCTATTATATCTATTATAATTATTGCTATTATCCCATCATTATCATCATCATCACCATCATTACCATGATGGTGATGATAATGGTGATGATGAACTAGGGTCTATTAGTGACACTTTCCATGTATTAGACCACTTTGGGGAAAATCTGATGCATTCACTTCTTCCATCTCATATTCCCAGTATAAAAACATTTCTAAAAGAACTACAAGATTTAATAAGCCTAGCACAGCATTTTTCTTCTTTAAAACAAACATAGTTGATGTTATGTACTAGAGAAAAAAATACATTTAATAAGCCTACCACTGAATTTTCCTTAACTATGCGTATAACTAATGATGCACAATAGGAAATGAAGGAAACAAGAGGCTTTGAAATTACCAGCAACCAGAACGGCCTACTGTCCTCCCTTGGTATCTATGGGGGATTGAGTCCGGGACACCCCCATACCAAAATCCACAGATGCTCTAGTCCCTTACGTAAAATGGTGTAGTATTTGCATATAACCTATGCACATCCTCCTATATACTTTAAATCACCTCTAGATTAATTATGATAACTAATACAGTGTAAATAGTTGTTACATTGTATACTTTAGGGAATAATGACAAGAAAAAATGGTGCACACAGCACAAGTAGAGAACAAACAGGCATAAGGCAAAAAATGTTCAAACAAACAGTCTGTGCTTGATTGAATTTGCTGATGCAAAACTTGAATACTGAGGGCCAACTGTATTTGTGAAATATTTGGCTTAGTTTAAAATATGGGTTTTAATCATGCTTCAGCTTTTAGCTAATTTTCCTTTGGGAAAGGCTCAAAACTACTCTGGATTTCAAATTCCTTATTAATAAAATGATGGTAATGCAGCCTCATCACTCACGAGATTGTTTTGAGAATCATAAGAACGAAGTGAGTGCTTAAGTTAACAAATAATAAGCATTTTCATGCCAGATCTCTCATTGTTCCCCTAGAATAATAAAAATATCGTGTTAAATGTCAAATTCAGAAAGCTGCTGTCAAAGTTATGAGTATGCAACAAGTAAATAAATACATAGACGGTATTAACAAGGGTGTTCAAGAGAAAGCTCAAAATATCTCATCATCGGTGTGTTACTGATAAAGAAAACTGTAGGTCATGGCAGTGAGCAAAATAATTTTTCCTCAAAACCTGGGTGGATACCAAGAAAACAAATAGATAGAGATAAATAGAGAAATCTATAAAAACCTCATGAGCTTTGAATTAGCAAATACTGAACTAGCCTTGTGCATCAAGAGACTCAAATTTTCCCTTTCTCTGTGCATGCTTATGTCCATGACATACCACAAAAGCTCTGTGAGTATTAATTTTGGAATTACAAATAAATTTTAGTGAGTAAGAATTCATAAATTCTTAATTCATAAATACACTCCACTAGTAATGAGCATCAGCTGTATATATTTGTTTGTTTTGTTTTGTTTTCACCACAACCACAATTATTTTAAGCCCATGGCTAGAAAGTTGTAACTAAAGCTATAAAACAATAGAGACAAGTGAGAAATCTGAATAAAAGAAAATCACTGCCTTGGTTTGCCTTCCTTCCTCACCTTCCTACCTACCCCAGTTCCACTCCACTTCTATGGATGCCTACCATCGATTCTTGTTATTCCGCTGAAGTTCTATAAAGTCACTGTGAACACTGATTTAGTGAATACCACAACCAGCCTTGTTTGACCTCAACTAGGAATGTGTGCAATGGGCTCTGAGCATGCACATGTCGGCGAATAATCAGGAAAGCACCCCAAGTATTGATTTTGGGATTACAAATAAATTTTAGCAAGTAGGTGAACTTATAAATACAGAATCTGTGAATAATAAGCATCGACTATATATATCACTGACCAGGCATTTCTGGTGGCAATCATTACCACGATGAAATATTTTACTCTAGTTTAGCAGCTATTTAAAGGAGATGGGGAAATTTGAGATATATCCAAGGCAACTCAGATTTTTATTTTAAATACGTTAAAAAGAATACGTTAGGCATTGTGTTTGGAACTGTGAGGTATCAAAAAGATGAATCAGACATAGATGATGCCCTCAAAGAACTAGTATTGGGAAATTGGACTTACATATCTATAGTTTGCTAGATAGAGAAAGCATATACATAATTATGTGTGTCTGTGTGATGGTACAGTGGTTAAAGCACTCAGCTGCTAACTGAAAGGTCGGGGGTTCAAACCCACCAGCCATTCTGTGAGAGAAAGATGTGGCAGTCTGTTTCCATAAAGATTTACATCCTTGGAAACCACATGAGGCAGTTCTGCTCTGTCCCATAGAGTCACTACAAATTGGAATTGGCTCTGTGGCAACGGGTTTGGGTTTTTTCGTGGTGAGGTGTGCATGTGTGTATTCTATTGCTACATAACAAATTACCCCAAATTTAGTGGCTTAAAACAATAAAAACCTATTACCACACAGTTTCTGAGAGCCAAGAATTTCGAATGGCTTAGCTAGGTAGTTCTGGCCCACGGTCTCTCATCAGGTTAAAGTCAGGATATCAGCTGGGTCTGCAATCATGTGAGGGAATCTTGACTAGGCTGGTAGGACCTGCTTCCATGATGGCTCACTCATGTGACAGATGACAGGAGGTCTTAATTCCTCACCTCATGGGTCTCTCCATGGAGCTGCTTGAGCATATTCACAATATGAACACTGCTTTTCCCAGAGCAAGTGATCTGAGAGACAGGAATGGTAGAAGCCGCAATGCCTTTTATGACCTAGCCTTGGAAGTCACACACCGTCATTTCTGTAATAACCTTTTTGTTACACAGGTCAGCCCTATTTAACATGGGAGGGGACTACAAAAGGGTGTGAATGCCAGGAGGCAGGAAGCATTAGGGGCCATTTTGGAAGTTGGCTACAACAATATGTCATGGAGTCTCCCCAGGCCTCACTCACCTACAGGGTCAAAGTCACACTGCTATTTCAAACTTCACTAGTTCTTGCCCCAGGCACTGACTAGACATTCCAAACTGCTAGAATCTTCTTTCTTCTTCAGTATTTCTGGAATTTCCTGGAAGGGGTGCCCCCACTGTCACATGGTACCACTCTCTTGCCTGGGCTGCTGCTGCAACCCTCCCCCAGGCTTTGCCACTGAGGAAATGAAGCTCTTGGTTAGAAACCGGATAGCATTTATTTCAATGTCAGGGAATGCTCTCTCTGCTCAGAATCGTCATTCCTCACCGGTGACTAGGCCTTTCTTATTGAGTCAAAGTCATCACTCTTGGATTCTTTCTCCCTCAGCTTACATCTCTTCCAGAAGGCTCCTCAGCCCTCATGAAAATAGACCTGTCTCTCCAGTTCATCCAACAGGCCCAGATAGGCCTGTATTACCATTATACGAGGCATTTCTTCTCTCTCCCCACCTGTATAACCAGATAAATTAAATAGGTAGATGTAATGGTATATATATATTTATATACACACCACCCATAGGTCAATTTGTCATACTGTGGTGGTCTGGGTATTACTATGAAGCTGAAAGTTATGCCACCAGAATTTCAAATACCAGCTAGTCATACATGGTGGGCAGGTTTCAGAGGAGCTTTCAGACTAAGACAGAGTAGGAAGGAAGGCCTAGCTATCTACTTCCAAAAATTACCCAGTGAAAACCCTATGAATCACAACAGAATTGTCTGATATAGTGCTGGAAGATGAGCCTCCTGGGTTGGAAGGGACTCAAAATACACAGTGACCACAATGGACTAGCGCATAACAAAGATTGTGAAGATAGCACAGGACCAGGCAATGTTTTATTCTGTTGTACACTGGGTCATCATGAGTTTGAGTTGACTTGATGGCAGCTAGCAACAACATAAATAGATGGTAGGTAGGTAGGTAGGTAGATAAGTAGGAAATAGAATGCAAAAAATGTCGACGAGTGGAGAAACATTTTTATACAATTGCTGATCTCCAGCCTAGAAGTTATCTTTCCACTAGATAAATTTCTATTACCACTATACTTGCAATTAGGCCAAGTGGAGCCCAGAGTCCAGCCCATCAGTCACTGTGGTGCTAACCTCTAGTGATAAACCCTGCAGCAACACATGGGTGGATAAACAGACAGGGCAACAGTCACTTTAGTTTAATGACTACAGAAATGTTGCCTGAATTTAACAAAGAGGTTTGCCCTGCACATTGCAATCAAAGGGAAGGGCAAGAGAAAAAAATAAGGATTACAGTATTGAATTCCAGGAGTCCCTGGGTGGCACGAATGGTTAAATCCTCAACTACTAGCTGAAAGGCTGGCAGTTCAAACCCACCCAGGAGAGCCTTAGAATACAGGCCTGGAGATCTGCTTCTGAAAGATCACAGACTTGGAAACCCTATGCAGCAGCTCTACTTTGTGCACATAGGGTTGTCATGAGTTGGAATCAACCCAATGGCAACTAACAATGGCAAGAACACAGTAAACTCACTTTTATTCTCTTCCCTTAGTTATGAAAAACTATTATTTTTAGTCATCTGCTTAGGTATTCCTTAATAAAGCCTGAATCTGAGCATGAAGCATGGCATTGTCACTGGAGCCATTTACAGAAAGAGTTCCATATGTACCCCGTCTTCCACGAAAGCTCATGGCCTTAAGTCAAAGTTCCTTTTACTGGGGAAGCCAGAAAACAGCCAGAACAGAAGTGAAACGGCTCAAGATACTCACTTATAAAAGGAGGAGTAAATTGTATGAACATTCAAAGCAAACAATTATACATGAGTCAAGTTCCCATCTGATTTTTTTTAATTATTTTTTTCACATACTTGAAATTCTCATTGGTTAGCCTGGTTAAGAATGTGAATTTGCGAATTCGGAGTTGGAAATTTTGGAACATTTAGCATTATCACAGGAGAAAGTAGCTTAGCGTTTGCATGGTAAGGCTTTCTTTGTAAAAATGTTGTTGTGTGAGTTGCTAGAGAGTGGATTCTGACTTATGGTGACCCTTTGGGTTCAGAGTAGAAACTGCTCTGTAGGGTTCTCAAGGCTATGCTTTTCAGAAACAGGTCACCAGGCCAGTCTCTCCGAGGAGCCTCTGAGTGGGCTCAAACAACCAAACATTCTGCTAGTAGTCCAGTGCTTCACTACTTGTACCACTCAGGGAAAGGTTAATTACGGTACAAAGGAAGTCCCTGGGTAGTGCAAATGGGTAACTTGCTCAGCTGCTAACTGAAAGGTTGAATTTACCCACAGACGCCTTGGAAGAAAGCTTTGTAATTGACTTCTGAAAAATGAACCATCAAAGACCCTGTGGACACATATGGGATCGCCATGAGTCAGAGTCAACTTGATGGCAGCTGGTACGGTACGGTACGGTACGGTACGGTACAAAAACTTTCAATCAGAAAGGCTTCAGTACATTAAACCATCTGAAGGATCTCATGATTAACTCCCTGGGTGTGGACATGGGGTGTTTTAGTTTTCAATTGCTAAGGTAACAAATTACAGCAAATTTAGCAGCCTAAAACACCCTTTATTATCTTGCAGTTCTGTATGTCAGAAGTCCATTTACAAACTGGCTCAGCTGGTTCCTCTGCTTAGAAGCTCACATGGTCAAAATTAAGGTGCCCTTAGGTCGGTATTCTATTCTGGAAGCTCCAGGGATGAATCCATTTCCAAGCTCATTCAACTTGTTGGCTGGCTTCAGTCTCTTGCAGTAGAATTGAGGCCTCTGTTTCTTTGCTGTTTGCCAGCTGGGGTCCTGTCTTATCTCCTAGGAGCCTCTCTGCCATCCTTGCACATGAACCTTTTCATCTTCAAGCCAGCAATGTCCCATGAGTCTTCCTTACTCTTCAAATTTCTCTGAATGTCTCTTTCACCCTTAGCTGGGAGAAAGTTCTACTTCTAAGGGCTCATGCGATTACACTGGCTCACCAGGATAATCCAGACTACTCTTGGTATTTTAAGGTCTGCTAACTAGTAACCTTAACCACCTCTGCAAAGTCTCTTTGTCATGTAAGGTAGCAATATCATGGGTGTAGCACCAGAGGGTGAAGGCTATCGGTTTAAAATTCTGCCTACCGTATGGGGAAAAAGTGTGAGGAGGGACTTCGATTTGTAATAAATACTTCTTTATTGTGTGAATGTTTTTTTCTCACCACAAGCAAGTATTAGTTTTTTGTTTTTGTTTTTCATTATAAATTAAAAAAAAAAAATGCCATCAAGTCAATTTGGACTAATAATGACCCTACAGGACAGAGCAGAACTGCCCTATAGGGCAGCTGGTAGATTCAAACTGCCAATCTTCTGGTTAAAAGTTTGTAAAGGGTTAAAAATATTTAAATAGTCATCTATTTTCAAGTGAACTGAATTTCAGAATCTCCTCCCCATTCACAAATAATATAAATTACATTTTTATCTTTTGGTTTGAGTAAGGAAATCTATGAGATATCACTGCTGGATTTAAGGTATGCACTTTAAAGTTATAAATTATATCTGTAAAGGGTTTTTGTTTTTAATTTTATTGTGGTGAAAATATACATAACAAAGCATATGCCACCTAATTTTTACACATAAATTTCACTGACATAGATTACATTCCTCAAGTTGTGCAACCGTTCTTGCTATCCTTCTGAAAGATTTTTACAAAGAAATTTCATTTTTCATTGACATCATATACAGAATTCAAAATATATCTCCAAGTGTGATCAAATGTGATTTATGAAAGAAAAAAAAACTGTTATGCAACTAATGAATCAATATTTTGAAACATGCATTGTATATGTAGCACTAAGCATCGTGAGAAACACAGAAGAGTAGTTGGCCCCCAAGTTACTTGTAATCTCATTGGGAAGACAAAGATAAGAGGCACAAAATAATAACAACCTTGTACCTTGCGTTATGTACGATTTGTACTGTTGGAATTCAGAAGACAGGAGGGAAACTTCCTAAGGAGGGGGAGTTTGAACTCAGCAATGTTCTGTCTTTTTTAATTGCCTTCCATAAACTTCTCCTTCCTAAAGAGGAAGTCTGGTTTTGACCTAGCATAGTCAAAAATCCTAAGGGAGGGTGTAGCTGCTGTATCACTCTATTCCAACCTCTTATCACACTAGTGCAAATTCTTCAAGGCCCTGACACAGATGGCTGCTGAGGCAATCCATGCAAATTACAATGGCCCTTGCAATTCTGGGTCAAAAGAAGTCAGAAGTTATCACAATAAACTTAATTCCTGCTCCACACGTTATTTAATATTAAAGGATAAAACGTGAAAGATGTAGCATTTGGAGAAGAAGCTAAAATCATCAACATCCAGATATTCTAATCCTATCTCTTTCTTCGTATAACCTTGAAAATATCATCAGTTTTTCCTTCAGCTCCTAAACTGACTGATTCGGATTTGGGCAGTGCAAGAAGGTTGTTACTATTCCACTTTTCTTTTCACATTATAACTAAGTGTCCTCCAACTTCCTGGAAATAGTTATCCAGTAGCCTGAAATAATTTCTCCAGAATGTTAAGAGGTTGCCTCAAACAACATCCATCTCTCCTCACCAGTTATCAAACAGATAATTTGACTTGGACTAAAAATGCTGTTTAGCACAGTCCATTCCAAAAGAGGTTATCAGCCAAAGTCAAACACACGAATGTCTGCTCTTCACATTCTTGTTATGTTTGCCAACATTTTAAATAATTTTAGTAACATCATACAGAGTACTTCTTGGACAAGGCTATCTGTGCTGCTCCAGAAGGCTGGAGCCTGGGACTGAGACACACCGATGTTTAGTCCTAGCAGAATATCATTAGTAATAACAACAGAATGGTTAAACTAATAGATAATAAACGGTTTTGTCTATTTATAGTGTTCTGCAATTGAGTTGAAAGAAAACAAACTGGTTGCCATTTAAGTCAATGCTGACTCACAGCGATCCTACAGGACAGAGTAGAACTGCCACATAGGGTTTCCAAGGAGCGACTGGTGGATTCAAACTGCTGACCTTTTGATTAGCAGCTGAGCTCTTAATCGCTGCGCCACCTGTGTTCCCCGCAGTTGACAGTATTCTCTAGCAGCTGCATGGCATAGTGAAAATGTCGTTACTTTTGAAGTAAAACATTAACTGAATTCAAAAGTAATGTAGGTCCTTCACTAGCTAAAAGACTGTGGGAAATTCAGTTAATTTCCCTGGGCCTGAGTTTCTCATTAGTGATATGGGACAGGAATCCCTCGGTGGTACAAACAGTTAACGTGCTAGACGGCTAAGCAAAAAGGTGGAAGCTTGAGTACACCCAGAGGTGCCTCAGAAGAAAGGTCTAGCGACCCACTACTGAATAATCAATCCTCGAAGACCCTATGGAGCACAATTCTATGCCCATGGGGTCACTATGAGTCAGAATAGACTCAATGGCAACTGGTTAATATGGGACCAGTAACACTTATTTCTCAGGTAAATATTACTGAAGCGAAGAACTTAAATCAAGATATATGACAGGAACTTAATAAGTAATATTGTGATTTTTCTCTTATAAGATAAGGACATTGAAACTCAGACATTGAATTGTTTATTTAAAATTTTACAGCAAATAGATAGATGAGATGTCTCACTTGTACCACTTACGGTATCTTCATGTTCTTCCACATGCAGAGGAAGGGGTAGGAAAGACTGATATCCCCCTCCTTACCTCCAACATCAGGAAATAGCAGATCACCTACACACAGAATTTCTACGAGGAACCGTGAGCCTGACTATAGTCAGAGAACTTATCTTCTGGCTGGACAATACTCTTTCACTACAGGTCTAATAGTTTCCAAACTGGGTGGTTTAAAGCAACAGAAATTTATTCTCTCACAGTTCCGGAGGCTGGTAGTTCAAAATCATGTTGTTAGCATGGCCATGCTCTCTCAGAAAGCTCTAGGGGAAGATCCTTCCTTGGCACTTCCAGCTTCTGGTAGTCCGAGACATTCCTTGGCAGCATAACTCTAATCTCTGCCTCCATCTTCACATGGTTGTCTTCCCTGTGTCTCTGTCTCTTCTGTTTTTGTGAATACATGTTAGACTAGGTACTTAGGTATTTAAGTACATATACGAAAAAGGCCAAACCGGTTACAATAAATCATACCAGATTAGGATCCACCCTAGTTCAGTTTGTTCTCATATTAACTGATTAATGTCTCAAAGACACTATTTCCAAATAAGGTCATATTCACAGGTACTAGGAGTTAGGATGTGGACATATATTTTGGGGGAACACAAATCAACCATAACAAAAGTATACTCTCTTAAGTAACTAATTTTACTCAAGGCTCTACATGCAGAGAACCACATACATCCTGCCCAAGTGGCAGAATTATCTGCCCTACACAAATGGATCCCCTCTGGGAGCTGATGTGGGCAAAAGAGACAATTGGGAAATACAGGGAGAAAAAGAGGCTACTTTGAGACCTAATGTAAGCTCCTTTTTAGGAACTGTGAATGATGCATGCAATGCCATCACAATGTAAAATGCATTAAACTGTCAGAGTGAAGATCCTGTCTTCAATCATGTCAAGTCCCTCAAGACTTCAATGTTGAATTTTTAATTAAGAGACCTCCTGACCTTCCAACCCTCCCTCCTCCCCCCAAAAAGAAAGTTCCCTCAGAAAGGAGAATAAATTGATTTTAATAGCATGTAGGGTATATGAAAAAACACAGGTGAAACTGCAAAACCTTTTCTTAAATAGATTTAAACTCAAAATTCCATGAACTGCTGCACAGGATTTCCAAGGAGCAGCTGGTGGATTTGAACTGCCAATGTTTTGGTTGACAGCTAAGCTCTTAACCACTGTGCTACTAGGGCTCCAAGTATTATTACTTAGATATAATTTTGCTTAATAATAATACAGTATAACTGGACTAAACCAAAAGCAAAAAAGTTTCCTGAATAAACCGAATGCTTCGAAGGCCAGCAAAGTAAGGGCAGGAGTTTGGGGACCATGGTTTCAGGGGACATCTAAATTACTTGGCATAATAAAATCTATTAAGACAACATTCTGTATCCCACTTTGGAGAGCGGCATCTGGGGTCTTAAATGCTAGGGAGTGGCCATCTAAGATGCATCAATTGGCCTCAACCCACCTGGAGCAAAGGAGAATGAGGAACACCAAAGACACAAGGTAATTATGACCCCAAGAGACAGAAAGGGCCACATAAACCAGAGACTACATCAGCCTGAGACCAGAAGAACTAGATGTAGCCCGGCTACAACCAGTGACTGCCCTGATGGAGAATGCAACAGAGAACCCCTGAGGGAGCAGGACAGCAGTGGGATGCAGACTCTAAATTCTCATAAATAGACCAGACTTAATGGTCTGACAGAGACTAGAAGGACCCTGGAGGTCATGGTCCCCAGACCTTCTGTTAGCCCAAGACAGGAATCATTCCCAAAGCCAACTCTGGGATTGGACTGTACTATGGGATAGAAAATGATTACTGGTGAAGAGTGAGCTTCTTGGATCAAGTAGACACATAAGGCTATGTGGGTATCTCCTCTCTGAAGGGGAGATGAGAGGCCAGAGAAGGTCAGCAGCTGGCGGAATGGAAATGAAAAAAGAGAGTGGAGGGAAGGAATATGCTGTCTCATTAGTGGGAGAGCAACTAGGAGTATATAGCAAGGTGTATATAAATTTTTGTATGAGAGACTGACTTGATTTGTAAACTTTCACTTAAAGCACAATGAAAATTTAAAAAAATACAATAAATCAAAATCCAGCAACTGGGTGTTGATAATCAATTGTTAGATAGGTTTTTCTAGTTAACAATTCTATTTCCATTTAAAATAGATTTTTCTGTTTAGCCCCAGTGCTGAAGCTATTGGATAAAACTGATGAAAATGTCCTTAGTAAAGAATGTATGACCCTACTTGACATTTTGAAATTTAATAAGTATATTTTCTTTTTCCCTTGGGAGCTGAAATGCAGTGATAAACACTGTTTAGAAGGTTCTAATTTTAGATCTCACAGTAGTTTAAAATCTAGAGTTTCTTTATTAATTAAAAAAAAATTACTGATAAAAAGCAGTTGTTCTGTCTTCATAAATACAATGAAGGCAACAAAGGAAAAATGTCTTCTTCTCTTCTTCCCTTCACTCCCTTGTCCTTTGTAGTCTTCCAGCAGCATCATTATGAGATCTTGAGTCCTAAAAATTAAGCTAAAACTTGAGGCTTTGCTGAACATGAAATCCTATACATTCTCTCCAGGCTAAAATCTCTTGCCTCTGGTTTCCAGGTCTCTTAAAGAGCTCTATCTTCTATGAATGATGACAGAAAAATCACTCATAATTGCTGAGCCACAGAGAACTGGGTATATAAGGCCACATAGGCCATTCATCACCTAGAGTGGGATCCCAAGGACATTGTGCTCAATGACCATTTTTCCAACTTTACAGATGTTGTATTCATGCTTAATTCCCAATGTCTGAATGTTGCCTCGTGTCTAAAAAAGATGCCAACGAACCTTGAGAACATTATGCTGAATAAAATAACTCAGTCACAAAAGAACAAATGTTATATGACCCCTCTTATATGAAATATCTAAAATAGGCAAATGTATTGAGACCAAAGTTTATTAGTTGTTACCAGGGGTAGAAGAGAGAGGGGTAAGGGGAGTCATTGCTTAGGGGACATTGGCTTTCTTTTAATGGTGATGGAATAAATAATTTGGAAACACGCAGCAGTGATGGTTACACAATATGATGAACATAATCAATGTCATTAAATTGCACAAGTAAAAAATGTTGACTTGGCGAATGTTTTGTGACATACGTTTTCACAACAATAAATCAATAAAAAGAAATCTCATCCTTTTGAAATAATAGTCATTTAAAAAGATGAGAAAACTTGGTGTTGACAACCGAAAGTAAATCTGAAAAGACTAAATAAAAACTATCCACGGATTTAACGAAAAGTTCTTCAGTCTTAAACATTTTATTGGATTTTTGTTAGAATCAAGAGTTTTTATTATTTGTTTATGTAAAAGGTTTTATTTTTGCCTAAGTTCCTGGCAATGTAAGCTGTGTTATAGAGGAACATACTGTATCATCTGCTAATGTCTATAAGCCTAATTATTTAGGGTATCATTGAACAAAACACGAATAACTACAGGGGACAAGGATATTAATGAGTGTAGAAAAGACTAATTCATATTTTGCAAGCCAAATAAGTTATTTGCTATCTATAAATGGACTTATATTATGGTACAAAGTTTCTCAAGTATTTTTTAAATAGTAAAAGCCTGTTTAAATGGAATCTTAGAACCCCAATAACAAAAACAATTACAAATCCTGATGTGCTGTTTAAAATGAGTCCCAGTGCTAAAGGCTCAGCTTCTTCACCCCCTAAGATTAACTCTAAAGCACCTCCATAAAAGTCTAGAAATTAGACTTCACCGTATGCAGATTCTGAAGTTTTGAGTTCTAGTTCTTTGTCTGCTACCAAGTTATCGCGTGACATCAGACAGACCACTTAATTACTTTGAGCCTACTCTATAGAATAAAGGAGTTAAATGATCACCGGAAACGGAACCAACTCCAGTAGTCAAAGATTCTGATGATTTGGCATTGTTCACTTTTGTTCATATCCCTCAGCAGCATTCAGATCTGCATGGGATTTCAGACAGTGCATTTTTTCTACCACATCCTCTTTGGAGCAGAGAAGAAATCCTCCCTAAAGTACTTTGTCTTCCAAATACTCCATATACAAGTGACTCACACTTCTTCCTCCAGTGAACAAACATTCACCGAATACCTACTATGCACTAATAAAATAATAATGATGATGATGATAACTAGTACTGGTAGCCCTTGCTTTGCACAAAACAAACAGTCCTCCCTTTGCACAATAGTGCTGAACCATAAAAATGACCATAAAACTGAAACTGTGCAGAGTGATCTTAATAATTGGTGGGGAAAAAAATTACAATTGTTCCATGGCCTTTAAAATTTTTGTCAAAGCATTAAAAGCTCTGTTAGCTGTAAGTGCTTAATCAAATTTTAAAAAATAATAGTACGCTGTAATTTAAAACATTGGAGGCACTGGTGGTTTAGTAGTAGAACTCTCGCCTTCCATATGAGAGACTCAGGTTCAATTTCCACCCAGTGCAAATTCGTGCACAACCACCACCCATCTCTCAGTGGAGACTTGAATGTCACTATGATGCTGAAAAGGTTCAGTGGAGCTTCCAGACCAATGCAGACTACGAAGAAAGACGTGGTGATCTACTTCCAAAATCAACCAGAGAAAACCCTAGGGTTCACAATGGTCCAATCCACAACCCATCCTGAGGATGGCACAGAACCAAGCAGAGTTTCTGTTGTACACGGGGTTCCCGTGTGCTGGGGCCAACTCAATGGCAGCTAACAGCAACAACAAGAATTTAAAACATTAGGAATATTGAAAATTAAAATATTTTATTTCTTTGTAAAAAATTTATCAAGGTAGTTTGAACAGTGTTTACATTCTTCATATAGCTTATGGTACAGCAAGCATCTTTTCTATGCCTTGGTGCATTGCTATACTCCTTTCTAAGCTTGGATCAGCTTCCAACATTTTATCCTTTGTGCTTTCAATTTCACGAAATATCTCCAAGAGTTTCTTTAAGTGAATTTTTTGCTGGTGTCATCTTCACTGGGATATCTTCATTCTTTCCATTGGTTTCCTCATTCATGTCCTTAAGTTAGCCCCTCACTAAATTCCTCTGGCTGCATATTTAAAGCTTCTCAAATGCTGGCAGTGTCAATATTTCTGTGGTCTATTATTTCCTCTGTAACTCCATTTACAATCCATTTGAATCCTGCAAAGTTATTTGCACAACGTGCTACAAGTTTCTACCATATTACATGCATATTACTCAGTGTTACTTCCTGCCATGTTGCGTGAATGTTTTCAACTTCATGCTTTGTATCATATGTCTTATAAAACTCTGCTAAGGAAATTGCATTATCTCTAGTTGTAGCATCAATAGGCTGTCTGAAAGTCCATTTAAGATAATCGGCTTTAAAAGTTGAAATAACTGCTTGGTCCATTGACTGTATTAATGAGGTTGCGCTTGGTGGTAAAAAGCAAATTTTCACATTTTCATTTAAGTTTTCAAGAGAGTCGGGGTGACCTTGAGCATTATCCAATGGTAGTTAAATTATTTTGCCTAACGTTGGGCAAAATGAAACCAGTCATGAAGCAATGTTATTATAACCCATAGCCTTTTATTTGCAGACTAAAACATTGGTAAAGATGCTTTGCCATGATTTTTAAATGCTCTTGGATTCTCAGACTGATAGATAAGCATAGGTTTTAAGTTGAAATTCACTCTCCGAGCTGCTTTGTTCTAAGAGTTAATCTATTTTTAACACCTATATGTCAACTTCCTGATCCTGTGTCTTCCATTGCCTGTGTTCTTGATGGAATTGCCTTCCAAAGACCTATCTCATCAACGTTAAACATGTGCCAATCATCAGAACCCTACCTTCCTCAAAACTGGTCACTTCCAACTCATGACAACTCCATGTGTGTTAGAGTAGAACTGTGCCTCACGAGGTTTTCAACACTAGCTTTTTAGAGGTACATCACCAGGCCTTTCTTCCAAGGTGCCTGTGAGTAGACTTGAACTTCCAAACTTTCAGTTAGCAGCCGAGCAGAATAACCATTTGTACCACCCAGGGACTCCATCTTCTGTACTGAATTCTTCAAAGCTGGGTGTAAAGTTCAGAGCAGTATTTTTATCTGTACTAGCTTTAGCAGATGGCTTAATATTAACTAGTTCATGCAGGCCTAGATTTTAACCTACGTTTGCTTTGCTGTCACCATTTTCAAATCTTCTAATCACATCTAATTTCACTCCCAGCATTGTTATTTGCTGTTTCTTCGCTGCACATTCATCTTTACTGGTTAATTCTCTCTTTTGATTACCTATTTTATAGAATGTTACACAGGTTTTATCACTGGGAAACTAGGAGGCAACACAACTATAAGCTTTGCTTCAAGTGCATGAACTGAGTCACAGATATGCAGTGACCAGTCACCCACAGACTTTGAAAGAAGTGATGTGATTGGTCACTGATCATGATGGGCATCTGCTGTTTACATTGTGGTTTGGGGGCTAAAGAGCTAGCAATGAATTTGTACTTTATGTAATAACTTACAGTTCATATACCATGATAACTCAAATTTGAACCATATTGGTGGGGGACTGGTGTTATTTATAACTAAACTGTGTAACAGAAATTCTTGCATACTGCAGCTGTGCAAAGCAATAACTGTCCATACTTATTAAGCACTTACTGTATACCAGACCCTGTTGTAAGAGAATTACTTATATTGATTCATTTAATCTTCACAACAACCCTCTAACATAATAGGTACTATGATTATACCCATTTTACAAACCAGACACTGAGACAAAGAAAGTCGCTTGCTCAAGTTTACACAGCTTGTAATTCTATTATGGTCTTATCATAAGCTTTAAAATGTTATCATTTCGTTTTGGTTTTGTTTTTCCTTTATCTCACCTAAATTTAGTGACTTAAGATTTGGCAGTGTATAAAGGTCATAGCCTTACTGCTGTTCTTTTCACTTAAAACTATTTGCAAATGATATGCAACAGGGTCACTTAATCTAATCTTTCTGGCCCACTGTTTCCATTTGTGGTTTCGAGACAATTTCAGGGGTTCCTTTTAAATTTAAAATTCTATAACTTTTTAACATATTCTTAAAGTTCAAGTTTTCCTTCCTGTCTTTTATTTTAAAGACAAATATAATGTTAAGAAACTCGACACTAACTGAATTGTACTCTCTTTAATGTGGATCCACGAAATGGATGACCCTTGCAGCTAAATTGTGATTAGACCAAAGAATGGCCCACTCTGGTCTATTAAAAACATGTATGTAATCCACGTGGTTAGGAACTTGCATGGTGCTCATAGCCTTTAACCTTAATTGAGAAACCCATACATAAGGGTAAGAGGAAAGAGTCTCTCTTCTCTCTCTGGCGTTCTGATCTCTGCTTCCATTGCACTCACCAAAAAAAGAAAAAAAGTTAATGTAAGCCATGACAATGAAAAATATGCTGATAATGTATATTTAAGGAGCCTTCTACAAGCAAACAGTGACTAAATTACACAGATTAGAGCAAAAGAAAGGTATTGAAAGAGCTGATACTGCCTTCCCATCTCCCCATCCCACCATGAATTGTTCCCCTTAAACTTAAGAAAGGAGAGTGGAGATGTTCTGCCTAGGAATAGGATCTGTCCAGATATACCAAAAAAAAAAAAAAAATGATCATGTGAAACCTTCTCCTGGGTATCCATGTAATCTTCAGTGTAATGTAGTCAGTTTCTTATGTATTTATTAAGCAGGAGATTCAAGGGCATACCTTGGAGCTAGAGGATGAAAAAAGCCAAGGTCAGGAAGAAATCTCACCTGAATCTGCCATGCAAAATTCAGAGACTGTGCAGATTGTGTTGTGTTTTGTGAAATATTCTTCTGCCTAATATGAATCTAGACACTACTGTCTGTGGGACTTGGTGTTTGTTCGGGGGAATGAGTGAGCTTGTGTGTATGCATGCGAATTCAGTATTTACCATCTGAATGACCAAGGAGAATTCTTATTCTTCATCTCTCTCTGGCATGGATGCCAGAAGGGGATCAGACTGAAAGTTTCTAAACCTACCCCGAATATTTTTTACTGGAGTCATAGATTGCCAAAGTTCATCCTAGACTCTTCTGCAAAGCATACTCCAATTCCTGCCACTAGATGTTACTGGAGCTTTAAAGTCTCAAATAAAGAGAAATGGACTGCTGGGAATTACCCTGTTACCAGAGGAGGGTGGGAGACAGGTCTTAGGGCAATACTGAGCCTAATGGGGGGTGAAGAATTTTAAAGAAGGAAGTGCCTTTCCTCGTAAGAAGGCCAACATGATGTCAGTGAGCAAGATAGGAACTGAGGCATTTGCTTGAGACAACCCTCAAAAAGGGTTTAAATAGCTGTATGTTTTTCCCTTAGATAACAGGAACTGTTACATGAAACAAAGGATTAAAATGTTCTCTTCCTATAATATATTGCTGTTGTTGTTGTTAGCTACCGTCAAGTTGACTCCAACTCATGGCTACCTTATGTACAACAGAATGAAATGTTGCCCAGTCCTTGAGTCATCCTCACAATCGCCAGCGTGTTGAAGTTTATTGTTGCTGCTACTTTGCCAACCCATCTCACCAAGTGTCTCCCATGCCCTCATTGGCCCTCTGTGTCATCAAACACGATGTCTTTCTCCAGTAATTGATCCCTTCTAATGTCATGTCCAAAGCAAATGAGTCAGACAGTGTTCCGTCATGATCCATAAAGTTTTTGTTGCTAATTTTTAGAAATAGATCACAGGCTTTTCTAGTCTGTCTTAGCCTGGAAGCTCTGCTGAAACCTGTTCACCGGGGGGTGGGGATTCTGGTGGTATTTGCAATACCAGTGGCACAGCTTCCAGCATCACAGGAACATGCAAGCCACAACAGTACAACAAACTGACAGACAAGGAGGTGGTTCTATGATGTAGTTCCCTTTAACCACCTCCCAATACTTCAATAAAGTTGTATATGTAGTGTGAGTTTTAGTAGAATAAAAAACCAAGAAACAGAGCATGAGAAGGAAGTACGATCTGCCACAGACCACCGTTCTGCTGATTCTTAAGCAGAGGGAGGAGGCCTTTTGAGAGGCCCATGGTCCGAGGGGGCAAGGAGCAAAGTAAATGTTGGCCGACAGTAGAACTGGGAGCAACAGGGTAGAGCTGGTCTTGAAGATGCAGGTGCAGCAGATGACTCAAGAGCTAATGTGAAATAAACTTCATTTTCCCAAATTCATGTAGGAAAGCCATCACAAAAGAAAGAAACTGCCTTATGGGTTACAGAAGCTTTAAACATTAGGCAGATTCAGGTGAGGGACCTTGAATTAGAAGACTTCATATATCCCCTGAGCTATCAAATGAAATATCTGCCCCAGCTTTTTAACACACACATTTTAAGCTCATATTTATACTGAAGTATCACAAAATAGAACAAATCTTTTGGGAATGGTGAAAAGGAATTGCCAGTTTGTTAGTGAAGCATTGAATTTTCTTTGTTACGGATTTCTTAGGGGCTGACTAAATTATTTCATCCAGGTATATAAGTGAGAAAACAAGAACAACAACAACAAAAAAAAATATTACTAGGACAGGCTTTATAAGCCAAATACATATATTAGACTTGGAAAACTGCCAACTGTTAAAACCTCATTTGGCTTGCTGACCTCATCTGAATTGAGAAGATATGATTGCAAAACCTATAAAAGCTGTGTGGGTTTCTTTTTTTTTTTTTTTTTCCAGTCTGGCACAGAAAAGTAGAAATAAGGTAACTCTTCATCTTCCCCACCCATGGCTTAGTCATCATAAGGTAATTACAAATTATAACCTGACGACCACAAGCTGAAATCAAATAAGTACTTCACTCTCTGACCCCAAGGCAGGTTCCTCCATATCTGTTTGAAGGCTTACTCCAATAACATAAGCATTTGTTTGAAAATATTTTTATAGCTTGAGTTCAGTTACCTTTTTACTAAGCTATTTAAAGCGAATTGCATGAGTCCAAATGGATCTCAAATCCTCTGAGAAAAAATGCACTATCCGAATCCAAACATGGCATAGAGCTGAGTGAAAGCTCTATTAGGTCAAACGGATAAGGCATATCCTGCTATGAGAAGAGGGAAGCAGGACAAGGACCATCAGAAGAAACTATACAAGGCTCCAGGAGGAAGTAGATGTTATCAACAAAATGCCTTTTATAGCTGGTGCTCCATCTGCCACACAGACGCCACATCTGTGTTCCATCCATCCTGCATACCTAAGTGCTCAAGGGGTAAAAATGGTGACCCAGCCCCATTGCTAACCCACATGATTAATGAAACCATGTTTGGAACAAACATTGGACTTTTTAAAAGAAGAGATTTATAAATGACAAGCTTTATCATTCCCATAGAAGAATGGCAAACTGTCAACATTTTATTCTTTGTAAATATTGAGAAAGCATAGGAAAAAGGAAAATCTAAGGAGCACATTTTTTTAATTGGGTTATCATGAGATTATAAAAATAAATGAGCTTTAGCACCTGAAATCACCTAGTGTGGAAAGATAAGTAGCAGTGTGTTAAAATGCGTTTCCTCTTCTTGATGGAGTCCCGGCAGAGAATGGGTTAAGCATTTGTCTGCTAACCAAAAGGTCATTTGAATCCACCAGCTGCTCCTTGGAAACCCCTATGGGGCAGTTCTACTCTGTCCTATAGGGTCGCTATGAGTTGGAATCGACTCAACGGCAACGGGTTTGGGTTTTTTGTTGTTTTGGTTTCTTCTTCTGGAACATGTGGATGGGCTATATTCTTCAGCCTCCCATGAGCTGGGTGCAGCCATGTTCCAGGGCCCTGCTCAATAAAATATGAGCAGATGTGATATATGCTACTTCCAAGCCTGCCCTACAGAAACCTCCCACACATGCTTCATGCTCTTTTTTCCTCCACAAACTAGATGCAGTTGGTGATGTGCTCCATGAACCAGCAGCATTGGCATCACCTGGAGCTTGTTAGAAATGCAAAAATTTAGGCCCAACCACAGAGCTCTTGAAACAGAATCTAACAAGCTCCTCCACGTGATTCATATATGCATTGACGCTTGAGAAGCACTGGTTTAGACTAGATGACAGAGCTACAAGGTGGAAAGAGGATGACTCCCCACATTGTCACATGGAGGAGAGCCACCAGTTGACCAAAAACATCTGCCTCGGATTGATGTATATGAATGGGAAATAAATTATGCATGGGCCATCTATTTTTTTGTTTCTATTTGTTAACACAGATGAGTCTACTTCAGCAAATACAGCTAAACATCTGAATTCCTAAGCCATCTCAGGCCTGGACTCTGTCCTTCTAGAATTTGGGATACAACAAATCTCTTAGAAGCAGCTTAAACTAGCCAAGAAGTATAAGGCTATTTATCACATGACAAATTTCTGCATGGCCCCAAGCTGAGGGTACTTTTTTTTTTTTTTTAATGGTACCAGGAGACAAGTTGTATAAAATAAAGATAGGAATTTCCAACCTCCATGTATTTCCAGGTCAGGCTTCCTTCCACCCATTATTCCATAATGTTTTAAAAGGGCCAGAGTCAGTTCCCACATCCCTGCTGGCTTTGAGCATCTTTCATTTTAAGAATGAAATCATTCTTCACGGCATATTATGAGCCTTTTTTGTCAGGTAGTTAACTAAACTGGCACCAGTTAACTGTGATCTAAACTTTATACTGACAGACCTGGCAACAGGCTGACATTCTTTGCACTAATTTTGGCTGCCCAATCTGAAAAAAAAAAAAATTGAAATATGATTTATCTTAAGCTGACAGCAGTCTTCATCAGAGTGCCAGCCACTGACAGAGTGAGGGAAAAGACCCAGCATAAAATCCTAGCTGAACAAGCTCTTAAGGCAGGAAGAAAGAATTGAGAACCCCTGTTCCTCAAAGTCATAATTTAATTTAACAACCAAGGCTGAAGGGAAAACAAATGTTTCTTACTAAGCCTCACCATCAACAATCTATTTTTCTCCAATACCACCTTTGTCTTACCTTGTAAAGCCCAGGATTATCATCCCCAAGCCTTGCCATAATGCCTGACACACACCAACTATTCCAGCAGCTCAGTAGGGCCCCTGAAATGCAATTATAGGCAAAGATCTAATAAACCAAAGGTTAGCAACAGAAATGTGAACGCTGTTAACTGTTTTTCAGTGGGGCTGATGTGAAAGCCAGAAACTAACCAGCTGAAGGAACAATGACACAGACGGGAATGACAAAATTGGAAAAATCCATCAGCATAATCATGGTGTATAAATGACAGTATCTGGGTAGTGGCAGAATCATTTGACCATTAGGCCCCAAATTGTTACACCTCTCTTTTCCCAATGAAAATGAGATGCAGAAGTACTTTCAGACATTAACAAGATGCTGTCTGGAACGTTATTAATATTTCTTAGACCAGTCATGCTTTATTAACAACCCAAGCACCTTCTTGTTTTCAGAGTATGCCAACATTATGTGCAAAGACATTAACTTGTTGCTGTTTGTTGTCATCTAAAAAAAAAATAATAATAATTTTTTTTTTTTTTACTTTCAGTACAATTTGGTATGAGATGTATATTTACTTGCATGAATACTAAAGATGAGCAAAATAAAATAGCCCTGGATTCTGTGTTTAAATCCTTGCATTCATGTTAATGGTAATCAAGGAGACGGGGTGGGGGGAGTACATACTGCCTAGAAGCTAAAATTATTTCCTGTGTTATTCGTTACCTAGTGCAGTCAACCAGGGTGAACAAAGTTCTCCTGGGGTGATACTGTTCACTCAGATGAGCTGAATTGGACACTATGGTGCCATTAAATGCATCCCAAATGATCTTTTGCTGAATGGTAATCTTTGAAGTAAAAGAAAAAAATAATTTTTCAGCCTCTTTATCTCTATTAACATTTTGGCAGCCAAGATGTAGATGCAGAAATAAAACCACGTAAGAGACCAAACATAAACTCCTGTGCATGGCAGACCCCCAGTCAATATGCTATTGGCCATTTCCTCTCTACACGCTCTCCACCCTTAGGTCCACCTTCCTTCTTATTGCCCTGCCACCACAGCCCCCGCCCATCCCACGAACGTCCAGCTGACTCTCCTGCAACTTCTCCCAGACCTCTTCTCCCAGGCAGCAGTCCATGCCCAACTTCCTTCCTTACCACCTCTCCTCTATTAAGACAACTTTTCATGTGGCCCATTTCTTTACCTCCACTTCCTGTTGATTAGCCCATACTAAGTTGCCAAAGGGAAACCCTGGTGGCACAGTGGTTAAGAGCTATGGCTGCTAACCGAAAGGTCAGCAGTTCAAATCCACCAGGGGCTCCTTGGAAACCAGATGGGGCCAGTTCTACTCTGTCCTGTAGGGTCACTGTGAGTTGAAATTGACTCGAGGGCAACAGGTTTTTTTTCTTTTTTTGGTAAGTTGCCAAAGGCCAGCATTCCTTTGGTGCTTTGAAACCAGATAATATTTGCATAACAGAGTCCTTCTGTGTTTTAATCCTCCAAAAAATGACTCATAGAAGAATTTAGATATTGTGACACCAGTGGTGGGCGTAGAGGAATAGTTTTGAATAGGCAGGCTTCTTAGCTCCTTTCAGATAGCTAGATGAAGGTGGCTGCTTTCTCTGCAAGTATATAAGAAAAAAAAAAACAGTATATAAGACTGACGTAAAAAAAAAATACTGTCGAATTGATTGTGACTCATGATGTCAGAGTAGAACTGCGCTCCTTCGGATTTTCAGTGGCTGAGTTTTCAAAGTAGATTGCCAGGCCTTTTTTCTGAGGCACCTCTCTGGGTAGACTTAAACCTCCAACCTTTCAGTTAGCAGCAGACTGTTAAAAAAAAAAAAAAAACTCTCGGAAAAAGATAAGACAAAAGAAAGACTGTTTCAGTCTCTTTATTTCTGTTAACATTTTTGATAGCCAGGGACTTAGAAAACAAACAAAAAAATTATGTAATGTAGGAAGGGAAATGAAGGGGAAAGACAGGGAATAAGAAAGAAGAGAAGGAAAAGTGACAGTGGCAGTCATGGGCAATCAGTGCTATTATATATTTTACTGAATCTCAAAAATCTTTATGGTGCCCCTCCCCCCGTTATTTTATTGGTGATGTTCCTAAGCTTCAGAGACAAGAGGTAACTTATCCAAGGTCACATAGAGAGTAAGTGGCAGAGCCAACATTAAAGCCATCTGTCTGACTCCCAAGTTCATTCACTTCCCTTGGCCCATGCAACCTTAAAAAAAAAAAAAAAAAAACCCATTGCAGTGAGTGTATCCCGCCTCATAGTATATTCCATCCATCGTTCTGTCAGATAAGTGGAAGGGCCTAATTTCTTTACTTTGTCATCAAAGGAATTTTTTTCTGAGGCTTCACTCTTAGACCTAAACTCTTCTCAAGTATTACTTTTCCTAATGCTTCTAAGGAGCCCTGGTGGCTCAGTGGTCAGCAGTTCAAGTCCAGCAGCTGCTCCTTGGAAACACTATGTGGCCGTTCTACTCTGTCCTATAGGGTCCCTATGAGTCAGGATCAACTGACAGCAGTGGGTTCGGGGTTTGTTTGTTTGTTTGTTTTAAGAAGGCAGATTAAGGAGGCAGTGCCCAGCAGGGTAACGAAGCTTTGGTGGTTCAGTGATTCAGGCGCTAACACAGAGCACCTATGTATGAAATTGTGTCTTCAACTATTATCCGCTCTCCTCTTGAGTAATGTCAATATTTCAAACTTCTCCCCATTTGGGAAAATAAGGATTCTTTACCTGCAATATGATCATGATTGAGTTTATAAAGAGGTGGAATTCTCTTTCAAAGGAACAAGGGAAACCACTGGGGAAGGCCTTTGGGTAAAGATGCAGATCTTTAGGAGCATGAGACACAAGGGCTCACACTGAACTTGCCTGTTTATGGCATTACTGCAGCCGAGCCCCAGAGGGCTGAGGAGGGAGAAATGGAGCTGTGTGACACGATGAGTACTGGCAACTTCACGCCTGGGGGTGGGGGAGGTGGAGAGAGGGGACAAATTCAGCCTGTGGGCTGTCTCATTCTCACCACCCCTAAATTCCCCATCCTGTGCTAGGAAAGCATCTAGGACTGCACAATAAGAAACAGGAAATGGCTTTGTTTTTTTATGGTTTTTAACCTACCACACCTAATGAAATTGTACATTTAAGGCTGTAGATAAGCTCAAAAAAATTACTTAAAACCAGTCAGATTAAGGAGGCAGCTATGAGTTGAAATCGACTCCATGGCAATGGGTTAGTAAGGTTGACCAAACAGTGGAATGAGGCATTGGTGTTTCAGTGGTAGAATTCTTGCCTTCTATGTGGGAGACACGGATTCGATCCCTGACCAGTGCACCTCAGGTGCAACCACCATCCTTCTGTCAGTGGATGCTTACATGTTTCTATGATGCTGAATAAGTTTCAGTGGAGCTTCCAGACTGAGACAAACTAGGAAAAAAGGTCTGGTGATCTACTTCTGAAAATCAGCCAACGAAAATCCTATAGATTATAATAGCTTGATCCACAACTGATCATGGGGATGGCGCAGAACTGGGCAGCTTTTGGGGGTCAACGTCATAGCACCTAACAACAACAGCCATCGAGTGGAGGGATAACAGGGTTGAGAGTCATGTCTTTGCCATCTATGTGTGATTGAGCATGTGTGTGAAATGCAGGAAGTGACTAACACTCACTAAAGTCTTGTCCAAGTCCAGAATTTTTTTCACCGTCTTTCCCTGTTGCTCGAGACAACGGTTAAGAGAAGGAGATACTGAGGCTATTTTAATATCACTTTCCCGACATCTCTACGGAGACTGCTTTAGGCTTTTCTCCTTGCAGTGATTCTCGCTGTTGCCTCTGTCTACTGCAAAACCTAAGCCAAACCCAGGGAAGCTTCCTTTGTGAGGGATTCAAATGACCCCTTCCTGAGACACAAGCACTGTCCCGTTTGATCTGCACAGTAACTGAATAATAAGCATTAT
The DNA here is from genome assembly GCF_024166365.1 of Elephas maximus indicus. Classification (NCBI taxonomy): domain Eukaryota; kingdom Metazoa; phylum Chordata; class Mammalia; order Proboscidea; family Elephantidae; genus Elephas; species Elephas maximus. Next base: position 48,176,968 of record NC_064824.1, read on the forward strand.
TGTCACTACTTTACAGATGAAAAGAATGAGGCTTAGGCGTATTAAGTGAGAAGAAGCTCAAGGCCACTAGCAAGGCTGCAGTGATATTTGAATCCAGTTGACTGAAGCTGTCAGGGGAGACTCTGAACCCTCAGCTTTCATTCTTTACAAATGCCTGCCTGTCCCCCTCTCTGTGCACTCCAGGTGAGGTATCCAAGAACGTGAGGCATAAGGGTGTTCCGATGCACTGAAAAGCTGCTTCAAATTCTGTTGAAAAAGGGAGATTTACCAGGACATGAAATTTTGCTTTGCCTCAGTCTAACAGGTCCAGTTCTGGTCCCATACCCCAACTGCTGCCGAGAAAGAAATGAAGTCATGGAATGATATGATGGCTACAGGTAGGTCACATTTGGGAGTAAACTAAGCTCCCGACCCTCAGTGTGGAGGATTCTGGGGAAACCTGGGCTCAGACCAAGTCCAGGGACACAAAATTGCATGTTTGTTAGTGTTCTATACGTAGGTTCTGAGCTAACCCAGAAGACTGAGATACCGTGAAAAGAGCAGAAAGAATGATTGAGTGCCTCACCGTGTATTTGCTAGAAGTATAGTAGAGAGAATTGTAGTATCGAATTAATTAAATTCAATTACATGACCTTTGAAATTTCCACAGCTAGGGTTCCATGAGAAGAAACATTCCCTTGTATTCTCATGTAACTTTGCACATTTGAGGAGGGGCTGATGAGAACAGTAACAGCTGTAATAGTTGGTATTTATTGAGCCCTCATTATGTGCCAAACGCTCTTATCTCTGGTTCGTAAATACTGTAACCCAGCACCATAAGGACAAAGAGGTAGAATAAGGGCAGCAACAAATTAATCAACGAAGTAGGGATTTTTGAGTGGCGTACAAGGGGGATTGTAATTCATTTCAGTAGGTGGCTCAAGACTTGTCCTTCAGCAATGCAGATAAAACATTAGATAAACGAGGCTTCCAGAAGCTGTCTCATCATCGCCATATCCCTGGCAGTATACACACCGCAGGTCTGCAGGAGAAAACACAGTGCAACTGGGTTAAGGATGATGCTTTTGACAAGTGATGCTGATATGAGGGGCAGCTGTGGCCTTTTCTGAACTCTCAGAGTCTATAGTGACAATCATAGCAGTAATCATGATTTGTGAAAATGTTTTATTATATGCATTTCCCACTTCATTATTTACTTCGATTAACTTGACACTATCTTTGTCGTTGTTGTTAGTTGCTGTCAAGTTGGCTCTGACTCAAGATGACCCAATCAAATGCAAAATGAACCAGGGCCCAATCCCATGCCATCCTCATATTCACCAGCATGCTTGAGTACATAGTTTCCTTCTGACTTAGGGTGTTCATCTTCCAGCACTGTATCAGAAAATATTATGTTGTGATCCATAGAATTTTCACTGGCTAATGTTTGGAAGTAGATCACCAGGCCTTTCTCCCTGGTCTGTCTTAGTCTGGAAGCTCCACTGAAATCTGTCCACCATGCCTGACCCTACTAGTAATTGAAATCCAGTGGTATAGCTTCCAGTACCAAAGCAACACACAAGCCATCACAGTACAACAAACTGCTAGATGGGTGGTGGGTCACTATCTTAGCACTTAACTATTGCCCTCCTTGGACTCCTCCCCAAATAGCTCCCCGTCTAACTCACGAGCCCTTGTAATTTTCTGTGAAATATCAGCTCCCTGATAAATACACAGCAGATGCTCCGTAAATACCAATGGAATGGAGCTGAAAATTAATCCTGAAGGTCCCCGGGTGGCACAAGCGATTTGTGATTGGCTGCTAACCTAAAGGTTGGAGATTCAAATCCACTCAGAAGAAAGGCTTGGTGATCTGCTCCCATAAAGATTACAGCCAAGAAAACCCCATGGAGCAGTTCTACTCTATAACACATGGGGTCGCCATGAGTCAGAATCAACTCGACAGCAACAGGTCTTTTGGTTTGTTTTGTTTTGGTGCAATTAGCAGCCACTTCCAACAGGTACGCGTGGGAAAACTGTCCTCTGCTGGGATGACAGCTGTGACATGTAATATCTATTGTAGTCTGTTAGTTTCCCAAAAAGTCTGCTGTAGTCGTGAGGATACCCCCTGGTCTGGACTGTCGTCTCTTTGAATTCTTTCTCAGCATTCCATTGCTACACTGCCCTCTTGAGGCTTTTTTTCAACAGGCCCTTGAAGCTCTCTTCAGACTTCTTTTTTTGTTGACTCCCTTGGGCCTTTTTGGGGTCCTACTGCCTGTCAATAATTTTTCACAACTTCAGCCCTATGGAATTTTACCACGGTAGCCAATCCAGAGGCTCTTTGTCAACCTCTAAAGGTCTACCCTTAGATACTCTGTTTTGGCATGGAATCAGGATTCTACCTTTTTAGTAAGTACCACCAGGTGATTTCTGATTCAGGTGGTCCATGAATCACCCTTTGAGAAACACTAACTGTCTCAAAGGAATTATGATTAATTATTACCATGACTCCTAGGAGCCAGAATCCTGAGTATGCTTCGCCCCTGGGGTCCTAGAATCAGTGCTAGTTTTCCAGAAGTCAGCTGTACCAGCCAAAGTATTTTCTGCAAGAAAACACCAGAAAGAAAACTGGGTTTAGTCAGAAGCCTATGCATGTACTTAGATACCAGATGGAGAAGGAATGAAGCCAGAGTCACTGGAAAAGCAACCACATCAAGAGGAGAATGAGGTCAGAAGTCGTGTTTCTGTCCATGTGATTTGTTTTGGCAGAAGCCCAACTCCTCTGTGGCCATGCCATCATTAATTTAAAGCAGCAATACTCCTTGCTTGCCAGCACTTACATGTGGTGTTATGGAGATCCTTAAACAAAATTGTAAATAAGTTAGAGCAGTCTTCTGCCTATTGCCCTTCTCTCTTGGTTATCTTTCTTCCCATTTTCTTGTACAACTTCCATTCATTTACCTAACAAGTTGTCCAATGACAAGGAAACCTCACGACAGGGTGATGTCAAGTCTCTGATGGATCTAAGAAGAGTTGTTTATTTTCAGTTTTTCAGCACTTTTATTGTTGTAGAAACAAGAATGTTGACTTCAAAGCTTTTTACATGCCATACTGCAAACTGGAAGTCATCTAGATTTGCCTGTCTAAACATATTATATAAATGGAATCAGACTACATGGTCTTTTGCATATATATTTTTTTGTTTGTTTAAAACAAGGCTTTTGAAGTTTACCCACGTTGTAGCATACATCAGTAGTCAATCCCTTTTTATTGCTAAATAGTATTCCATTGTTTGTATGTACCACATTTTGTTTATCTATTCTCCAGTTGATGCCCAATGGATAATTTCCATTCATTATGAGTTCCATCATTATGAATAATGCTATGATGAATATTTGCATACCACTGTTTGTGTGGACATATGTTTTCATTGCTCTTGGGTAGACTCTTAAGAGCAGAATTAGCTCTGGGTCATATGATAATTTTATAATTAACTTTTCAAAAAAGTACAAACTGTTTCCCAAAGTGATTACACCATTTTACATTCCTGCCAGCAGGATCTGAGGGTTTCAGCTTCTCTACATCCTCACCAGCAGTTGTCACTCCGGTCTTTTTCTGTGATAGCCATTCTAGTGGGTGTGAAATGATATCTCACTGTGATTTAAAATGCATTCCCCTAATAACTAAGGATGTTGCACCATTTCATGTGCTTATTAGCCATTAATGTGTCTTATGGTCATTGGTTTTAAACATAATGTTATAATATCATTAATATGGAATCACTGAATTTTCAAAATAGACCAAAACATCAAAATTGTATAGTCTAACCCCTTTATTAGAAATAAGAGAAGTGAAGACGGTATATACGAAGTGTTTTACTTAAGACCTAGAAACAATTTTATGGTAAATTGGGACTCTGATTCCCTAACTCTGAATTTACTTAAAATGGAATTTCCCTTGCTTACCTGGCAGTAATTAAATCATACTCTAAAATAGTTATTAGCAAAAAGAAGCTATAATCTAGACCGTCAGAAGCCACCTAACTTCAAGTGGAGTGAAGAAAATCAGGATCATCACAAAGGTGATTCCTGTGAGGTAGAGGTCAAACATACCTCCACTCTCAAACTTTCTCACCTTTTCTGACACCAACTGCCCACCTCCCCCAGCACTCTCTGCTCCATGTTGGGTTTGATAATTCATCGTAATGGCCACACACAACTCACAGACCACACTCACAGGCTTATTAGGGAAGTAATAGACTACTACTCAGGGTCAGAATCAACTTGGAAGTAATAGGATACAACTCAGGAGACAGAATAGAGTTCTTCAAGCAGTACAGCTTCCAACCGAGACAGCTCTCAGCTTTTTCTCAGCGATGCCGGTAGGCAGGTAGCCTTTCTCTTAGCCAGGCCTGCCATTCGACCTTCTCTCAGCAGTGCCCTGCTTCAACAAAGGTTGAAGAACTTTAGCTCTGCCAACAAGTGCCCAGAGGCACCCCATTCAGCCAGTGAACTTCCTGCCCAAAAGCACTCAGATCTCTCTCAATTCATGGGGTCAGCAAGTCCACTGCAGCTGGCTCACGCCCATCTCCTGGTTTCCACAGTTCATACTGCCGCAGCTGCTTCTCTTCCACTGGGCTTTGCTGTGGTTGCTGCTGCTTCTCACCATCTCGCACCTTGGCCCATGTTACAGCTCTCTCTCTTCTGTGTCTAGGAAGTTCTCAGCACAGGGACCCCAGGTCCAAAGGACATGCTCCACTCCTGGCTCTTCTTGATGGTAGTGAGGTCTCCTTCAACCTCTGTGGAATTTTCCCTTGTCAACTTCAAAGCATAATCCTCCCACCAGGATCACAAATTCACCAATCCCCTTGTTAGGTCACCGTCACTTAATTTACATAGTAATTGAACAATTCCCCACCCCCCAAGATCTCTCAATCCTATTGGGTGACTTTACAACCCTAGTTGCAGAGCAGACTGACCAATCCCTGCAAAATAGACTAATCATAGGGCAGGTTGTGGCCTATGCAGCTATTTTTGGCAGAGTTATAAACCTAAGGCCAGAAAGGCTACATATATGAGAAACTCATTGTACTGTAGAAACGAATAAATGAAAAGCCAAAACTATGGTCTCCTTGGAAGGAAGTATTGGCTTACTCATCCCTGCACCTACCAAAGATCTCTTACCCACTGAAGGTGCTTAACTGATATCTGTTGAATGGAATGAGATGAAAAAACATTAATGAACCCTCAGTCCAGTCAGGATTATATCAAAGTCAGGTACAATCACATTTCTTGAGTATATTGAGCATACTCTGGATTTCCTATCATTATACAGTCTTAAAAAGTTTGTTTTTTTTTTTAATACCATGGACACCAATAGTCATAAATGTATTGGCTCAGAGTGGTACATCCTCTGAGCAACTGCCTCAGCATTCCCTAGAATATTTTAAAAATACAGATGGCCAGCCTTGTCTCCAAACTTACTGAACAGAGTCTCTGATGGTGAGCCCTGGGAATCTACATTTTTCAAAATTCCTCCAGGAATTCATATGCACCAACACCATTGACACAATACATGCTGTGCTTATTATGGGAGTGTTTACTTGAAGGCATTAGGTAGAAACAGAACTGGTGATTCAGAAGGGATTCTGGTGCTAGAAAAATAAAAGAACATCCTAGTTGCCAAGCTACTTTTTATACCTTTCCAATGGTGCACATCATGAAGCCGTTATGAAGCTTTGGTCAATAATACATACAGATTTTGCAAAAACATCATTGGAACAAACCACTTCTTGGTTGTGATAGACACCATCATAAAATGTCTTGAAGCCCTACTCTAGCTATTTGGAACGTAAGAATTTACATGCACCATCAATTTTGATATGTCTGCATTTGTTTCTGTTAGATTTAAGAACCTTGTGCCACAACCATATTTAATCAGTCACCATTGCAATCTATCACCTCTGACAAATAATTAGGCAGAACAGAATAGTATAAATGACTAAGGATAAACCGAAGTGAAGGTTCTCAGGAAATGGATAAACAAGACTAGCTGGATTTCAATCTTTTAGTTTGTCACTCCTTATTCAACTTCCAGCATCAGTGTCATTAATGGAGCAATATGTGAATGTAAATGGACCATTTCTGTTTAGACTTGATCAAGCTAGAACTTGCTACACCCTCTGACTCAAATGCTCTTCCCCCACTCCTTCTCATGGCTGGTAACAGTACCTGTTGCCATCAAGATGACTCTGACTCATGGTGACCCCAAGTGTGTCAGAGTAGAACTGTGCTCCATAGGGTTTTCAATAGCTCATTTGCAGGAAGTAGGCTTCCAGGCCTTTCTTCTGAGATACCTCTTGGTGGACTTGAACTTCAAACCTTTAGGTTAGTACCCAAGTATGGTAACCATTTGCACCACCCAGGGACTCCTTCATGTCTGACCATAACTAAAATAACTCTCCATCCTTCCCCTGAACCTACACACTCTCTTTCTTGTTTCATTTTCTTCAAGCAAGTAGCAAATTGTGTTTTCCAAAAATGAACACAAAATTAATTTCCCACCCCATCTGCTCTTCTGCAAAGTGACTATGTTACACTCCCAACAAGAAAGTGGAACCTATTTCTTATCCATGCCCTTGAATTTACGTAGGCACTGACACTGAATTGAACAACAGAACACATTAGAAGTGACATGGTACTACACCAGGATTGCCCTTCATCATCTTGATAACTTTTGCTTTGTGAGATCTGGAAGTCAGAACCAGGAAAAATGTGACCACCTTAAGACCTGGAGGACCCTAAAGATTAAGACGCCATCTTAAAAGCTAGCAAGTGGCCATCTAATATGCAAAAATTGATCTCAACCCACCTGGAGCAAAGGAGAATGAAGAACACCAAAGACGCAGGTAAATATGAGCCCAGGACACAGAAAGGGCCACATAAACCAGAGACTCCATCAGCCTGAGACTGGAAGAACTAGATGGTGCCTGGCTACCACCAATCAATGCCCTGACACAACAGAGAATCCCTGATGGAGCAGGAGAACAGTGGGATGCGGATCTTAAATTCTCATAAAAAGACCAGGCTTAATGGTCTGATATCGGAGGGACCTTGATGGTCATGGTGCCTGGACCCTTTGATAGCCCAAGATTGGAACCATTTCCGAAACCAACTCTACAGACAGGGATTGATCTGGACTATAAGATAGACAACGATGCTGGGGAGGAGGGACTTTGTGGCCCAAGTAGACACATGAGACTATGTGGGCGACTCCTGGCTGGTGGTGAGAGGAGAAGGAAGAGGGGGACAGGAGCTGGTTGAATGGACACAGGGAATACAGGGTGAAGACGAGGGATGTGCTGTCTCATTAAGGGGGAGCAGCTGGGAGTGCACGTCAGGGTGTGTATGGCATTTTGTATGAGAGACTGACTTGAAATGTAAATTTTCACCTAAAGCACAATAAATAAATTAAAAAAAAGAATAAGGAGGTGGAGCCAAGATGGCAGAATAGATAGACGCTTCCAACAAGCCCTCTTTACAGCAAAGACCCGAAAAAACAAGTGAAACGAGTATATTTGTGACAAGCTGGGAGCCCTGAGCATCAAAGGCAAGCTTAGACAGCGAAATGAGGGGCAGGGGAAGAAAGAGACCGTTCAGAAGTGGAGAGGAGTTGCCAGACCTGAATCGCAGGGCGCCCTCAGGCATCATTCTTGGAGTGGTGGCGGCAGTGGCGGGCTGGTCCTAGCATTCGGCCGCAGTTTCCTCAGGGAGAAGCAGCCAGCCACACAGCCCACTCACACCTCTGGAACCTGAGGAGAAGGGCGCTCTCGGCAAAAGCTAAGACTTGTGTATATTTTACCATGCCCCTCCCCCCCACACCCCGAAGCCAGCTTCAGCAGCTGAATCACTAGGCCTGAGATAGACCCTGGTGAGCACCTGGAGCCATCCTACCGGACTTGGGGAAGGAAAAAATTTGCAACTGGGGGGAAAGATAATTTGCTAGCTCCATTAACTGGGGGAGATCAGGACAGAAGCAGCTCCTGTCCAGGCATAAACCGTCCGTGGACCTTGAGCACCTTTCCCTTCTGCATGGACCTGTGTGGGCCTATTTCAGGAGAATAGGCCCTTGTTGGCAAACTCCAACCATTCCAGTTGTGCAGTGGAGAGGTGGGTGTTTGACGTTTGACATTGCTTTGCCTATTAAACAAGGTCCTCACCTACACCCAACAGGGTCCTAAGGACTGGTGGCTCCACTTGGGTTGCCCAGCCACCCAAGACAGGGGTCCAGGGATAACTGGTACCTTCCAGTCCTTACAACAAAAACTTTGGGTGCCCATGGTCCCTCTGCAGAGCCCACCCACCAGCACACTGTAGGGAACAGAGACGTGTTTTCCTCAGAGACACTTGGGGGTCAGTTCTCAACCCCCTGCCTTGTTCAGAGCATGACCCCCTGCTGCAATCAGATACAGGTATATACACCAATCACCCCTGCCCCTCTAAGACTATAGGACAGAGCCTGTACCACACACTTGATATCAGCTACCTGGAAACCTGAGCTGAATTCATACAAGAAAACTCAATGGACTCCTAGACTGATACACCTGATAGCAGCTCTTGCCAGCTGGGAACAGGACACCAGAGCTCCAAAGGCGAAAATAATCAACCTAGCTCACTCAAGCAACCCATAGGGGTATACCAAAACAAAACAAAGCAAGCAGCTATGACACAGTAAGCAAGCATTAACTAATACAATAACTTACAGATGGCTCGGAGACAACAGTCAATATCAAGTCACGTAAAGAAACAGGCCATGATCACATCAATAGGCTCTCAAAACAAAGAACCCAGGGATCTTCTAGATGAAAGTGCATTCCTGCAATTACCAGATGCAGAATACAAAAGTTTAATATACAGAACCCTTCAAGACATCAGGGACGAAATGAAGCAATACACAGAACAAGTCAAGGAACACACAGATAAAGCAACTGAAGAAATCAGAAAGATTATTCAGGAACATAATGAAAAGTTTAGTAAGCTGGAAAAATCCATAGACAGACAGCAGTCAGAAATTCAGAACATTAACAATCAAATTTCAGAATTAGATAACTCAACAGAAAGCCAGAGGAGCAGAACTGAGCAAGTAGAAACTAGGATTTCTGAACTCGAAGATAAATCACTTGGCACTAATATATTTGAAGAAAAATCAGATAAAAGAATTAAAAAAATGAAGAAACCTTAAGAATCATGTGCGACTCTATCAAGAGAAATAACCTGCAAGTGATTGGAGTACCAGAACAGGGAGGAATAACAGAAAATACAGAGAAAATTGCTGAGGATTTGTTGGCAGAAAACTTCCCTGATATTGTGAAAGATAAGAAGATATCTATTCAAGGTGCTCATCGAACTCCACATAAGGTAGATCTTAAAAGAAAGTCACCAAGACATATTATAATCAAGCTTGCCAAAACCAAAGATAAAAACACAATTATAAGAGCAGCGAGGGATAAAAGAAAAGTCACCTACAAGGGAGAGCCAATAAGAATAAGCTCGGTCTTTTTTTTTTTTTACTCGGCAGGAACTGTGTAGGCAGGAAGGTAATGGGATGACATATTTAAAAAATTGAAGGAAAAAAATTGCCTGCCAAGAATCATATATCCATCAAAAAAAAAAAAAAACTGTCTCTTAAATATGAAGGTGAAATTAAGACATTTCCAGATAAACACAAGTTGAGGGAATTCGTAAAAACCAAACCAAAACTACAAGAAATACTGAAGGGAGTTCTTTGGTTAGAAAATCAATAATATCAGGTATCGACCCAAGACTAGAACATTGGGCAGAGCAACCAGAAGTCAACCCAGACAGGGAAATCCAAAAAAAAAAAAAAAAAAGCAAGATTAAAAAAAAAAAGCCCAACACAGGGTAACAGCGATGTTATTATATAAAAGAAGACAACATTAAAATAATAAAGAGGGGCTAAGAAATGTAATCATACACCTTCCACATGGAGAGGAAGATATGGCAATACAAAGATATAAAAATTAGTTATAAATTTAGAAACATAGGGGTAAATAATAAGGTAACCACAAAGGAGACAAACTATCCTACTCATCAAAATAAAATACAAGGGAAAAATACAAACTCAGCAGAAACAAAAACAACAAATATGAGGAAAGGACAATATACAAAGAAAATCTACTCAGCACATAAAATCAAATGGGAAAAAGAAGCTGTCAACACACAAAAAAAGACATCAAAATGATAGCACTAAATTCATACCTATCCATAATGACCCTGAATGTAAAAGGACTAAATGCACCAATAAAGAAACAGAAAGTGGCAGAATGGATTAAAAACCAAGATCCGCCTATATGCTGCCTACAAGAGACACACCTTAGACTTAGAGACACAAACAAACTAAAACTCAAAGGATGGAAAGAAATATATCAAGCAAACAACAATCAAAAAAAGAGCAGGAGTGGCAATACTAATTTCTGACAAAACAGACTTTAAAGTTAAATCCATCAGAAAGGTAAGGAAGGACACTATATAATGATTAAAGGGACAATACACCAAGAAGATATAACCATATTAAATATTTATACACCCAATGACAGGGCTGTAAGATACATAAACAAACTCTATCAGCATTGAAAACTGAGACAGACAGCTCCACAATAATAGTAGGAGACTTCAACACACCACTTTCGGTGAAGGACAGGACATCCAGAAAGAAGCTCAATAAAGACACGGAAGATCTAAATGCCACAATCAACCAACTTGACCTCATAGACATATACAGAACACTCCACCCAACAGCAACCAACTATACTTTCTTTTCTAGTGCACATGGAACATTCTCTAGAATAGACCACATATTAGGTCATAAAGCAAGCCTTAGCAGAATCCAAAACATTGAAATATTACAAAGCATCTTCTCTGATCACAAGGCCCTAAAAGTGGAAATCAGTAACAGGAAAAGCAGGGAAAAGAAAACAAACCCTTGGAAACTGAAAAATACCTTGCTCAAAAAAGACTGGGTTATAGAAGACATTAAGGATGGAATAAAGAAATTCATAGAATCCAATGAGAATGAAAACACTTCCTATCAGAACCTTTGGGACACAGCAAAGGCGGTGCTCAGAGGCCAATTTATATCAATAACTGCACACATACAAAAAGAAGAAAGGGCCAAAATCAAAGAACTATCCCTACAACTTGAACAAATAGAAAGAGAGCAACAAAAGAAACCCACAGGCACCAGAAGAAAACAAATAATAAAAATTAGAGCTGAACTAAATGAAATAGAAAACAGAAAAACAATTGAAAGAATTAACAAGACCAAAAGCTGGTTCTTTGAGAAACTCAACAAAATTGATAAACCATTGGCCAAACTGACAGAAGAAAAACAGGAGAGGAAGCAAATAACCAGAATAAGAAATGAGATGGGCCACATCACAGCAGACCCAACTGAAATTAAAAGAATAATATCAGATTACTATGAAAAACTGTACTCAAACAAATTTGAAAACCTAGAAGAAATGGATGAATTTCTAGAAAGACACTACCTACCTAAACTAACACAAACAGAGGTAGAACAACTAAATAGACTCATAACAAAAGAAGAGATTGAAAAGATAATCAAAAAACTCCCAACAACAAAAAAAAAAAGCCCTGGTCCCGACGGCTTCACTATACAGTTCTACCAAACTTTCAGAGAAGAGTTAACACCACTACTACTAAAGGTATTTCAGAGCATAGAAAAGGATGGAATACTACCAAACTCATTCTATGAAGCCACCATATCCCCGATCCCAAAACCATGTAAAGACACCACAGGAAAAGAAAATTGTAGACCTATATCCCTCATGAATGTAGATGCAAAAATCCTCAACAAAATTCTAGCCAATGGAATTCAACAACATATCAAAAAAATAATTCACCATGACCAAGTGGGATTCATACCAGGTATGCAGGGGTAGTTCAATATTAGAAAAAACAATTAATGTAACCACATAAATAAAACAAAACACAAGAATCACATGATTTTATCAATTGATGCAGAAAAGGCATTTGACAAAGTCCAACACCCATTCATAATAAAAACTCTCAGCAAAATAGGAATAGAAGGAAAATTCCTCAACATAATAAAGGGCATTTATACAAAGCCAACAGCCAACGTCACCCTAAATGGAGAGAGCCTGAAAGCATTTCCCTTGAGATTGGGAACCAGACAAGGATGTCCTTTATCACCACTCTTATTCAACATTGTGCTGGAGGTCCTAGCCAGAACAATTAGGCTACATAAAGAAATAAAGGGCATCCAGATTGGCAAGGAAGAAGTAAAAGTATCTCTATTTGCAGATGACATGATCTTATACACAGAAAACCCTAAAGAATCCTCCAGAAAACTACTGAAACTAATAGAAGAGTTCAGCAGAGCATAAGCATACAAGATAAACATACAAAAATCAGTTGGATCCCTCTACACCAACAAAAAGAACATCGAAGAGGAAATCACCAAATCAATGCCATTTACAGTAGCCCCCAAGAAGATAAAATACTTAGGAATAAATCTTGCCAGAGATGTAAAAGACTTATACAAAGAATACTACAGTACACTTCGGCAAGAAACCAAAAGAGACTTACATAAGTGGAAGAACATACCTTGCTCATGGATAGGAAGGCTTAACATTACGGAAATGTCTATTCTACCAAAAACGATCTATATGTTTAACGCAATTCTGATCCAAATCCCAAGGACATTCTTTAATGAGATGGAGAAACAAATCACCAATTTCATATGGAAGGGAAAGGGGCCCCGGATAAATAAGGCATTACTGGAAAAGAAGAACAAAGTGGGAGGCCTTACTTTACCTGATTTTAGAACCTATTATACCGCCACAGTAGTCAAAACTTCCTGGTACTGGTACAACAACAGATAGATGGACCAATGGAACAGAATTGAGAATCCAGACATAAATCCATCCACATATGAGCAATTGATATTTGACAAGGCCCCAAAACAGTTAAATGGGGGAAAAGACAGCCTGTTTAACAAATGGTGCTGGCATAACTGGATATCCATATGCAAAAAAATGAAACAAGACCCATGCCTCACTCCATGCACAAAAACTAATTCAAAATGGACCAAAGACCTAAATATAAAACCTAAAACAATACAGATCATAGAAGAAAAAATAGGGACAACGTTAGGAGCCCGAATACATGGCACAAACAGTATAGAAAACATTATAAAGAACGTAGAAGAAAAACTAGATAACTGGGAGCTCCTAAAAATCAAACACTTATGCTCATCCAAAGACTGCACCGAAAGAGTAAAAAGACTACCTACAGACTGGGAAAACGTTTTTAGCTATGACATTTCTGATCATTATCTGATCTCTAAAATCTACATGATACTGCAAAAACTCAACTGCAAAAAGACAAATAACCCAATTAAAAAATGGGCAAAAGATATGAATAGACACTTCACTAAAGAAGACATTCAGGTAGCTAACAGATATATGAGGAAATGTTCATGATCATTAGCCATTAGAGAAATGCAGATCAAAACTACAATGAGATTTCATCGCACTCCAACAAGGCTGCCATTAATCCAAAAAACACAAAATAATAAATGTTGGAGAGGCTGTGGAGAGACTGGAACACTTCTACACTGCTGGTGGGAATGTCAAATGGTACAATCACTTTGGAAATCAATTTGGCGCTTCCTTAAAAAGCAAGAAATAGAACTACAATACGATCCAACAATCGCACTCCTTGGGATATATCCTAGAGAAATAAGAGCCTTTATGTGAACAGACATGTGCACACCCATGTTTATTGCAGCACTGTTTACAATAGCAAAAACATGGAATCAACCAGGGTGCCCATCAATGGATGAATGGATGAATAAATTATGGTATATTCACACAATGGAATATTACGCATCGATAAAGAACAGTGAGGAATCTGTGAAACATTTCATAACATGGAGGAACCTGGAAGGCATTGTGCTGAGTGAAATTAGTCAGTTGCAAAAGGACAAATATTGCATAAGACCACTATTACAAAAACTTGAGAAATAGCTTAAACTGAGAAGAACACATTCTTTTGTGGTTACGAGAGGGGGGAGTGAGGGAGGGTGGGAGAGGGGTATTCACTAATTAGATAGTAGATAAGAACTACTTTAGGTGAAGGTGAAGACAGCACACAATACAGGGGAGGTCAGCACAATTGGACTAAACAAAAAGCAAAGAAGTTTCCTGAATAAACTGAATGCTTCGAAGGCCATCGTAGCAGGGACAGGGGTCTGGAGACTGTGGTTTCAGGGGACATCTAAGTCAATTGGCATAATAAAATCTATTAAGACAACATTCTGCATCCCACTTTGAAGAGTGGCGTCTGGGGTCTTAAACACTAGCAAGCAGCCGTCTGAGATGCATCAGTTGGTCTCAACCCACCTGGATCAAAGGAGAATGAAGAACACCAAGGACACAAGGTGATTATGACCCCAAGAGACAGAAAGGGCCAAATGAACCAAAGACTACATCATCCTGATACCAGAAGAACTAGATGGTGCCCAGGTACAACCAATGACTGCCCTGACAGGGAACACAACAGAGAACCCCTGAGGGAGCAGGAGAGCAGTGGTATGCAGACCCCAAATTCTCATAAGACCAGACTTAATGGTCTGACTGAGACTGGAAGGACCCCGATAGTCATGGCCCCCAGACCTTCTGTTGGCCCAGGACAGGAACCATTCCCGAAGCCAACTCTTCAGGCGTGGATTGGACTGGACAATGGCTTGGAGAGGGATGCTGGTGAAGAGTGAGTTTCTTGGATCAGGTGGATGCTTAAGACTATGTTGGCAACTCCTGCTTGGAGGGGAGATGAGAGGGTGAAGGGGGTTAGAAGCTGGTGAAATGGACACAAAAAGAGAGAGTGGAGGGAGAGAGCGAGCTGTCTCATTAAAAAAAAAAAAAAAATTGTTGGGAGTCTGTAGCAAGGTGTATATGGGTTTTTGTGTGAGAGACTGACTTGATTTGTAAACTTTCACTTAATGCACAAGAAAAATTATTTAAAAAAAAAAGAAGAAGAAGAATAAGATCCCATGTAGAAAGAGAAAAAGGCCAAGGCCCCTGAGGAATTAGCCATGTAAGTGAAGAGGCCCTCTTGGGAGTAGATCCTCCAGCCCCAGCTGTTCCTGCTGATGTCATGTGGCTCACAGATGAACCATTTGGCACTTTTCACATTCTTCACTCACAAATTCAAGTTGTTGTTGTTGTTAGGTGTCGTCAAGTCAGTTCTGACTCATAGTGACCTTATGCACAACAGAACGAAACACTGTGTGGCCCTGAGCTATCCTTACAATCGTTGCAATGCTTGAGCTCATTGTTGCAGCCACTGTGTCAATCCACCTCATTGGGGGTCTTCCTCTGTTCCGCTGACCCTGTACTCTGCCAAGCATGATGTCCTTCTCCAGGGACTGATCCCTCCTGACAACATGTCCAAAGTGTGTAAGACACAGTCTCGCCATCCTTCCTTCTAAGGAGCATTCTGGTTATACTTCTTCTAAGACAGATTTGTTCGTTCTTTTGGCAGTCCATGGTATATTCAATATTCTTCGCCAATACCACAATTCAAAGGCATCAATTCTTCTATGATCTTCCTTATTCATTGTCCAGGTTTCACACGCACATGACGTGATTGAAAATACCCTGGCTTGGGTCAGGCGTACCTTAGTCTTCAAGCTGACATCTTTGCTTTTCAAAACTTTAAAGAGGTCCTTTGCAACAGATTTACCCAATGCAATGCGTCTTTTGATTTCTTGACTGCTGCTTCCATGGCTGTTGATTGTGGATCCAAGGAAAATGAAATTCTTGACAACTTCAATCTTTTCTCCGATTATCATGATGTTGCTCATTGGTCCAGTTGTGAGGATTTTTGTTTTCTTTATGTTGAGGTGGAATCCATACTGAAGGCTGTGGTCTTTGATCTTCATTAGTAAGTGCTTCAAGTTCTCTTCACTTTCAGCAAGCAAGGTTGTGTCATCTGCATACGCAGGTTGTTAATGAGTCTTCCTCCAATTCTGATGCCCCATTCTTCTTCATATAGTCCATCTTCTCGGATTATTTGCTCAGCATACGGATTGAATAGGTTTGGTGAAACAATACAACCGATGCACACCTTTCCTGACTTTAAACCAATCAGTATCCCCTTGTTCTGTCCAAAAAACCACCTCTTGATCTCTGTAAAGGTTCCTCATGAGCACAATTAAGTGTCCTGGAATTCCCATTCTTTACAATGTTATCCATAATTTGTTATGATCCACACAGTCGAATGCCTTTGCATAGTCAATAAAACACAGGTAAACATCCTTCTGGTATTCTCTGCTTTCAGCCAGGATCCATCTGACATCAGCAATGATATCCCTGGTTCCACGTCCTCTTCTGAAACCAGCCTGAATTTCTGGCAGTTCCCTGTTGACATACTGCTGCAGCCATTTTTAAATGACCTTCAGCAAAATTTTGCTTGCGTGTGATAGTAATGATATTGTTCTATAATTTCCACATTTGGTTGGATCACCTTTCCTGGGAATAGGCATAAATATGGATCTCTTCCAGTCAGTTGGCCAGGAAGCTGTCTTCCATATTTCTTGGCATACATAAGTGAGCACCTCCAGCTCTACATCTGTTTGTTGAAACATCTCAGTTGATATTCCAACAATTCCTGGAGCCTTGCTTTTCGCCAATGCCTTCAGAGCAGCTTGGACTTCTTCCTTCAGTACCATCAGTTCCTGATCATATGCCACCTCTTGAAATGGTTGAACATCGACTAATTCTTTTTGGTGTAATGACTCTGTGTATTCCTTCCATTTTCTTTTGAGGCTTCATGCGTCGTTTAATATTTTCCCCATGGAATCTTTCACTATTGCAACTCGGGGCTTGAATTTTTTCTTCAATTCTTTCAGCTTCAGAAACACCAAGCGTTTTCTTCCCTTTTGGTTTTCCATTTCCAGCTCTTTGCACATGTCTTTACAATACTTTACTTTGTCTTCTTGAGATGCCCTTTGAAATCTTCCGTTCAGTTCTTTTACTTCATCAATTCTTCCTTTTGCTTTAGCTGCTTGATGTTCGAGAGCAAATTTCAGAGTCTCCTCTGACATCCATCTTGGTCGTTTCTTTTTGTCCTGTCTTTCCAATGACCTTTTGCTTTCTTCATGGATGATGTCCTTGATGTCATTCCACCACTTGTCTGGTCTTCCGTCACTAGTGTTCAATGTGTCAAATCTATTCTTGAGCTGATCTCTAAATTCAGGTGGGATATGCTCAAGGCCATATTTTGGCCTTCGTGGGCTTGCTCTGATTTTCTTCAGTTTCAGCTTGAACTTGCATATGAGCAACTGATGGTCTGTTCCACAGTCGGCCCCTGGTCTTGTTCTAACGGATGATATTGAGCGTTTCCATCGTCTCTTTCCACAGATGTAGTTAATTTGATTTCCGTGTGTTCCATCTGGCGAGGTCCATGTGTATAGTCACCGTTTATGTTGGTGAAAGAACGTATTTGCAATGAAGAAGTCATTGGTCCTGCAAAATTCTATCATTTGATCTCTGGCATTGTTTCTATCACCAAGTCCATATTTTCCAACTACTGATCCTTCTTCTTTGTTTCCAACTTTCGCATTCCAATCACCAGTAATTATCAATGCATCTTGATTGCATGCTCGATCAATTTCAGACTGTAGCAGCTGATAAAAAGCTTCTATTTCTTCATCTTTGGCCCTAGTGGTTGGTGTGTAAATTTGAATAATAGTCATATTAACTGGTCTTCCTTGTAGGCGTATGGATATTATCCTATCACTGACAGCGTTGTACTTCAGGATAGATCTTGAAATGTTCTTTTTGACAACGAATGCAACACCATTCCTCTTTGAGTTGTCATTCCCTGCATAGTAGACTATATGATTGTCCTATTCAAAGTGGCCAGTACCAGTCCATTTCAGCACACTAATGCCTAGGATATTGATGTTTATGCATTCCATTTCATTTTTGACGATTTCCAATTTTCCTAGATTCATACTTCGTACATTCCAGGTTCCAATTATTAATGGATGTTTGCAGCTGTTTCTTCTCATTTTGGGTCATGCCGGATCAGCAAATGAACGTCCCGAAAGCTTTACTCCATCTACGTCATTAAGGTCGCCTCTACTTTGAGGAGGCAGCTCTTCCCCGGTCATCTTTTGAGTGCCTTCCAACCTGGAGGGCTCATCTTCCAGCACTATATCAGACAATGTTCTGCTGCTATTCATAAGGTTTTCACTGGCTGTGCTTTTCAGAAGTAGACTGCCAGGTCCTTCTTCCTAGTCTGTCTTAGTCTGGAAGCTCAGCTGAAACCTGTCCTCCATGGGTGACCCTGCTGGTATCTGAATACTGGTGGCATAGCTTCCAGCATTACAGCAACACACAAACCCCCACAGTACAACAAACTGGCAGACACGTGGGTACAAATTCAAGAGCAAAATGAAATAGTTGTTTTAAAGCGCTGTTTTGGTTTTATTTATTATTCAGTAATGACCAAAACAAACACTTAACACTTTTAATTTATTTAATTTGTTTACTTATTTATTCTTTCTCTGTCGTGTTCACCACTGTGTCTGCAATGCCTAGACTAAAGTAGGTGTTCAAGAAATATTTGTTAAATTATTATTGAATGCATTGTTTTACTGGATACTCTGAAGGCCACCAATAATGTCTTCTGGCTATTACCTTGCTTGTACCTGTTCTGCTTTCATTTTTATTGGAGGCATTCATCTTTTTGAGGAAACACATGTCATGCCAAGTCCAGAAAACATATGAACAATGTAACATCACTACACCAATTAACTGAAATTTTCAAAAGCAGGCCCAAGAGAAGCATTTCCCGTGGCGCCACCAGGAAAGTGAGGAAACCTCCACAAAGTGAGGAAACCAGTTTCTTTTCTGGTCACTGCACAGCTCATGTGGGGACCATACAAAGGGAAATAATATATTAAGTGGGGAGGGAGTATGGCTTCCAGGGTGAGGGAGGAGCTGTATCAGGAATATCCGTCAGAACTTGGGTTCACGTATTTTATGTTTTCAAAGTTCTTCAATAATTGAGGATTTAATTAACCCAACACAGTATAATTTTCTCCAGTGAAAGACTGATATTGAAGCCTTTTCACACCCTCCTTTATATTACAGTAAAAAGCTTTGTATCTTATAGCTGATTAAGAGTTAAAAGTCATCCTACATGTTTGTACTACCATTTCAGTTTGTAGTACTATGATGGTTTGTGTGTGGCTATGATTCTGAAGCTATGTCACTTGTATTTCAACTGCCAGTAGAGTCACCCGGGATGCATAGGTTTCAGCAAAGCTTCCAGACTAAGACATACTAGGAATAAAGGCGTGGTGATATACGTGCAAAAATTAACCAATGAACACCCTATGTATCATAAAAGGATATCGTCCAATATAGTGCTCAAAGATGAGGCCCCTAGGTTGTAAGGCACCACATGATAGCTGCAACATTGGGCTCCAACATACTAACCATCTGAAAATGGTGCAGGACTGGGCAATATTTCTTTATTTATACATAAAATCACCATGAGTCTGAGCTAAATTGACAGTAACAACAGTAGCAAATATTTGTAAACTAACATATCCTCTTCCTAGAAAGCATATTTATGCACTATACATATATATATTTGAGGACAATTTACATTCTAGTTTTTATTTTTTTTATAAGTATCTTAGTAGTAATAGACACATAGTTCGTCTACTCTTTTTGTTTGTCTACAAAATTGCTTAGAATTTTAAATGGCAATCACACCACCATCTCTTCAAAGCAGCAAGTCTGTTTCTTCCGGAATATCAGGGGCTCATTTTCCCCATCATAGTGTGGCAAGCAATTACAGACCTAGAGATAGGCTGTTCCATCCTCTGCACAGATGTCGTGGGTAGATGAATGTGCATGTCTTGCATTCAGCCATTAGCCCTAGAAAAAAAGATTGATAATGGCAATAAGAACCTTAGCAAAACTTTGTTTGCCTTCCTATGCTTTATATGAGGTTTTCTTCTTGCTTCTCTCCTTCTTTACAGAGCATTGTAAATGCATGTAGTGTTTGGTACTTTTGTTAAGGATTTTTCAAATTTTCTTTATATAGTTTCTATTCATCTATTCTCATAATTATCAGTGAAATCTGCAGCATTCTAATATAAGATTTAGTCTTTAAAGTTGTTCAGGATGTCCACTAATAGAAACTCATTGTTACCATGCTCAGATTTCCTCCCGTAATATTTCACAACCATATTCATGAATTTATTTAGCTCAATGTCTCAGTTTTAAAACACACCATTCTCAATGCAGGGTGCAAAGCATTCTACACATTAAATGTATAGTACGTAGTTGTAGTCTTTGCCAATAACAGGATAATACCAGACCTCCCACCACACCTATCACAACACCAGTAGCCTAAACAATCCTCCTCAGTTCCCAGCTGGGAGGTATAGAGATTCTTGTGGTTGGTGCTCATGTAGAATGAACCTATAAAAGAGTAAAATACCTGAGCTGCTTCTAATTGCAGAAAGAGAGCTGCATCTTTACCAAGAGAGTTTGACAGTCACCTTAATCACAGTTTTTGAAGAGCACTCATTTCTACCCTAAAGTAATCCCATGACATGATGGTTATCAAGACCATGATGAAAATGCAGGGACAAAGCAAGGCCAAGAGACCACTAGAGGCACTGGTTAATAGTGGTCCCATTTTTGTATGCACTCGGCTATACAGGATCTGGCTAGAGCCTTGCTCCCCTTGATAACATGACATCCACATTTCTATAAAATGGGGGACCAGTTTTCAGCTTGTATCTGGAAGTTACCAAAGTTCTATCAAAAGTGACACTGTTTACATTGCCTCCCACCCAACCACAGAGGGTCCAAATAGAGAGGCAGTCATCCAGGGAACAGTATACTCTGAGTATTAGAACACAGAAAGCTACAGAGCTACAAGAAGGAAAAAGAAATAATTTCTAAGGCAACTTAACTAGTAGGAGCAAGTGTACAAGGAGACCTGGTGGCGCAATGGTTAAGTGTTCAGCTGCTAACCAAAAGGTTGGTGGTTCAGACCCACCCAGCAGTTCCATGGGAGAAAAACCTGGCAATCGGCTCCTGTAAAGATTTAAAAAAAAAAAAAAAAAAATGGCCACAAAGTCGATTCTGACTAATAATGACATAATAGGACAGAACAGAACTGCTCCATAAGGTTTCCAAGGAGTGGCTGGTGGATTCAAACTGCCTACCCTTTGGTTAGCAGCCGAGCTCTTAACAAAACCCAGTGGGGCAATTCTATTCTGTCACATGGGGTCGCTATGAGTCAGAATTGACTCAACAGCACCTAACAACAACCTAACAGGAAGTTTACAGGGGTCATTGCAGGGGAGCAGAGGTTACTGGTTCAAGGGCATGACATCTGCAGCTTAAACATGGAGAAGAACATTAATTCCTCATAACAGGATCCCTAGAACATAAAATTTTGAGAAAACCAGATTGATCAGACTGGTTCAGAACAGAGACCGTTTCCTTAACTATACCTGATTGCATGGTTTTACCAATTTCCACTAATGAAGCGTTGAAATTAATATCAGACCTCTATTTTCTATCATCCAAAGTTATGGAGTATAATCACATATATACATAATTCTCAGTCCTAAAAAAGAGAGATAGAGAATTGGCTCATTCTCAGCCGATCCTTTTGATTAACTACACAAAGCCATGAGTTTTAAAAACCCTCCAGACATCAGACACCAAGCTCAGATGCCCAAGGTGAGAAGGCTAGATAAAAAACATCTCTTAGAGACTGCTGTCCTCACAAGGCAGATTTATGTCTGCCAAAAATTTGCCACATCTCATTTGCAATACTGACATTGACTCACCTTATGAGTCATAGGTGCCGGCTTAGCTCACACAAATCTATACAAGACCAAAGATCATAAATTGTAAATTATTGTCTACTCCCTGCATAGCGTGAGTCCAACTGAAACACCATCCATCTACCCAACAGATGTTCAAAGAGACAGCTGCCACCTAGTGTTTGATAGGCTCAAGTGCATTCCATTTATACTTAGAGTCCAGTTCTATTTTGTAATTGTTCAGTTATAAGCATGTCTGTGATGTATTCAGTGGGTCAGTGGATGGCTGATGTATTACATTTGAGGAACATTCAACACGCTCTGGTGCTAGTTTTTCCATTAACTAACTGTATTACATTAGGCAAGATCCTCATGTGTCTTGAATTAGTAGCTGTTCAGGACTCACTATAGGAACAGATTCTGATTGTGGTTCTGACTAACGCAAAGCCACCCATGGAAATCCAAACTTTCACACTTTGAAATCTTGATGTAGAGCAGAACCCAGCGCTAGGAAACCAAACAATTTCCAGCTTGTGTATTGACTCCATGCTGTAAAGCAGAATGTTTTCTGTATTAATGCAGAATAGATGTAGACTTGAGACATAAGTGCATATTAGATCACTCTAGACAAGGGTTTATCATCAGGTACAGAAAGGAAGAAAAGGCATAAAGTAAGAGTGACCATAAATCTTGATAGTTTTCAAATGATCTCTAACAAGTCACCAAAAAGAGCACACTGTCTGCTTAGATTTTTGTCTGATAGTTGGAAGTATACCCACTCCTCACTTATTGACATGGTTAGGTTCCAAAGACCAGTTTGTTATGCAAAGATCAGCATTATGCGAAAATGGAGGATGACTGCATCATTACATAACTGCCAAATTATATCATTACACAACTGCCAAATCCCTGAGAATCATGGCCCGGCCAAGTTGACACATAACCTTGACCATCACATCCAGCATTACTCTCTCCTTCACACCGTGACGTTCGTTACTGCCAGATGTACACCATTAATGGCAAAATAATCAGATAGTAGATTTCTTACTATTGTCATAAATGTGAAATGTCAGATAACAAGATGGTGGATAAGTGAGGAATACATGCAGTTAAGAGAAACGTTCTCTAGTCCTGTGTGTACTAAACAGTGTATTATGTGTAAAATTTCTTTTAACTAGACCACATGACAATTAAAATCTTTCCCAATGGAAAATAAAGTAAAATATGACAATTGCTAAACCTCACTTCTTATCCCTTTGGCTCTTTAGATCATGTTCTATTCACCTTATGTGAGTCTGGTAACCTAGAATGTGGTCAGCATGTGTCCTGTGGTTTGTGAGAGCCAGCAGTACTACATGCATGAAATCTGTCTAAGGTCTAAGAGACCTGTAACTGATATGGCCTCTGATGGAGATAGCTCCAACCTGCTACTCAGTATATGAAATAGGAGCGAATACTATATACTGACCTTAAGAAATATGAACACAGTTTCTCCTGTGTGTACTAGCTCCACAAAATGTGATTAATCCTTTGCATTAAGAATGTGGAAAGTCTATAAACCCATAGAAGACACTCAGTGCTTTGTGGATCTTTTCTCTTTCAGTGCTTCCCAGTCTGGAAATCATTGCTAGTAACTTGAAACAACTCAATACAAGCCCCTCAGCCTGACCACAAGCCAAGCTTATCTTCATGTAGGTTGAGCCTCTTGTCTGCCAGGTCCATTCCACATGTCAATTAAAGAAAGCTACTTATTAGGGATTTTTTCATCCTTATCTATCTAGTGTGGAGGTCACTCTCTTACAGTAACTGAAGCAGGTTCTGTCATCTTTGGAGGATTAAGAGCTGCTAAGCAGTTACCACTCCCCATCTGGTGACTGAATTTTCCTGGTGTCAATCATCAGTATTCTCCCCAAAATCATGCTTCAGATCCAGCTCCTGTGTGTCATTCTACCCTTCATCCCACCTAGGATCAATTATGCCTTTTTAAGAATGATGGCCATTTTCATCTCTTTGAAATGGTTTAGGTACCAAGTAGACTTGATGGCAGAAGGGCCAGTGTTTCTGATACGGTGCCTTTCTGATTCAGTTTTCTATGACTCTTCTTGAAGTCCAGAGTCAGCGAACTCCAGCAGACTTGTGAATTCTTTGTGAGGAGCCAGCCTTACTCTGTACTCCAGAAGAAATCTCTTTGAGTCCTAAAAGCCAGTTATTACATCACTCATCAGGATTTTTTTCTACAAGCTAAATAATCCAACTGCTTTGTATTCACCTTTTCCTGTAATTTCTATTTTCTTCTGTTTCCTTTAAGTCTTCTTATACCCTGATCTTCTAAATATGGATTCTACGACCAAATATACTTGGACACAAACAGAAAATGAGATTAATTTGTCACTTCCAAATATTTCACTTCTGCATATTCGGCAGTGTCATCCTTACTGTGTTAGCGCCAGTAGAAATTTGCTGACACCAGATAAGCTTATAGTTCATTGTGATGTTTCGTTTTTTCATTCTATGCTTAGTTACTGCCCTTCATATTTTTGTATTTGGGTTTTTGTGCCATTATTGTTGTTGTCATTAGCTGCAGTCGAGTAGGCCCCCAAGTCACGGAGACCCCGTACACGACAATATCAGACCAAGTCATCCATAAGATTTTCATTGGCTAATTTTTCAGAAATAGTTTGCCAGACCTTTCTTCCTCATCTTTCTTAGCCTAGAAGCTCCTCTGAATCCTGTTCAGCATCAAAACCACACACAAGCCTCCACTGACAGACAAGTAGGGGCTGAGCTCGAGGTGCATTGGCTGGGAAATAAACCCAGGTCTACCTCACGGAAGGCAAGGATTCTACCACTGAACCACCAATGCCCTCTTTGTCCCATTACATGCTGGGCAATGCCACATCCCTCCTCATGGCTTGGTTCCTTGCCAACATGAACAGGGAGTGGTGGCCACGTACCTGGGACTGGGATATGCAGGACATCAAGGCAGCAGAGATAACTCTTTAGGTGATATTAGTCATTTGTGATGATTTACTAATCTGAAGGGTGATTTTGTTAGAATGACTAAAGGAATGATTCTGTAATCATTCACAAATGTACAATGCTTTGAAGGGCTTTCACATATATGACTCATATGATTTTTATAACTTCATTTGGAAGTAGGCTGAGCAAGGCAGCATAATATTATCTGCCTTTTACAAAGCAAAAACTGTGACATGGAGCAATTAATGACTTGCCTATTGTTACACCACCAGTAGAAGTGAAGTCACAGTAGGAATCTAGGCTTTCTGACTCTCCAGCCAAATATCATTTTCTACACCAGGGCTTTCTAATTTTGTTAAGAGAGATCTAAGGGCTTGTCAGAGCCCACTCAATGGTCTGCCACAAGGGAAGGAGGAGGCAAAGTGGCCAGGACTTTATGCCCCAGTCGTTGCTTCAATCAGAGCAGGTCTGTTGTTGCTGTGTGCTGTCGAGTCAGCTCTGACTCGTAGCAACCCTACAGCACAGAGTAGAACTGTCCCATTGGGTTTCCTAAGCTGTAAGCTTCAAGGGAGCAAATCGCTAGGTCTTTTGGAGCAGTGGTTAAGACCTATGGCTGCTAACCAAAAGGTCGGCAGTTCAAATCCAACAGCTGCTGCTTGGAAACCCTATGGGGCAGTTCTACTCTGTACTATCGGGTCATTATTAGTCAGAATCAACTCTGTGGCAATGGATTTGCTTTTATTTATTTATTGGTTTTTCTCCCACAGAGCAGCTGATGGGTTTGAACTGCCGACCTTTTGGTTAACAGCCAAGTACTTAACCATTGTGCCACCAGGGCTCCTTAGAGCAGGTCTACTCTTATCTATTTTGTCATTTGGGCTTCTGTCCAATCTTAAGTTGAAAATATTTATATTTAACAATGTATACATTGTTCTCTTTCTAGTGTAGCAGTGATGAAAAATTCCCAGTCACTGAAGAACAAATTGACATTTTTGTAGACACAAATCCGTTATATCTGATTTGGGATTATATGTTCTTTAACCCTCTTTTATAGCATAAAATTCTGGTGTCTTCTTCTTTGGATTTATCTCCATGCTACAAGTAGGCTTCCTTCACATTCTGGCTTAGACAGGAGCACAGCTATTCCACAAATGGTATAAGCACTCTTTATAAAATGATTTCCTGTATTTTTTAAACTGTACGTGTAAATTATATTATGGCTCTGCCCAATATTTAAACAACTGTAGTAGGTTGGTTTTCATACACAATATGCAAACATATCTGAAATTTTACATTCTATCTGAAAATAAATAAATAGATGCTGCGATGATTTTTTTTAATGTATACTTTGTATACCTAACACCATATCGAAAAGACCATGAGGGTAGGGGGTCATGAAGGAGAGGTAAGTCCAAAGATAAAGAAACAAAATTAAACCGTAGGTGAATTTGGGATCACCAAATGTGCAGTCATTTCCAGGAGGCATTTCTAACTAGCAATAGCCCTGCTCCTGGGTAGGTGATCATTCTTCAGAGAATAATAAATATGCAGCAGCTATTGTTCCTACTGTTAATAAATGTGAAGTCTGTTGAGAAAATGGGACAGCTACATGTTTTTTATATATACAGTATGGAGCCCTGACACAGTGGTTAAGAGCTCGGCTGCTAACCAAGAGACCAGCAGTTCGAATCCATCAGCCACTCCTTGGAAACACTATGGGGCACTTCTACTCTGTCCTATAGGGTTGCTATGAGTCGGAATCAACTCGATGGCAATGGGTTTGATTTTGGTTTTGGTTATATACAGTATGTATTACACCTTAACATAAAAAAAAAAAATCTCACTGGACCAATAAACAACATCATGATAAACAGAGAAAAGATTGAAGTTGTCAAGGATTTCATTTTACTTGGATACACAATCAACACCCATGGAAGCAACAGTGAAGAAATCAAATGATGTATTCCACCGGGCAAATTTGCTGCAAAAGACCTCTTTAAATGTTACAAAGCAAAGATGTCACTTTGAGGACTAAGGTGCTCCTGACCCACATGACATTTCCAATCACGTCATATGCATGTAAAGCTGAACAAGGAATAAGGAAAACTAAAAAAGAATTGATGCCTTTTAATTTTGGTGTTGGTGAAGAATATTGAATACCATGGACTGCCAGACGAATGAACAAACACATTTTGGAAGAAGTACAGCCAGAATGCTCCTTAGAAGTGACGATGGCGAGACCTCGTCTCAAGTACTTTAGATATGTTATCAGGAGGGACCAGGACCTGGAGGAACACATCATACTTGGTAAAGCAGAGGGTCAGCAAAAAAGAGAAAGACCCTCAGTGAGATGAATTGACACAGTGGCTGCAACAATGGGCTCAAACATAGCAACGATTGTGAGGATAGGGCAGCACAAGGCAGTGTTTTGTTCTGTTGTACAGTCCATAGGATCACTATGAGTCGGAACCAACTCGACGGCACCTAACAATAACAACTTATACAAAAATGCATAAAGACACAAATAATACACTTAACACATGTTAATGTTAGTTGCTGTTGAGTCAGCTCTGCTCACAGTCACCTTGTATATAACAGAGTAAAATGTTGCCCAGTCTTGTGTCATCTTCCCGATCGTTGCTATGTTTGAGTCTATTGCTTTGGCTATTGTGTCAATCCATCTCACTGATGGTTTCTTTCATTTTTGCTGATGTTCTACTTTTTTGAGTCATTCCACATCAGCAAATGAAAGTCCCAAAGGCTTTGCTCCATCTGCATCATTAAGGTTGACTCTAATTTGAGCAGGCAGCTCTTCCCCAGTCTTATTTTAAGTGCCTTCCACCCTGAGGGACTCATCTTCCATCACTATATTAGACAGTGTTCTATTGTTATCCATAGAGTTTTCATTGGCTAATTTTCAGGGCAGTGGTTAAGTGCTCAGCTGCTAACTGAAAGGTTTGTTGTTCGAACCCACAGGCCACTCCACAGGAGAAAGATGAAGTAGTCTGCTTCCATAAAGATTCACAGCCTTGGAAACCAAGTGGGGCAGTTCTACTCTGTCCTATAAGGACGTTGTGAGTTGGAATTGACTTGACATTAACAGGGCAATTTTCAGAAGTAGATCACCAGGCCTTTCTTCCTGGTATGTCTTAGTCTGGAAGCTCCACTGAAACCTGTTCACCATGGGTGACCCTGCTGGGATTTGAAATATGGTTGGCATAGTTTCCAGTATCATAGGAACACTCAGCCCATCCCATACAATGAACTGACAGATGGGCGGTGGCATTAACACAGACAAAACAATAAAGGTTCATGAAGCCGTAGTGTTGGCCTAACATGGGTGCAGCCAAGGCAAAACCTCATCTACTTTCCTCACTCTGCCATTGCCCTCCCTTGCTGTGCCTTCTCCTTGTCCAAGCTCCAAACTTCCCATAAATTCCTATTTTTCTGAGGGGATAAAAAAAAAAGGAAGAAAGTATTCTGATAAAAAAGCCCATAAGGAAGTGTGTGCCACCCTCCAACAGGGTGCATTTTAGAAATAAGACTCTGTCAAAGAAAAGGCCAAGACTAAACAGAAAGGAATGAATTGCTGATGGTCGAATGTCTGTCTTCAGTGGAGAAGATAGTTCAGAATAGGAGATCTCCCTGTGATACTTCACATCTCTCCACACAGGCGCACACATCCGTAGTCTCCCTTGGTGTATGACCACCACACCTAGGGCCCAGACAGATTTAGCATGAAGGTAACAGAGCTTAAGCTTTAGCATCACTTACCTATATGGATGGTCCCCTTCCATGACCCTGGGAGTGGCAAAATTTTGTAAAATTTGCAAAAGTAGGATTATTTTAACCATAATTGTTTAGGCTACTGCATCGTTCCATTCTGACTTCTCCATCACACTTCCCCTGGGTCAGGTAATCCAAGTATTTTGGGTGACTACATTTGAGTGACTACAAGTGTTATTAGAATTCAGCTAAGGGGAAGTTAAGTTAGAATACATTTAGTTTGGGATTAGTGGAATGTATTTTTGTGACTCACAGACATTTATTTATGTTGTTGTTAGTTGTCTTTGAGTTGATTCCAAGTTATGGCAACCCCATGTGTGCAGCATAGAGCTGCTCCATAAGGTCTTCAAGGCTGAGGCCTTTCAGAAGCAGATTGCCAGGCCTGTCTTCCAAGGTGCGTCTGGATGGGTTTGAACCACCAACTTTTTGGCTACTAGTTGAGCACTTAACCATTTGCATCCAGCAGGGACTCTAAGTTATTCCTAGCTGTCCTGTTGTAGGAATGGCTTCCACAATACTCATATTACTCACTATGACGTACCATTAAGGAACAAGCACAGAGGTCATATTGTGATACTCTTGCCTCATACAGTACCCAGGACTAGAAATATATGAGAAATATTCCTGGGTGGCGCAAACAATTTGCACTCAGCTACTAACCTAAAGGTTGGAGGTTTGAACATACCCAGCAGCACTGCAGAATGAAGGTCTGGTGATCTGCTTCTGTAAAGATTACAGGCAAGAAAACCCTGTAGAGTAGTTTTACTCTATAACACATGGGGTCACCATGAGTCTGTTCTGAAGTACCATGTTTGAAGGGTACGAATTTGATAGCAGTACTACCCAGCAGTACATTTGTATGTGGCCATGTTTAAGGACCCCCTGCTCTCAAAAATAACAAATTGCAATCAACCATGTAAAAGAAAACACTGAATTATCTTTATAATGTCTCCAAGGACAATTATATTAACAAATCTTTTCACGTGAAAAAGCAATCCAAAATAAATCAGCAAAAAATATATAAGGAAAAGAGTGCTATAAAAGTGTGCCAGGCAGTTATAATTTAAAATACCATGGTATTTTTCTGGATATAATTATGCTTGCAGTATAGCTTTTTAAAATTTATAATTTCTTTTAACATCTCTTCTCATTCCAAATAAATACCATCCTTGGTTTTCATTGTGTACTTTTAATCTTTGATAATTTTTTCTTTAAAAAGGTCCCAAAGTTGTGTAAGCTTCAGGCCTCCAAATCCTGGATTTTCTTCCACATTTGAGGTGAATTATGCTGAGAAGAGTTTGTACCTCACAGCTATTCAATGTAAATTTCTCAAACTTAATAAAGATTAAACATAACTTACTCTCATGTCCAAACTTCCTATCTACTTCTGAACTCTCCATCAACACATCACTTAAAGCAAAACTGAAAGATTCTTTGTAATTTATACCGTTGTCGTCGTCTTCTAGAAAAAGATGAATCATGGTAATAATTTTTATTTTTACCGCTGCCCTTTGTTCAGCTCCACAAATGATTTAAAAAGCATAATCATTCTTGCAAAAAAAAAAAACTCAGAATCATTGCCAAATGAAAAAGATTCATTCTTTACCAAAAAGGAAAAAAAAAAAGTATTATTAACGATAAAATCTCTGCAAGCATTAAAGTCATGAATCCATTTCTCAAAATTCTATTTCACAGAACTATTCATGCCTTTCATTTAAGGAAGCACTACTATATATTTTAAGTTTTTGCATGCATATCATTTACTAAATTTACATCAAATATAATACTGTGTCTACAACATAGTACCTAAGCATGAAAGTCAGTATTTTAATGTAATTGCCCATTTATATTAAAAGCCTCTTATAAAACTCTTTTTCCCTCCTGAAATATCCTTTTTTCCCAATGAGAATAATAGTCATAATTACAGAGTAGTAATACATGACAGATAATGTTCCAATTTTAGAAAATTAGCTCTTTCTTAGCCTCGCAATGAAACCTTTTTATCTGACTTTGGTGTCAGTGTCATGTAGAATAAGGGTATTATTTGGCTTTTCAGGGTAAAGATACACCTAGTAGAGTACTCACTAAGACAAAATTGTTATATTAGCTAACACTGACAACACTCAAGGAAAAACAAGATAGTCAAAGAGAATGGTTTTGTCCAACTTGAAGTCATTTTTTTAAAAATTACATCTTAAACCATTCCTTTAAATTAAAATCAAGTTTCATATTTGCAGAATATTGATTTTTTTTCTGGTAAACCTGAATGTCCAGTAGACCATTTCCAAATGTTTCTTGTCATTGTGTAAGTCTAGTGCAATATTGAGTCTGTTCACCATATGGTTTAAAATTTAGTCTCCAACTCCTCAAACCAAGTTATCTAGGATGTTTGAATAAGAAAACCAAACCAAACTCGTTGCTGTCAAGCCAATTCCAACCCATAGTTTCCCTAGAGAACAGAGTAGAACTGCTCTACAGGTTTTCCAAAGAGCCGCAGTGGATTCAAACTGCCCACCTTTTGGTTAGCAGTAATATCATTAAACCACTGCACCACCAAGACCCAAGAGTGTTTAAATAATAATAACACAGTAAAAAGAGCACTGGCCAAGATATTCAGGCCCAGACCTAACACTGCACAACTTCTTACCAGGACTCAATTTGTTTGTCTGTAAAATGGGAAGTGGGGAGGATGGGTTGAACGGAGTCTCTTTTTGAGGACTTATTTTTGGGGGTACATTTCCATCATGGTGGATAATGCCATCATCCTCTTCAATTCTCACAGTAACCCTGGCAGATGGCTATGATTTTCTCCAATTTACCAATAAGAAAACTGTGACTCAAAGATGGAAAAGAATACAA
Organism: Elephas maximus indicus; assembly: GCF_024166365.1. Taxonomy (NCBI): domain Eukaryota; kingdom Metazoa; phylum Chordata; class Mammalia; order Proboscidea; family Elephantidae; genus Elephas; species Elephas maximus. Next base: position 48,208,504 of record NC_064824.1, read on the forward strand.
AGAGGAAACTTTCATTTATTAAGACTGCTAGAGGCTTTACTTGTTACTGCATTTTAAAAATAACTTCTTCACAAATAACTCTGACAGGTCTTCATTCTACAGAGCAAGAAGCTTAGTCTCGGAAAGGTTAAGTCACATTGCTAATAAGTGGCAATCAAGGTTACCTTGACTACAAGCCAGTGTTCCTTCCACTACACAACTGATCAGTTTTTCTCTGAGATCTCTTCTAGTCAGATAAATGAACCAATGAAAGTGAGTGAGTTGCCTGATCTTCAAAAATATTTTAACATTCCCCCAAGAAGAGCTCCAATTCCATTAGTGAGGAGATGCCTCCCAGCACATTTCCATTTGCTCAAAGGCTAGTTGACAAAATAAAAATTACTAATAAACTCCAACTTCATTTGAGTTCTGATGGTTCAGGGAAGTTGTAGGCATCATTTGGGAGTAAAGACTACAGTACGAAATCTGTTCATAAGAATTCTTAATTCTTGAAGGTATTGCTACTAAAGCCTGAAAGTAATGCTTTTAAGCAAGTTAACCTGGATAAAATGAAAGGTGAGTACACATTAAGAGCAAAATGCTATAATTAGCAGTCTCATTAAATGAACTGATTCAGTCATACTAGGGATTGTATCAGTTTTAAAAAATTAAAAAAAAAAAAGTTCCAACAACAGAAAAACAGAGAGAATCAATAAAACTAGAAGTTGGTTCTTTGAAAAGATCAATAAAATTGACAATTGACAAACCTTCAGCTAGAACAATGAAGGAAAAAAAAGATGGAAAGATCCAAAATAAAAAATGAAAGAGGAGACATTACAAGTGACTTGGCAGAAATAAAGGGAATTATGACAGGATATTATGAACAACTGTACAGCAGCAAACTGGATAACCTAGGTAAAACGGACAAATTCTTAGGAGCATACAACCTACCCAAATGACTCAAGAGGAAATAGAAAGTCTCGACAGATGCATAACAAGCAAAGAGATCAAATCAGTGATCACAAGCCTCCAAAAAACAAGAAAAGCCCTGCACCAGATGGCTTCACTGAGGAATTCTACCAAACATTTGGAGAAGAATTGATACCAATACTATTTAAACTCTTCCAAAAGAAGGAATACTCCCTAATTCATTCTATGAACTAAACATAACCCTGATACCAAAACCAGACAAAGACACTACAATAAAAGAAAACTACAGGCCAGTATCTCTTATGAATATAGATTTGAAAGTCCTCAACAAAACACTAGAGAACAGAATCCAACAGCATATTAAGAGAGTTATATACCATGACTCAGTGGGATTTATTCCAGGAATACAGGGATGGTTCAACATTAGAAAATCAATCAAAGTAATACACCACATCAATAGAACAAAGAAAAGAACCACACGATCATCTCTACTGATGCAGAAAAAAATACCTGATAAAATTCAACTCCCTTTCTTGATAAAAACTCTTAAGGAGATTGGAATAGAAGGAAATCCCGCAGTACGATTTAGGGTGTATATGAAAAGCCAACAGTCAATATTACTCTTCATGGAGAAAAACTGAGAATTTTTCCCTTAAATCAGGAATAAGACAAGGGTGCCCACTCTTACTACTTCTATTCAATATTGTATTAGAAATCCTAGCCAGAGAAATAAGACAAGAAAAAGAAATAAAAGATATACAGACTGGAAAAGAAGAAGAAAATTATCTGTATTCACAGATGATATAAGCCTATAGGTAGAAAATCCCAGAGTCAACAGAAAACTTCTTGAAATAATAGAAGAATTTAGGAAAGTTGCAAGGTACAATGTCAACAAACAAAAGTCAGTTGGGTTTTTATACACCAGCAATGAGAAAACTGAAAGGGAAATTACAGAAACAACTCATTTATAATAGCATCTAAGAGAATAAAATATCTAGGAGTAAATCTCACCAGGGACGTGAAGGATTTATACAATGAAAACTATAAAACACTGCTGAAAGGGATTAAAGAAGGCTTAAATAAATGCAAAGATGTTCCATGCTCATGGATTGGAAAACAATATTTTTAAGATGTCAATGCTATCCAAAGGGATCTATAGATTCAACACAATCCCCATCAAACTTCCAACAGCCTTCTTTACAAAAAATAGAAAAACCAAGCCTCAACTTTACATGGAGTGGCAAGGGGCCCGGAATAGCTGAAGCAATGTTGAAAGAGAAGAGCAAAGTAGGAGGACTCACACTGCCTGATTTTAAATATACTATACAGCTACAATAATCGAAACAGCCTGGTACTGGTATTACAACAGACACATAGACCAATGGAATTGAATTCAGAATCCAGAAATAAACCCACACATCTGTGGTCAATGGATTTTTGACAAGGGTGTTAATTCCATTCAATGAAGAAAGAAAAGTTTCCTCAGTAAATGGTGCTGGGAAAATGGGATTTCCACATGCAGAAAAATGAAACAGGATCCATGTCTCACATCATATACAAAAACAAATTCAAAATGGATTAAGGACCTAAATGTGCAAACCAGAACCATAAAATTCTTGTAAGAAAAAGCAGGGGCAATGCTGTCGGGCCTAGCTTTTAACAATGGATTGCCTAACATAATAACAAAAGAACAAACAGCAAAAGGCAAAATAAATAAATGGAACCTCATAAATGAAAAACTTTTCTTCATCAAAAGGCTTTACAAAAAAAGTGAAAAGACAAGTTACCAACTTGGAAAATATCTTTGGAAACTATATTTCTGTCAAGAATCTAATAACTAAAATATATATATAAAATCGAGACAACTTAACAACAAAAAGACAAATAACCCAATCATAAAATGGGCAAAGGACTTGAATAGCCATTTCACCAAAGAAAACATTCAAATGGACACCAAATATATGAAAAGATGCCTAGCATCTTTAGTTGTCAGAGAGATGCAAATCGAAACCACAAAGAGATACCATTTCACTCCCACTAGGATGGCTAAGGAACCCTGGTGGAACAATGGTTAAGTGCTTAGCTGCTGGCCAAAAGGTCAGTGGTTCAAACCCACTCAGCAGCTCCATGGGAGAAAAGACCTGGCAATCTGTTCCCATAACCATTACAGCCTAGGAAACCTGATGGGGCAGTTCTACTCTGTCTTATAGGGTATTTATGAGCCGGAATCAACTTGACAGCACACAATAACAGCAATAAGGATGGCTAAGATTAAAAAAAAATAATAATGAATGTGGGCAAGGAAGTGGAGAACTTGAACCCTTATCTACTGCTGGTGGGAATGCAAAATGGTATAGCCATTGTGGAAAACAAAAACAGTGTGGCAGTTTCTCAAAAAACTAAAAATAGAACTACCATATTACCCAGCAATTTCACTCCTAGGTATATACCCAAAACACTTGAGAGCAGAGGCTAAAAAAGACACTCGTACACCAATGTTCCTTCCAGCACTATTCACAATAATCGAAAAGTGGAAGCAACCTAAATGCCCACCAACAGATGACTGGATAAACAAAATGTGACACATACATACAATGGAATATTACTCAGTCAGTAGGAGAAATGAATTCTTGATACATGCTACATTATGGATGGAGTTGGAAGACATCATGCTGAGTGAAATAAGTCAATCAGGAAAGGACAAATATTGTATCACCTCACTTTTATAAAAAGACAAGAAAAGGAAAATGTATAGAGAACAAAGTATATTGGTGGTTACTGGGGAGGGGCGGAAGGGAGGGGGAAAGAGGGGGTTAATAGTGATGAAAATATTGCACTGAGGGTAGGGTTGCACAGCCGATTATTTTAATTGCTGTCAATAAGTTATACACCTGTAAAAAGTTAAATTGGCAAAAGTTGTGTGATGGATATATTTACAGCAATGACAAAAAAAAAAAAAAAAGGAGTAGCTGCTAAAGCTGCTTATGTACAACCAAAAACCTTATGGGATTTGGTTCCTTGGTTTGGAGGATTAGGGTTTTCAGTTGCCCCATATACATGTGAAAGCTGGACAATGAATAAGGAAGACCAAAGAAGAATTGACGCCTTTGAATTGTGGTATTGGAGAAGAATGTTGAATATACCATGAACTTCCAAAAGAATGAACAAATCTGTCTTGGAAGAAGTACAACCAGAATGCTCCTTAGAAGCAACGATGGTGAGACTATGTTGTCAAGATGGATCAGTCCCTGGAGAAGGGTATCATTCTTGGTAAAGTAGAGGGACAGCAAAAAAGAGGAAGACCCTCAACAGTGGCTGCCAACAATGGGCTTAAGCATAATAATGACTGTGAGGATGTCTCAGGATCAGGCAGTGTTTTGTTCTGTTGTACATAGGGTTGCTATGAGTTGGAACTGACTCAGTGACACCTAACAACAACAACAGTTCATTGTACAGTGCCTGGGGTCTTAAAAGCTTGTGCATGGCCATCCTAGGCACAACAATTGGTCTTTATTTGCCTGGAGCAACATAGGACTTAGAAGAGTCAGGAATAGGAGGATGATATGGAATGTGTGGCTAATTGCCTCCGTGAACCACTGCCTCCTTTGCCATGAGACCATAAGAACTGGATGGTGCCCGGCTACCATTACTGAACATCTTGATCAAAGATTCTATAGAAGAATCCTAATCAAAAGGGGAAAAATGCAGAACAGAATTTCAAATTCTCAGATTCCAGACTTCCTGGAGTCATAAAGATTGGATGAACCCCTGAAACTATTGCCTTGAGATAATCTTTAAACCTTAAACCAAAAAATATTCCCTGAAGTCTTCTTAAAACCATAGTTTAACTTAACTAGTAAAAAATGCCTGTCTTGAGCATTATGCTGTTTTAAGAACTATCTATATGGGATCAAGTTGATAGCAGCAACTCAAAAGGAACCTTAGGGGCAGTGACTTTTTGTTAATGGGAGAGGAACAACTCAGAAAGGGAGGGTGAGAACACTTGCACGACTTGAAGAATGTAATCAATGTCACTAAATATTACACGCAGAAACTTGAATTAGTGTATATTCTGAAAAACAATGAAATAAATAATTTTTTTTAAAACGTTCTAAAAATGTTTCCAGGGAATAGACTCACTTTGAAAACCAGGACATTCATTGTCTTCTTTCCAAGATCAACGAGATTCAGTGACGGCCCCAAATGATGAACCAGACATCTGCCTAGTGCATAACATGGTTAAATATCAATGATCCCAAACAATCCCGGCTTGGTACTAAGCTGCTTTTCTGGATGGAAGCTCTGGACTAAAGCCCACTCTCAACAGTTTACTAAAAAATAAACAACAGAATGTATTTAAAATAAGCAAAAAGGCTCTTCAAGGGAACTGATAGGTATCTTTTTTGAACCCATGCATGAAAATATAAAATAAGCCAAAAAAAAAAATTGAGATATGAGCAATTTTAGGAGAGAATTGTTCCAATCAGGCCTAAAACAAATGCACAAAAGAACAAAGCTGAATATTCTCTTTGTAATCGAAACACCGGGATGTATCAAGACCATCCACCATTTCAGATACTATGATTAGATTCAATGATTAAAATCCCTCCTCCCTGAAAGCAGAGAGCTGCTTTTGTTTCACTGCAGCATGAAATGTCAGGTAACAAGGACTTAATCAAGAAGTGAGCTTTACTCCTCACAGATGAATCTGCGTTATGGAGGTGCATACGGAATCTTGTCACATATCACTTCCTTGTAGACTGCGGGCAAATTTCTGGAGTATTGATTTGACCTTAACCACATGAATGAATTGGCAACGTGAGGTCCTTTTCTGAAGATGAAGAAGTAAAATTCTTCATTTCTTTTGCCTGTTTGAATATAATATCTTACCCCCAGCACCTGCTGCAACATCTGTTCTGTGACAATTGGAGAAAAAAAAAAAACAAAACCCAGGTTCACTCTCTGTGTTTTTCCTGTTAGTTTCAGCTGCTTTCTAAACCATAAAACCAGAAATAAATCAGCTTAAAAGATTACCTTTAGGTTCTGAAAAAGAAGAGAAAGGAACTGAAAGATAGCTAAGGGAAAAAAAAAAAAAAAGGACAAAGCAAGCAATCACGAATTGAATTCAAGAGGAAACGAGGGTCTGGGGAGCTTTTCATCTCTGATAACCAATTCAAATCTGTCCCTGATATGTCCCATTATGGTGTTGCTGGAAATTGCTGCCATCTGACAAAGACCTGGTGGATGCTAAAATTCTGTTGGTTGGTTTGTCTCTTGTACAAATCCGAGCCAATTTTCCCTCCTTCCTTCTACCTCACTGTGGTTTTTTCCCAGGGTCCCCCAAGCAGATCTGATATCTGAGTTGAAGGGAAAACTGCTACAGATATAATGCATAACCTCTCTCATTGTATGGGAAATTCATCTTTCCTCCAGAAGTTGTTATATTCTATCATAACCATCTTATTCTGTTAAAATTGTATCAAAAGCGTCTGTCTCCTTGACAAAGGCAGACCATGTGATTGCCTCTCACCTCTCTTCTTATTCAAATTAATTTCTACTTTCTAAAATGGGATGTGGGAGCAATGGTGGTTCGGTGGTAGAATTTTTGCCTTCTATCCGGGAGACCTGGGTTCAATTCCTGGACAAGACATCTCATGCGCAGCCACCGTGAGTCTGTCAGTGGAGGCTTGCATGTTGCTATGCGATGGATAAATTTCAGGGGAGATTACAAACTAACACAGACTAGGGAAAAAGGCCTGGCGATCTACTTCTGAAAATTAACCAACAAAAACCCTATGGATCACCATAGTTCGAGCCACAACCGATATGGGGATGGCACAAGACCTAGCTGTGTTTCATTCAGCCGTGTCCCAGGTCACCATGAGTCAGTGTCGACTTCACAGCAGCTAACAAGAGCAACAACAAAATGAGATACATTTTAGATGTCTACTCATGCTGCTGTGGAAAATAAGAGCACAATACAGGATCTAAACCAAGACCTGGCTGATTTAGTAAAATCTTGCATATAGAAAGAAAGTCACCTGGAGGTGGCTATCACATTCTAGTTCCTTTTCACAGAAAAACTATAGGATTTCTCTAATACATAACCACAATCTATGATTCTCTTAAGGAAATAAATTATAAAATTTAAGAAAAGTTGAGGGGAGCATTTTGTGATAATCAAGGGGAGGGGAAACTGTAACACTCAGGGAGAGGTCACCTTGCCATCATAGATTAGCAAACTTCCATTTGAAAGACTTCCAAAAGAGTCACTATATTTCCCTTTAAAGTGTTAAGGTTTTCAGTTTTCTCTCTCTAATAGATTATATTACTGTTATAAAGGCTGATTTCTTCATCAGTGCCCACCAAGAGACACTGAACACCACCAGATAACTGAAATTAGTGGAAGATTCCAGAATCCATAGCTGTTCTAGAGTTCACAGCGCACAGAATTCTAGGACTGACTCCTCTGGCCCTTGCACTCAGCATATCATTAATGTTTGAACGCTCTTCAGCTTTCCCAGGTTTGTTCAGCTGGTGAGTTTATCATTCTTATAAATCTAAGAACATGGATTCAATTTCATCCTAAGTCAACTGGTTTTGCCCCATTGCAAGACTGCAAGTTGATCCATTATTGCAAACCCACATTATTGCAAACCCACCCATCATTCAGTTATCCAGTCCAGGTCCGGCTGAGGATGGACATCAGTCCAAAATCATCACCACTGTGAGGAAACTAGTAAAAACCCAATTCTTCCTGAGGTAATTCTGATTACATTTGATTATAAGAACAAGGACTCAATATCTTTTTCCCATATCCTCAATGAACGAAGGCCTTTTCCAGGAGATGTAGAGAAAAAATAATGTCATTCAACAGGGTCAAATAGGGTCAGGTATTATGTTTGTATTGAGAGGAGCATACTAAGGCCCGGCTTGTCTTGCAAATCTCCCACTTGTCATGAAGTGGGTTCAAGACAGTGTTTTGCAGTGACAATGAGGAGTTGTCTTTGCAATAAACAGGAAAGCCAGCTTATGAACTTCCCACTCCCATGTGGCTCCGTATGAAACTTCCTGTGCCACCCATCCCTTCTGTTACCCACCTGCCCCTTCTGCTCTGGAGGTGTTCTTGTTCCCAAGTGTCTCTGAACACTGAGTCTTATCTTCAAGGATGGCCAAGGCCAGACACTTCTCGTTTTCCTGTTTCATCTCTTGATAATTCACAGTGTTACTCATTTCAAAAGCAAAGATGTTACCTTGACTGTCTTGGAAGAAGTACAACCAGCATGCTCCCTAAAAGCAAGGATGGAGAGATTAAATCTTACATACTTTGGACATGTTATCAGGAGGGATCGGTCCCTGGAGAAGGACAGCACGCTTGGTAAAGTATATGGTCAGCGGAAAAGAGGAAGATCCTCGACGAGATTGATTGACACAGTGGCTGTAACAATAGGCTCCAGCATAACAACGATTGTGAGCACGGTGCAGACCGGGCAGTGTTTTGTTCTGTGGCATATAGGGTCGCTATGAGTCAAAGCCGACTCAATAGCACTTTGAAACAACAACAACTCATTTCATCCTAATTCCCATGAATAAGCGTTCATTTATCTCCCCCACAACTTCCCAGTATTCCTTCCTAACCCCTGCCCTGCCCATCTTATTGGTGAACGACCAAAGGGTTTCAGTGTGTTACTATAACTAAGGGAAAACAGTAAATTAATCAAAGTTGTTATTTCACACATTATATTCTTTTTTTTATTATTTTTATTGTGCTTTAAGAGAAAGTTTAAAAATGAAGTCAGTCTCTCAGACAAAAATTTGTATACACCTTGCTATAAAAAAAAAAAAAATATATATATATACTCCTAATTGCTCTCCCCCTAATGAGACAGCTCACTCCTTCCCTCCACTCTCTCTTTTTGTGGCCATTCCTCCAGCTCCTAACCCCCACCACTCTCTCATTTCCTCTCCAGAGAGGAGATGCCAACATAGTCTCGAGTGTTTACTTGATCCAAGAAGCTCATTCCTCAGCAGCATCTTTTTCTATCCCATTCTCCAGTCCAATCATTGTCTCAAGAAATGGCTTTGGGAATGGTTCCTGTCCTGGGCTAACAGAAGGTCAGAGGGCCATGACCACCGGGCCCTTCTAGTCTCAGTCAGATCATTAAGTCTGGTTTCTTATGAAAATTTGGGGTCTGCATGCCATCTCCTGCTCCCTCAGGGGTTCTTTGTTGTGCTCCCTGTCAGGGCAGTCATCCGTTGTAGCTGGGCACCATCTAGTTCTTCTAGTCTCAGGCTGATGTAGTCTCTGGTTTATGTGGCCTTTTCTGTCTCTTGGGCTCATAATTACCTTGTGTCCTTGGTATTCTTCATCCTCCTTTAGTCCAGGAGGGTTGAGACCAATTGATGCATCTTAGATGGCCACTTGTTAGCGCTTAAGACCCCAGACGACGCTCTCCAAAATGGGATACAGAATGTTCTCTTAATAGGTTTTATTATGCCAATTGACTTAGAAGTCCCCTGAAACCATGGTCCCCAAACCCCTGCCCCTGCTACGCTGGCCTTCGCAGCAATTTATTCAGGAAACTTCTTTGTTTTTGGTTTAGTCCAGTTGTGCTGACCTCTCCTGTATTGTGTATTGTCTTTCCCTTCACCTGAAGTAATTCTTATCTACTATCTAGTGACTACCCCTTTCCCTTCCTCCCTCCCCTGTCTCATAACCATCAAAGAATATTTTCTTCTCTGTTTAAACTATTTCTTGAGGTCTTATAATAGTGGTCTTCTCTTAAACAATATCTGTCCTTTTGCAACTGGCTAATTTCACTCAGCATAATGCCTTCCAGATTCCTCCACGCTATGAAACGTTTCACACATTGATCACTGTTCTTCATCGAAGTGTATTCCATTGTGTGAATATACCATAATTTATTTATCCATTCATCCATTGATGGGCACCTTGGTTGCTTCCATCTTTTTCTTATTGTAAACAGTGCTGCAATGAACATGGGTGTGCGTATATCTGTTTCTGTAAAGGCTCTTATTTCTCTAGGGTATATTCCAAGGAGTGGAATTGCTGGATTGTATGATCGTTCTATTTCTAGATTTCTAGCTTTTTAAGAAAGCGCCAAATCAATTTCCAAAGTGGTTGTACCATTTTACATTCCCACCAGCAGTTTAGAAGTGTTCCAGTCTCTCCACAACCTCTCCAACATTTATTTGTGTTTTTTGGATTAACGCCAGCCTTGTTGGAGCGAGATGTAATCTCATTGTAGTTTTCATTTGCATTTCTCTAATGGCTAATGATCATTAGCATTTCCTCATGCATCTGTTAGCTACCTGAATATCTTCTTTAGTGAAGTGTCTGTCCATATCTTTTGCCATTTTTTACTTAGGTTATGAGTCTTCTTGTAGTTGAGGTTTTGCAGTATCATGTAGATTTTAGAGATCAAGCGCTGATTGGAAATGTCATAGCTAAAAACTTTTCCCAGTCTGTAGGTAGTCTTTTTACTCTTTTGGTGAAGTCTTTGGATGAGAATAGGCGTTTGATTTTTAGGAGCTCCCAGTTATCTAGTTTTTCTTCTGCATTGTTGGTAATGTTCTGTATACTGTTTATGCCATGTATTAGGGCTCCTAACGTTGTCCCTATTTTTTATTCTATGATCTTTACTGTTTTAGATTTTATATTTAGGTCTTTGATCCATTTTCAGTTTGTTTTTGTGCATGGTGTGAGGTATGAGTCTTGTTTAATTTTTTTGCAGACGGATATCCAGTTATACTAGCACCATTTGTTTAAAAGGCTGTCTTTTCCCCATTTAACCAATTTGGGGCCTTTGTCAAATATCAACTGCTCATACGTGGATGGATTTATGTCCGGATCCTCAATTCTGTTCCATTGGTCTATGTCTCTGTTGTTGTACCAGTACCAGGCTGTTTTGACTACTGTGGTGGTATAATGGGTTCTAAAATCAAGTAGAGTGAGTCCTCCCACTTTGTTCTTTTTCAGTAATGCTTTACTTAACCAGGGCCTCTTTCCCTTCCATATGAAATTGGTGATTTGTTTCTCCAAATCATTAAAAAATGTCGTTAGAATTTCGATTGGAATTGCATTAAATCTACAGATCACTTTTGGTGGAATAGATGTTTTTACAATGTTAAATCTTCCTATTCTTGCTCAAGGTATGTTTTTCCACTTATGTGGGTCTCTTTTGGTTTTTTGCAGAAGCATTTTGTAGTTTTCTTTGTATAAGTCTTTTACATCTCTGGCAAGATTTATTCCTAAGTATTTTATCTTCTTAGTGGCTACTGTAAATGGTATTGATTTGATGAGCTCCTCTTTGATGTTCTTTTTGTTGGTGTAGAGGAATCCAACTGATTTTTGTATGTTTATCTTGTATACTTATGCTCTGCTGAACTCTTCTATTAGTTTCAGTAGTTTTCTTGAGGATTCCTTAGGGTTTTCTGTGTATAAGGTCATGTCATCTGCAAATAGAGTTAGTTTTACTTCTTCCTTGCCAATCTGGATGCCCTTTATTTCTTTATCTAGCCTAATTGCTCTGGCTAGGACCTCCAGCACAATGTTGAATAAGAGTGGTGATAAAGGGCATTCTTGTCTGGGTCCCGTTCTCAAGGGGAATGCTTTCAGGCTCTCTCCATTTAAGGTGATGTTGGCTAATGGCTTTGTATAAATGCCTTCTATTATGTTGAGGAATTTTCCTTCTATTCCTATTTTGCTGAGACTTTTTATCATAAATGGGTGTTGACCTTTGTCAAATGCCTTTTCTGCATCGATTGATAAAATCATGTGATTCTTGACTTTTGTTTTATTTATATGGTGTAATACATTCATTGTTTTTTCTAATGTTGAACCATCCCTGCAGACCTGGTATGAATCCCACTTGGTCATGGTGAATTATTATTTTTGATATGTTGTTGAATTCTATTGGCTAGAATTTTGTTGAGGCTTGTTGCGTCTAAGTTCATGAGGGATATAGGTTTGGAATTTTCTTTTTTTGTGGTGTCTTTACATGGTTTTGGTATCAGGGATATGGTGGCTTCATAAAATGAGTTTGGTAGTATTCTGTCCTTTTCTATGCTCTGTCTGAAATACCTTTAGTAGTAGTGGTGTTAACTTTTCTCTGAAAGTTTGGTAGAACTCTGCAGTGAAGCCGTTGGGACCAGGGCTTTTTTTTTTTTTGATTACCTTTTCAATCTCTTCTTTTGTTATGGGTCTATTTAGTTGTTCGACCTCTGTGTTAGTATAGGTAGGTAGTGTGTTTCTAGGAATTCATCCACTTCTTCTAGGTGTTCAAATTTGTTAGAGTACAACTTTTCATAGTAATCTGATATGATTCTTTTGATTTCAGTTGGGTCTGTTGTAATAATGCCCATCTCATTTCTTATTCAGGTTACTTGCTTCCTCTTCTGTTTTTCTTTTGTCAGATTGGCCAATGGTTTATCAATTTTGTTGATTTCTTTCAAAGAACCAGCTTTTGGTCTCATTAATTCTTTCAATTGTTTTTGTGTTTTCTATTTCATTTAGTTATGCTCTAATTTTATTATTTGTTTTTTTTCTGGTGCCTGAGGGTTCCTTTTGTTGCTCTCTTTCTATTTATTCAAGTTGTAGGAATAATTCTTTGATTTTGGCCCTTTCTTCTTTTTGTATGTGTGCATTTATTGACATTAATTGACCTCTGAGCAGTGCTTTCTCTGTGTCCCAAAGGTTCTGACAGGAAGTGATTTCATTCTCATTGGATTCTATGAATTTCTTTATTCCATCCTTAATTTCTTCTATAATCCAGTCTTTTTTTTTTTGAGCAGGGTATTGTTCAATTTCCAAGCATTAGATTTCTTTTCCCTGCTTTCTTTGTTATTGATTTCTACTTTTATGGCCTTATGGTCAGAGAAGATGCTTTGTAATATTTCAGTGTTTTGGATTCTGCTAAGGCTTGCTTTATGACCTAATATGCAGTCTATTCTAGAGAATGTTCCATGTGTGCTAGAAAAGAAAGTATACTTGGTTGCTGTTGGATGGAGTGTTCTGTATGTGTCTATGAGGTCAAGTTGGTTGATTGTGGCATTTAGATCTTCCGTGTCTTTATTGAGCTTCTTTCTGGATGTCCTGTCCTACACCGAAAGTGGTGTGTTGAAGTCTCCTACTATTATTGTGGAGCTGTCTATCTCACTTTTCAATGCTGATAGATTTTGTTTTATGAATCTTGCAGCCCTGTCATTGAGTGCATAAGTATTTAGTGTGGTTATATCCTCCTGGTATATTGTCCCTTTAATCATTATATAGTGTCCTTCCTTATCATCTGTGGTGAATTTAACTTTAAAGTCTATGTTTTCAGAAGGTAATATTGCCACTCCTGTTCTTTTTGGATTGTTGTTTGCTTGATATATTTTTTTCCATCCTTTGAGTTTTAGTTTGTTTGTGTCTTTAAGTCTAAGGTATGTCTCTTGTAGGCAGAATATAGACAGATTGTGTTTTTTAATCCCTTCTGCCACTCTCTGTCTCTTTATCGGTGCATTTAGTCCATTTACATTCAGCATAATTATGGATAGGTATGAATTTAGTGTTATCATTTTGATGTCTTTTTTTGTGTGTTATTGACAGTTTCTTTTTCCACTTAATTTTATGTGCTGAATATATTACATATTGTCTCTTCCTCATATTCATTGTTGTTGATTTTGTTTCTGCTGAGTCTCCTTTTTTTTCTGGTATTTTATTTTGATGTGTAGGATAGCTTGTCTCCTTTGTGGTTACCTTAATATTTACCCCTATTTTTCTAAATTTAAACCTCACTTTTATTTCTTTGTATTGCCTTGTCTTCCTCTCCATATGAAAGATCTATGACTATATTTCTTAGTCCTTGTTATTGTCTTAATGTTGTCTTCTTTTGTATAGTCACATCGCTGTTTCCCTGTTTTGAGCATTTTTTTTAATCTTGATTTATTTTTTGGATTTCCCTGTCTGGGTTGACTTCTGATTGCTGTGCCCAGTGTTCTCGTCTTGGGTTGATACCTGATATTATTGATTTTCTAACCAAAGAACTCCCTTTAGTATTTCTTGTAGTTTTGGTTTGTTTTTTACGAATTTCCTAAACTTCTGTTTATCTGGAAATGTCCTAATTTCACCTTCATATTTGAGAGACAGCTTTGCTGAATATATGATTCTTGGCTGGGAATTTTTTTCCTTCAGTTTTTTACATAAGACATCCCATTCCTTCTTGCCTGCGTTGTTTCTGCCAAATAGTCCAAGGTTATTCTTATTGACTCTCCTTTGTAGGTAACTTTTCATTTATCCCTAGCTGCTCTTAAAATTCTCTCTTTATCTTTGGTTTTGGCAAGTTTGATTATAATATAACTTGGTGACTTTCTTTTAAAATCTACCTTATGTGGAGTTCAGTGAGTATCTTGGGTAGATATCTTCTCATCTTTTATGATATCGGGGAAGTTTTCTGCCAAAATCTGCAACAATTCTCTCTGTATTTTCTGCTATCCCTCCCTGTTCTGGCACTCTGGTCACTCATACGTTATTTCTCTTGATAGAGTCCCACATGATTCTTAAGTTTTCTTCATTTTTTTTTAATTCTTTTATCTGATTTTTCTTCAAATATATTGGTGCCAAGTGCTTTATCTTCAAGTTCACAGATTATGCCTTCCACTTGCTTACTTCTGCTCCTCTGACTTTCTACTGAGCTGTCTAATTCTGTAATTTTATTGTTAATATTCTGAATTTCTAATTGTTGTCTATCTATGAATTTTTCCAGCTTATTAAATTTTTCATTCTGTTCCTGAATAACCTTTTTAATTTTTTCAACTTCTTTATCTGTGTGTTCCTTGTCTTGTTCTGCATATTGCTTGATTTCCTTCCTGATGTCTTGAAGTGTTCTGTACATTAATCTTTTGTATTCTGCCTCCGGTAATCCCAGGAATGCACTTTCATCTACAAGATCCCTTGATTCTTTGTTTTGAGAGCTTGTTGAGTCTATCATGGTCTGTTTCTTTACGTGACCCAATACTGACTGTTGTCTCTGAGCCATCTGTAAGTTATCGTATTAGTTTATTTTATGTTTGCTTACTGCATCATAGCTTCTTGCTTTGTTTTGTTTTGATATGCTCAGATGGGTTGTTTGAATGAGCTAGCTTGATTATTTTCACCTTTGGAGCTCTGATGTCCTGTCCCCAGATGGCTAGAGCTGTTATCAGGTATACCAGTCTAGAAGTCCATTCACTTTTCTTGTATGAATTCAGCTCAGGTGTCCAGGTACGTGATCACCAAGTGTGTGGTACAGGCTCTGTCCTACAGTCTTAGAGGGGCAGGGGTGACTGGTGTAGCTACCGGTATCTGGTTGTAGCAGGGGTCACACTTTGAACAAGGCAGGGGGCTGGGAATCATCCCCCAAGTGTCTCTGAGGAAAGTGTGTCCCTGTTCCCTAGAGCGTACAGGTGAGTGAGTTCTGCAGATGATCCATGGGCACCCAATGTTTTTGGTTGTAAGGACCAGGAGCTACCGATTATCCTTGGACCCTTGTCCAAGGTGGCTGGGTGACCTGAGTGGAGCCACCAGTCCTTAGGTCTCTGATTTGGAGAACCCTGTTTAATAGGCAAAGCTGTGTCAAACATCAAACACCCACCTCTCTACTGCACAGCTGAGCTGAAACAGTTGTAGTCTGCCAACAAGGACGTATTCTCCTGAAATAGGCCCACACAGGTCCATGCAGAGGGGAAAGGTACTCAAAGTCCACAGACCATTTATTCCTGGACAGGAGCCACTTCTGTCCTGAGCTCCCCAGTTTAGTGGAGCTGGCAAATAGTCTTTTCCTCCAATTGCAAATTTATTCCTTCTCCAGGGCCTGGAAGATGGCTCTACGTGCTCAAAAGGGCCTATCTCAGGCCCAGAGAAATCAGCAGCCACTGCGGCAGGCTTTGGGGGAAGGGGCACAGTAAAACATATGCAAGTATTTAGCTTTTGCTGAGAGCGCCGTTCTTCTCTGGTTCCAGAGGTATGAGTAGGTTGTGTGGCTGGCTGCTTCTTCCTGAGGAAACTGAGGCCAAACACTAGTACCAGCCTGCCACAGCCACTCCTGGGAACGGTGCCTGAGGGCTCCTGGTGATTCAGGTCCGGTAACTCCTCTCTGCTTCTGAACTGTCTCTTCCTCCCCCATCCCCTCAGTTCATTTTCTAACCTTGCCCTTGATGTTCAGGGCTCCTAGCTTGTCATAAATACACTTGTTTCACTTGTTTTCTCAGCTCTTTGATGTAAGAGGGCTCACTGGAAGTGCCTGTCTATTCCACCATCTTGGCCTCGCCTCCCCACACATTGTATTCCTGATTCTAAATAGGAATTATTCCAATTCGCTTTAAGGTGTCCATGTCAGCCCTGGTACAAACTAAAGAAATATATTACTTCGGGTTTCTAAACTCAGTAAATAATTGAAGATCACATTAAAGGAAATGATACAGGTCTGACATTATAACGAGGGAATAGTGCTTGTTGCTCTGATACTTTGGTGTTACTGGCAGCCATCATTGTAGCAAGCCTTGTACGTTTGAGTAATAAAAATGCTTGACACTTAGCAAGGGATTTATATTTTTTGTCTTCACTGTCAAAACTAACCTTGTTCTTGTTAGCTGCTGTCAAATTGGCCCCTGACTCAGGGCAACGCCATGCACAATAGAATGAAATGCTGCCTGTCCCTGTGCCTTTTCCAGGATCCATCATGAATCCACAGAGTTGTTATTGGTTGAGTTTCAGAAGTAGATCACCAAGCCTTACTTCCTAGACTATCTTAGTCTGGAAGATCTGAGGAAACCTGTTCAGCATCATAGCAACATGAAAACCTCTACTGACAGATGGTCGATGGCTGTGCTTGGGATGCATTGGCTGGGAATCGAACCCAGGTCTCCTGCATGCAAGGCAAGAATTCTACCCCTGAGCCACCAAGGCCTCCACAAAAAACTAGTAGCCGTTGAGTGGACTCTGCCTCATTGTGACACCATGTATGTCAGAGTAGGACTGTTCCAGAGGGTTTCCAATGGCTGATTTTTCAGAAGTAGCAATCAAGAGACAATTTCAGAGAACCTTTCTCTTTTCCTGGTATTGTTATTCTTTCTTCTTCCATTATCTTTTTCATTTACATTCTTTTTAGGCCAAATGTTGATGTAAAAATGTAAAAATAAACATCTCCTTAGCTTGGAAGTAGATTTGTTTTCGTTTTTTTGAGATGGGTTGGAAGAATTTATCATAAAGCTGCCAGGAGCTGGATTTCAACTTAACATATCTTCTTAGTGTCCT
Organism: Elephas maximus indicus; assembly: GCF_024166365.1. Taxonomy (NCBI): domain Eukaryota; kingdom Metazoa; phylum Chordata; class Mammalia; order Proboscidea; family Elephantidae; genus Elephas; species Elephas maximus. The sequence goes on from NC_064824.1 coordinate 48,225,707, forward strand.
GTTGTGCCTGATACATTCGCAGCCCTAGAAATTCCTCTGTCAGACGAAGATATGCTTCATGACTGGATATGACTCTACCTCCACTCCCACCCAATACTAATCTATTGCCAGAAACTTAAGCAAATGCTTTCAAGAGGACTTCAACACCCAGTCCAAAGAGACAAATGTTCTAACAGGAAATGCCTGAGAATGTTTAATCTGTCAGACGGAGAGAGTTAAGCCTCATTAGGGAGGCTCTAGTTCCAGATTTACCATGGCAACCTCTAGAGATACATATCTAGCATGTTAGTGACACGCTGACATCACATTTTTACTCCTTGAGAAAGAGGCAAACAGAGCTAAGACTCCTTTATTACCATTGTGAGGTTAAAATGATGCCATGTGTGGGAGGTATGAAGAGAGCAGCTTTTACATAATTCAAATCACTGTACAAGATAAGAGCAGGGAATATGTTCCTGTTACGTATCCTCTTACTCAGACAAAATCTGGTTTGCTATAACAGGTAAAAGTTTATTGACACTTCACGCAAAAATATCTAATGTATTATTTAGCTTCCAACTAGTACTTTACACTTTTTGAAAATGAACTGTAGGCTAAATACTATTTGTTTGTAATCATGCCACAAAATTTAGGTCTTTGTAACCTTCATTTTAACTTTCATTAAGTGTTGGAAAAACTATGGATTACTCAGTGGGACACTGCAATTGATGGACCTACAGCACTGAACGGGCAATGAGATGCTTTCTAAGTTATTGGATTCTATTTCAGCACACTTGAAGACAAAATGGTCACCGTAGGGTGGAGCAGAGTGGGAGTCAGTGAGGATCTTTGGGTGTCACTTTTTCTGCCCTCCTCCTTAAGTGGGAAGGAGAGAGATAGATGGTGGCAAGCATGTTAGAAAATCAGAAAGGAGGCATCATCATCAGGGCCTGGTGTGAGAATTCCCTTTTGAACTACCTGGACTCTGAATCTTCCAAGGGTACTTCCAGTTTGGGGAGAAGGAAAAGGAAATTGTGCAGCTAAAATGAGATGGTCCCTGTGAATATTGGGGTACTGTCTTTGGGCCTACCAAAATCTGGATCAGAAATTCTGTTCTTGTTATCATTACAAGACAGAAATTACAGGACACTATTTTTTTAGGAGATATAGAATGGTTTAAATGCACTGCCAAGTCACATCTAGACATTACCTCCTCTTGGCCTCATCTCTTGCATCAGCAACTGCCGTTTCTTTGCTGTCCTACCTATCCCAATGTCTTCAATTCCTTTTTTACCATTTCCTATTAAACTCAATCCAAAGAGGGTTTGTCCACTCCACTCAACCAAATCCGCTCTTCTCAAGATCACCAGTGATCAAATACTCTGGCCTCATCTTACCTAGCCCAACACTAACATTTGATAGTGCTGACCCACCAGCATCTTTGAGCACTGGTTTCACATGTCTCAGAGACACCAAAATCTCCCAGTTTTCCTCTTTCCTTACTGGATCGCTCCAGTTTCAGTTTCTTTTTCAAGTTCCTCCTTTTTTACCCAACCTCCTAAACTTGAAGTCCCCCAGGGCATTGACTCTCTTGCTTATGCCTTCTAGTCTCCTGGTTTAACATCCCATGTGTATACCTGCAATTACCAAATTTATCAGCCCAGACTTGCTCTCTTAACCCCAGACAAAGCTGTCTACTTGACATCTCCACTTGAATGTCTAATAGAACAATGAAAGCAACGTGTCAAGAACTCAACTCCTTATTTTTGGCAATGAGAACAGAAGGCAAAGAAGTAGCCTGGGTTTTGCAACTCACAGGACCTTAGGCTAGAAACAACGGCAAGACATGGGATACGCAGAGGATATTTAATGAACTGTGGGAACTTCATGCTAGCCCATGGCAGAGTTAGTAGTGACAGTTGTTTTAAGATTTTTTTGTGGCATTTAAAGTAGAGTCAAATGAGACAGAGGACACCACCAAAATAAATAAGTCAATATGGAAGTGAATTTTTCCATTGATCTCAACTTCCCCAGTAATTCCACGATAGTTTCTACTGGTAACTGCATCTATAGCCATGTAGGTCTCCCATTTTAAGAAAACTCCAGCCACATTTAGCCTAAGATCCATCCTCACCTCAAGAATATTGTGCAGTTCAGTCTTCCATAAAAATATGTTTCCCACAAGCGGCCATCTAAGATGCATCAATTGGTCTCAACCCACCTGGATCAAAGGAGAATGAAGAACACCAAGGTCACACGACAACTAAGAGCCCAAGAGACAGAAAGGGCCACATGAAGCAGAGACCTACATTATCCTGAGACCAGAAGAACTAGTTGGTGCCCGGCCACAATCTATGACTGCCCTCACAGGGAGCACAATAGAGAACCCCTGAGGGAGCAGGAGATCAGTGGGATGCAGACCCCAAATTCTCATAAAAAGACCATACTTAACGGTCTGGATGTGACTAGAGGAATCCCGGCGGTCATGGTCCCCAAACCTTCTGTTGGCACAGGATGGGAACCATACCTGAAGACAATTCATCAGACATGAAAGGGACTGGACAGTGGGTGGGAGAGAGATGCTGATTAAGAGTGAGCTAGTTATATCAGGTGGACACTTGAGACTGTGTTGGCATATCCTGTCTGGAGGGGGGATGGGAGGATAGAGAGAGTTGGAGGCTGCCAAAGTTTTCACGAAAGGAGAGACTGGAAGGGCTGACTCATTAGGGGGAGAGCAAGTGGGAGTAAGGAGTAAGATGTATATTAACTTATATGTGACAGACTGACTTGATTTGTAAACTTTCACTTGAAGCTCAATAAAAGTAAAAAAAAAAAAAAATATGTTTCCCAAAGTTTTCAGTTATTTAGTTAAATATGGTGTCTTCTGAGGTTGCCCCATTAGCGTGAGGTACAGAGAAACCTTTTTGTTCTTACTTAATTTATCTAACAGGTAATATTGAACCAAATTCTCTCTCTCTCACACACACACACCCCTCAAAGGTATATAGTAATCCTCAAGAGAGTAGAATTTCAAACCATATTAAGAAAACACTTTGCTGCCTATCTCATAATCTGCACGGTTGTCAATAAAATTATGTTTTACATTATTTTGAAAAACAATGGCATAAACACTTTGAAATTATTTCAGTTCCAACTCATGACAACCCCATGTATAACAAAAGTGAAACATTGCTCATACCTGCACCATCTACATGATCATTGGTATGTTTGAGTCCCTTGCTGCAGTTATTGTACAGTGCCTTCCAACCTAGGGGACTCATCTTCCATCACTATATTAGACGATATTCTATTGTAATCCAGAAGATTTTTATCAGCTAATTTTTAGAAGTAGATCTCCAGGCTTTTATTCCTAGTCTGTCTCAGTTTGGAAGCTCTACTGAGAACTGTTCATCATGGGTGATCCTGATGGTGTTTGAAATGCCAGTGGCATACCTTCCAGCATCATAGCAACACACAAGTCACCACAGTACAATGAACTGACAGACGGGTGGTGGTTACAAAATATTAGCTATGAATATATAATTCATGTAATAGAAAAATACTATTTTTAAGATCTGAATAATAATTTGAACCACTTAAAAAGGCATCTTTTCTGTGATACCCACATATTACTATAATAAGACTCAGCAGAAACTTTGAAAGTCAAGATTTTTCTTTTGATTTTAGCTAGGCCAAAGTCTTGAGCTCTACTTTTCCTCTGTAAAATCAATATGAGAAACAGTTTGAAGGGTTCCCGCAGGATAAAACCTCCAGATATTGAAGATTGCACACACATGCACACACACACCCCTCACCTCTTACCACTAATGTTGAAAGGTCTACTTCCCAATATCAGCCAAAGAAAACCCTATAGATCACAATGGTCTGATTCCATTGTGCATGGGGTCACCATGCATCGGGGGCTGACTCGACAGTAGCTAATAACAACAACAAATTGTTATTACAGCCATCTGCCAATCCTCCAGTCTAAAATCTTATCATTAAAAAGTCATTTTTTCACATGTAAGCCTGCCACCCCCCAAAAAAGCATAGCTTTAGCAATTTTACAGAATTAAAATCCATTTGACCATGAGTTTTCATCTTTAAGATGTGTACTAGCATAAAGAAATGGCTAAGGCATCATTTAGTAGAGGATATTTCAGTCTCTGAAAGACACTGCCTATGGTATCTGTTGATAAAGAGTCAATTAAAGAACTCATTTATTCTATGACAGTACATAAATCATCTCATTTCTGAGAAATAATAGTATAAAAAATTAGTAGCATGTTAATTATTTTTACTACTCATTCCATAAGTATTTCTTGGGTATCTACTTTATAAAAGGTACTATACAGGACTCTGGGAATACAAAATAAATAAGCATGATTTGTGACTTCAGTGCACTCACATTGCGCATTGAGAGTAAAGAAAAACACAATGATATTACCACCTACCAATCTCCTGCACTGCCACTCACTTTACAATAACTCCTTTCTCTTCCAAGCTGTGAATGCAAACAAATGAGTGTACCAAAGTCACGTGGCAACAAGAATTAAAACTTGTTATCAAGCAGTTTCTTCCTGACCATGGCTAGGTAATAGGAGTTAATGGTTCTCAAAGTAGAGTGGAAGAAAAAGCAAGATAAGAGGTGACTGATTATGGTAATAAAATAATTAAACTCCATTAAGATCAATTACCGACACAGGGATCTTAGCAATTTTCTTTTCAGTCATTCACCATGGTCCTTTCCCTCTCCTGTTGCCTTTGCCACAATATTTATTATCTAGAAAGAAAATTAACCCTATCCTCTCATTTTCCTTGAGTTTGATGTACCATACTCATATTCTCATTAGAATGAATCCGGAATTCATTCCACTTTTTTTGTGTTGTTTTCAAATTTCCTTTGACTTATCCCCAGCACAACACGATTTGAACACTCATTGTGAAGTCCACTTACTGCAAAGTCTGACTGGCCCTTGCTCAAGATTTCATAAACCAAGGCTATCATCTGCCTTACTCCTAATCAACTCTACTGAACATTTTTGTTTTAAGTATCAGTTGATTAACACCTTTTAGTATCTTGTAAGCTTTAACTTGAAAAAAAGTTACATATATAATATTGACATATAAATATACATATATATTTATATGTATACTTCAAATATTATTTCTTAGCTTTATGAGGCAAACCTTATATGAGGTCACCAAATGAGAGTTATAATCCTGAGCACATAGTGTGATCCATTTCAAGCAGATCAATTCAAGTTAGGTGTAAAGCCCAAGTATAAAATCCTTGGTCCAGCACTACAAACTGACCTGTTAATACAGTCAAATCTCGGTATCTGTGGGGCATTGGCTCCAGGATCCCCCAAAGATGCCAAAATTCACACATACTCAAGTCTCTTATATGGCATTGTATTTTCATATAACCCACCCACATCCTCCTGTGTATTTTAAATCATCTCTAGATTACTTATAATACCTAATACAATATAAATGCTACGTGAATAGCATGTTATACTGTATCATTTGAGGAATAATAACAAGACAAAAAGGTCCGTACATGTTCTGAATAGACGTAGCCATCATAAGCCTAACTACATAGTACACAGCAGATGCCAGGTGAACAACACTCAAACAAAGAGTGCCGGAGACAGACTGAGGATCTGTGAAATGGTGGGAGGCTACAGCAGGGGATGCCTGCACATCATATATATATATATTTTTTTTTTTTTTTAATATTTTCCGTCTATTGTTGGTTGAATCCACAGATGTGGAGCTGGCAGATACGGATGGCCAGCTGCAATCTGCTTATTCGTAAGGTAAATTCCTTCTATTCTTTGTGGTTCGCCTTGGTCATCCCTGATTACAATTTGTATTGGGGAAGATGGTATATTAGAAATGTCCCTTCTTTTGGATTTGGGGGTAAGATTTATAGTAAAAAGGAAACAAATCCAAGTTGACATTCTCTTCACATGCATCCACTTCTGTATGCCAAAGAGAAAGCCATTTCTATGTGGTGTTGACTCTTACAATATTCACTTATTCAGGAAATATATATTGAGCCCATATTATGTCCCTGGTACTGTTCTGGATATAGGGATAGAGCAGTGAACAAAACAGACAAACACCCCTGCCCTTATGGAGCTTACATTCTAATGGGGGAGAAAAAATTCAGCGACAGGAGAAATACACAGTAATGCAGAGGCTGATTATTTGTTAGAGGGCAAAGTTAAAGGCAGGAGACCTGAGAAAAAGCATTTTCCTCATATCAGTTAGAAAAAACAATTCTCCTTTTTTTTTTTTTTTCTAGTATAGTATGCTTGATTCTCAAAGGAACTAGTAAAAGAATAAGCCATAGGTCTCACTACTGGGGAGACAGAACAGGACTTGGAGTACTTACATTCCTATTAGAGCCCAGTCCTCTGGAGGAGCCAAGAAGAGCCTCCACTAGGAGCCAAAGTGCAAGGCCCTGGAGTTCATAAAGACCAAGAGAGGAATAAAGGGATGGGGAGAAGGGGTTATTTCTTCCTTAGGTGAGGTGAGTGAAATTTCTCAGAGAGTGCTGAGGACACAAGAGAAAGTGACATGGAGGACATGAGACAGAATAGCTGCCTGGTAGCTAAAGTGAAACAGAAACAAGAATGAGGGGTCAGGAGAGGGCGTCATCCCTGATTACAATTTGTATCGGGGAAGATGGTATATTAGAAATGTCCCTTCTTTTGGATTTGAGCACTCTCTCCCAGAAGGCAGGAGTCTGCTTGGGTCCTATAAGGGAACAACCAAGATACAACTTTGTGATTTGTGTCACCTGTGTTATAATCAGCTGTGTGTTTGATCTGGGAAAGACTAAGCAAATAGGAAATTCTCAGAGGAAGGGTGGGAAATGCCCTTGAAACATATGAACATATGCTGTGTTTTCCAGTGGAGACCACACACACACACACACACACACACACACACACATTAGTAGGCACAGTTTTCACAGCTTATCGACAACAACACAGTGATCCCCGATAGTTGGTAAAAAAAAAAAAAAAAATCCTTCCAGAGGTGAGATTTGACAAGCACAGAAAAAAAAAAAAAGAGCAAGAATCATCCTTTAGGGTAGAGGAGGGGCTTTGTCCTACTGGTGTAAGTATATACTAAGGGTAAATAATAAACCAAAAAAACCAAACCCAGTGCCATCGAGTCGATTCCGACTCATAGCAACCCTGTAGGACAGAGTAGAACTGCCCCATAGAGTTTCCAAGGAGCACCTGGCGGATCTGAACTGCCAACCCTTTGGTCAGCAGCCGTAGCATTTAACCACTACACACCCAGGGTTTCCAAGAGTAAATAATATATTGCATAAAATGCTTATAACTTCTTTGGGGAAAGGTACTTTAGCCTTCCAGAGTGTAATCATGCAAGTAAAGCTCCCTGCAGCTTCTATACGGCTCTATACAAAGTAAACAGGTCAAACAGTGTAAGCCCTGTGTGACCAATTAATTCTACAAAAATATACGCTAAATTTTAGTACAAATTTGAGCCTCATAATAAAATGATATAAAAATGTGTATTTATGTTCTGCCTACTAATAGTTTACATATGGACTTTACATATAAAATAGATTACTGAAAATGAATACACAGCACACTTTTGGTTAATATTTCTTGGGGGCCTAAGGAACAGGGTAGAGAGCTCACTGGAAAAAGAATATCAGAAGTTATAGACTTGACCTTTAGGTTAGAATAGTATGTACTTTATTTCCTTTAAGAATGTGAAACATGTGTATAATATAATTTATGGAATACATATTTTACTTATTAAACTCTAACTTTATAGAGGTAAATATGTATAAAAATATATACACATCATTAAGCTATTGCTAAAAGAAATTTTTCAGTGTTTTCATGTTTGAGTAATTAACCAGTTAAGTCATTCTATTGAATATGTTCATATTTTATTGAATATGTTCATTTAGTGAGTTTCAATTGAACACATTACATTATAATTAGCTACAGAGGTACCAAAACATTTTCATGGTCTTAAAAAAATAAAACAATGGCTCAAAATATGCCTTACTTCAGAGTATCAACTTTCTGTATTAAATTATTTCAACTACACAACACAGCCAAAAACATATTTTGAAAGCACAGCAATTTAAATTCAGAGTTTGTGATATTTCAGGTTATTATTACAAGTTCTTCTAGATAGTTTACTTATTGGCAAACATTCGCTCAATGACAAGAGCCTTTGAATAGTAAAGAAAACACTTGGTTTCAAACCACATTCAGCCTCGACAGTCTTAAGAATCCTAACTTCTTTGGAGTGCAAATAGCTAGGCTTCAAAGAGAATGAGAAAGCTGAACACACACCCCAGGGATGTTAGATATAGCCAGAGCCCACAGTCAACAAAGACGTTCTGGGAAGGCCGTCTCCTACCTGACTTTCTCACTTCTTCAGAAAAGAAGACAAATATCTTCCAGACACAGCTCACTAAGTAGAATCACTCTCCAAACCACTGAGGCCCTGGAGGAGGAGCTATTTCTCTGTGGTACAATAATCCCTCAGTGGCTGAGACAGAAGAAGAGTAGGTATTCCCATGAGCCTGCTCGAGGAGGCCTTGGGGTCTTTGTAATTCTTTGTACTTGCATTATAATTAGTCATTTGTCTTTCTCTGAAGATTTATAAAAATTGAAGCAATTGACCCATTCTTCACGCTCCTAAAACCAGTGTTTTTCTGAAAATGACTCTGAAGATAATTCCTTCTGAGTCTAATAAATATCTTAATATAGACAAAACAGTAAGGGAAACTCAAATTTATGATAAACATGTGCTAAACTGAAATAATATCTATAATCTCAGTATGTCCAGCCTACTATATATATTTTGAAGTCCCTGAGTGGTATAAATGGCTAACACACTTGGCTGCTAACCCAAAGATTGGAGGTTCAAGTCCACCCAGAGGCATTTACTCTACTCCCTTCTAAAAGCCAGTAAAATGACAATAACCAATGTGTAAAAATGGCAAAACCCACAAGCACAAGATGGAGAAATGGTAGCTGACTTGGCAGATGGAAGAAAGTCTAACATAAGTCAGCAGAGAAGGCCCAGAATAGCCAATTTGTACCAAATGCTGACCCCCAACTTATACTCTCCAAACATACCAAGAAAAAAGACCTACGGGAGCCCCTCCACCCCAGTGATATGGCCCACCAATCTACACAAAACTTCTGATGAGAATATTCTATTAATCTGCACCTGGCCAAACTATAAATAACATGTGAGGATAAAATAAAATCATTATCAAACATGTAAGGTCTCAAAGCCTTTTTTCCCCATGTCCTCTTTCTTGACCAACTACTGGATGACATTCTCAACCAAAACATGACAGAATACCAAGAAAGAGGGAGACATGGGACATAGGAAACAGGAGATTCATCACAGATGCAAGACAAAGAGTACCTTTAAGAGAGTGGTGTGATGGTTACTTTTATGTGTCAATTTAGCTAAATTATGATTCCCAGTGGTTTGACCAAACACTAGATTAGTTGCTGTTCCATAAAGTAATCTAATGCATTGTAATATAGTCACTTTCCATAATGTCATCTAACGTTATCGATCATTCAGCTGAAAGGTGAGTTTCCTTAGGGTGTGGTCTGTTCCCAGACTATGAATAGATATTTCACAGAACTCACTCTCTCTCTCTCCACTCTGTAGTCTTCCTTCCACCTGACTTCCAGATCTTGGGACCAAAGCCTGCAGAAGTCTCCAGCCTGCCACCTTACCTATTGGATTTTGGACTTGCTAGCCCCCCAAAATCCTGTGCGTCAGAAGAAGTCTCTAGTCTGCTGTCTGACCTACCAATTTTGGACTTACCTCACGATTGCCAAGCCAATCCCTTGAAGTAAATCAATCTCTCTCTCAATCTCTTTCTCTCCCTTTCCCTGTCTCTCTCTGTCTCCTTCTCTCTCCTTGTTATACTTCATAGATGCAAATAATGTATATATAGCATCAGTAACATAAACAGTTAATACCGATGTAGTCAAAAATTATAATGCAACAATAAGGGAGGATCAAGAGAGAAGATGTATCCTAGGGTTAAGAGGAGGTTGTAAGAACACTAAATTCTTAACTTCCATAGTGAGGAATGAGTAAATAAGACATAAAGCTGAAAGAAAGAAAAAAAAAAAAAAAAGAAGAAAGATTACAAGCATTTTTTCTAGAAATATGGCAGTAAATAGAAAAAGAAACAGCTTACAGTGAAAGATTACTTCTGGAGAACAGGAATGGAGGAGGGAGAAGTGGATTGAGAAAGTGCTGCTTTTCAGTATTAGCTTTGCAGAACTATTTGACTTTTGAAATAATGTACCTGTACAATTATGGTAAATGTAATATTGAATGTAAAAAGAGGGTGACATGAAGCTTTGAGATCCCCCAAAACGAGTCATTGGTATGACACCAATCTTGAAATGAATTCTAAAGCTAAAACCTGGCTTTTCTATCCCTCCCTTTTTCAGGGAATTGATTAATTCAGAGTAAAAATCTTCATGAACTACTAATTACTAGCAATTAATGTTCCTTTTCCTTATGTCCAGTTGCAAATCATTGTTCCCTGAGAACTAGGACTGCCAAGCTAATTCTAAGGAGGTGTATAGCTCGGAGTGTACCTTATAAAAGCCAAGGTGAAAATCTACACGTCTTGTTCCAGTTCCCTTGTGTGACTAAACAAAAGGCATGAATAGCAACGTGACTCTCTGTAAAGCAGAATGTGTACCAGGTGCAAGGACAGATCGCACTTCGTGTTAGTGAATACCCCAAGGATTTCATTACTAAACGACTTCACTCTTCTGAAAAGAATTACTGCCAGCAGAGGACCTTCGTTAGCAGAAGCAACTATGAATGATTGGAAATGAAACATAAAGCAGCATTGGCATTGCAAAAAAGCGTTGGCAGATCAGTAGCTCTTTTGGATTTACGCAAAGAACAGCTTCTTCTCCCCACTCTCAGATCCAACCAGGAATGATGTGTTTATTTCTTTATTGCACTGTTTTCCCAAGTAGATGTTAACAAAAACGCCTTTCCTTGGTTGCTTCCTCGTGGCTTGACCCATTTTTAAGCTAATATCAACCCTACAAGGGTCAGAGCTTACAATGATCTTCGGTTAACATGGCATTGCAGCCATGATTCTCATGGACGATTTGAGGGAAATTAAAGTAGAATAATGAAATCTTATTGGGTATTTTCTAACTTCCTTCATTACTTATGTAAATGCTGATTTTTGCCCAATGACCGTAAACGGTGAAATTTATGATGCAGACTTTGTTTCTTCTACTCGTCAAGTAGGCTCACCAAATATTGGGTGTTTGCAAATATTGGGTGCTGTAATCGCAGCAAGAGAGTTCAGCCATTTCTAGTTTGACCTACTCCTAGCTCCCAACAAGAGAATATTTCTCCCGTTATGAAATATATTTTTTCCCACAGAGGGATTAAGAGTGGCTATAGAACAAAGTATCTCAAGCCTTTAGCACCATGCGTTGTGTAAAGAAATCAATGTGACCTGGGTTTTGAGAAATCCTGGCTATGGAATGTTTCTGAAAACAATTATTCAGTCACAGGGTTCAGTTAGTCATTTTTGAAAACCCCATTCTCATTGTGCCGGCCACTTTGGCATGATTTCTAATTCTCAGATGGTTTCCATCCATTCAACCCCAAAACATAACTGCTAATTGCCTTACTCTGGACTCTCTTAGTAGGTGTAAACTTTCCATCTGAGCATGAGGCTCAGGCCCCATGATTCTTGTTAATATTAACGAATAAAGATCTATAGTAAAACGCTGACCACGGTGAAGTAACTCACAAAACATATGGACTCAAGATGATCATTCACATACAGGCAACAAAGAACTGCGCCCAAGAACCTGAATGTTTTGTTTTTCTCCTAGCCCAGACTGGTTTTTCTGCCTCATATATCTGCAAATAGGTGAAAAGAATTTATCCCTTAATCCTGTTCTTCAGTTTACAGCTGGTAAAATCAGGCTGTGCTTTCCAGTACAAAGCTGATTTGTCAGGCTAAGCATTTTCACCCGTCATTGCCTCCTAATGGAAGACATTGCACTAAGCCTGGTACTTGGAGTTCAAATCTTTTGGGGCAGTCAGGACATACACATAAAATAGGTATTTACAGTGATAGGTAGAGCTCCCTAAATGACGAATGAAGCAAATGAACAAATTCCGTAGGAGTTGGGGAAGGAGAGGTGCACTGTTTGGGATTAGATGCATTGATTTAGGAGGAAGTAACACTGAGATGAGCCCTTAAGAAAGTTTGAAATTGTGCTAAATGTTGAGACAGCTGCTGTTATTGTCAGGTGCCATCAAGTCGATTCCAACTCATAGCAACCACATCTTACAGAGTAGAATGGCCCCATAGGGCTTTCTTGACTGTGATCTTTACAAAGCAGGGAAGCAGACTGCCAGATCTTTCTCCCACAGAGCCACAGGGTGGGTTCGAATCAGTTAGCATCTGAGCACTTAACCACCAGGGCTCCCTGTATAACTTAAGTGTAGGGGCTCTGGCACAGAATGCCTGGCTTCAAATCCCAGCTTTGCTACTTACCAGCTATGTGAGCTTGGATAGGTTGCTTTAATTTCCTCATTTGCAAAAGGGAGATTAAAAAGTACCACAAAATTATTAAGGGGGGTATTGAAGTTAAATGTATGTAACACATAGAAAGGCTTTAGAACAATGTCTAATACAGCAAGCGCTCTACAAATATAATGTTATTATAATGTTATATATTTTAATTATTTTGTTGGTATATTTCTCCCGCCTACAATGCCCCCCTCACTCCTCTCCCATTTATAATAATAGCAGTAATATCCCAACAAAATAGTGAAAATATATTTAATCACATGATCCTGTTGAAAAGCTCACGCCAGCACCAGTATCAGCAACTTTTTCCATTTGTTCCTGATACTGGTGAATGGATGATGTGGAAAAGTAAGTATGTAAGTGGTAAGATTTCACTTAAATTACATATTGTCCTTAGCTGTGTTGAAAATTTTGATTATTTGCCCAAAACATAAAGAGTGGAAACATATGTCATTAATTTGAAAAGAGGCAGTTTGCATATTTGTTTAATGACTTCAGCTCAGGCAGACATGAAGACCCAGGTGCATTGGAGATAGACATTAGCGCAACACTAGAAAACAAGAAAATGAGGTGCCAAAGAGTCCACATGATTTAGAACTCGTTCCTCCAGTCACTATGAATGCAAATGTCTCATTTACATAAAACCCACTCATATTGATGCTAATCAGGAGCAGAGGAGAGGCTATCACTTCTGCCATCCAGCCTCAGAAACAGAAAATCAGAACTCAAATCATTCCCATTGGAAATGATGACAGGATCTTTCAAATCGTTCTGTTGATCAGCTTTAATATTTGGATATTATCACAAGGAATATCTGTTAAATAGAAAGCGCTTCTTGAGTGCTTACCATGACCCAGACATTGTCCTAAGTGTTTTTTCTGCCTTTTTATGTATAATTTCTATAACGATCCTAATAAGAAGTTTCCATTATTATCTCCCTCTTTTACTGATAAAGAATTGAAGCTTAGAAAGATTAAGCAATTCACCTAGTATCCCATGGTAGGTGTGGCTTTTAAAATTCATTCTGCATACTCGCTATTAACTAAGGTGTCTAACTCCACAGACACTTCCCCATCTTCATCAGTCCATTCCAACTCCCATTCTTAGAAATACAATGTTTAAAAGTGCTCCTTTTCCTGGTGGTACAAACCATTTGGGCTTGACTACTACTACTAGGTTGGAGGTTCAAACCTGTCCTTTGATGCCACAGAAGAAAGGCCTGGCAATCTACTTCCATAAAGATGACAGCCAAGAAATCCCTGTGGAGCTCAGCTCTACCCTGTAACACACGGAATGGTCATGAGTCAGAATCAATTCCACAGCAATGGGTTCGGTTTCGTTTTTTTTTTTTTTTCTTTTTTAAATCAGGCAGAAAAGTGATGCAAGGGAGAAATATGAAAGGAATAAGAATGGTAAATTAGTGGCAATGACACTGAGTTGCCCACCTGAGTATAAAGCAGAAAACTAGGTATTTATGTTGTCATTACATGCCTGTCCCCATCCTGTTTCAATCAGCCAACAGTACCCAACAATCTAAATTAACTAAAGAACTGCATTGCCGCATCAATTAAAGAAAAGGGACTGCTTAAGTAATTGTTCTTAGCAAATACTGAAAATAACACGAGATACCCAATTCGGGGAAAGGAACGTTGTGCATTTATAGCCAAATCAGGTGCATCGGCTATTTTCTTACAGTACCAGAACTCTTAAAAGGTTTTATTTCAGGCAATCTGTAGGAGTAAGACGTAGAAGCCAAGTGAATCAGCGTAGAACCTTGCTGTTCATTCTCTGATACTGACAGCAATATTTGTTTTCATCTTGAGAAGACTGTTTTGGAATTTTGCATCTGCTTCTACGCCACTTAGTTGGCAGCTGCTTCCCCCCATTGTTTCTCTCACCGACCAATGGGTCTCAGTACCATGTACACCCACACCCCACCTCCTTGGGTTCTCAGATAAGCACTGCTACTCTGGCTTCTGTGAAGGGGTCCTTTTAATATTGTACCTCTTAATTCCAAACACCCACATTGCAAGAATGTACAGGGGAGACTCACTTTACAAAAGAGTTGGAAGTAATTAAAGCCAAGTCCAAGGAGCCCTAGTGGTGCAATGGCTAAACACTCAGCCGCTAACTGAAAGGTTGGCAGTTCCAACCCACCTAGCAGCTCTGCCAAAGAAAAACCTGACAATCTACTCCCATAAAGATTACAGTCAAGAAAACCCTATGGGGCAGTTGTACACACAGGGTTGCTATGACTGGGAATCAGCTTGATGGCACACAACAACAAAGTCAAGTCCAACATGAAAGAACAACCTAAAAACCTTTAGTTAAATATGGTTATTCCCAGGTTTCATTGGAAAAGTTAAAAAAAGAAAGATTAAATCTTTCTCAGTTGGATCCCTTGGAGGCACGTCTATAGTAGCTTCCTGTTTTTCTTACTTTTTCTCCTCTCTTCTGAGATCTTTCTTCCAACCACTCTATCGCGAATCGACACCCAGATTTGGGGAAACCTTCTGTAGGACCACAGGAGTTTATTTTTCTACAGGAGACCTACAGCAGTAGGGTCACAAACCTGCAGTTAGCCACAAATAACACTACGATGGAACGTGGGATGACATAAAGGAGCTTTGATAATCCAAGTCTGTTCTCCCCCATGGCCCAGATAACCAAATCTCTCATTCTTGCTAGTTATTCAGTAGGGAAGTATTCTATCAAATACACACAGCAATTTTCAGCAAACATTATCAGAGGACTTTCAGAGAAGTAATATCTAAATCCATACTAAGGGAAATAAGTATTTCCTAAGTACAGCGCATGATGACTTTATTCTTCAGAATGTGTGACTTCCCATGGACTCATTCTCCTGCTTCTCCGGGTTAGAGGCCAAGCACAGAAAAAGCAAAAGTGCCTATTTACCAAAGCCCTTTCAGGCCACTGAGCCATGTGACTATATCAAGGCCTGGCCAAAACTTTGAAAATATCCCTTTTCTTTAGTTCAAGCTTGATGAGATTCCTGGACATGCAGCCTTCATACTCATCTCTGTAAACAGAAGAAGGACAGAATGAGGACTCACCATCCTCTCGTTTATGGCAACTCTTCTGTGGTCAAGAACAATGTTCTACTACTTCCTATCTGGAGAAAAAAAAAAAAGTTATTTAATGCAGATAGAAACCAAATAAAAAAAAATTTTTTTTGCACGCTTTCATCCTAAAACTGCAACATTTGAGGGGAAGTCCCATGCATTAGTTCATGGGTTTTATAAAGCATTTAAAGGTGGTTGGTTCCATTGCTCTGGATAACAACTACGTAGGTTCTATAATTTTGTGTTTGCATTTATTAGACAGAGCAGACATATTTATATGATATCTGTAGCAGGGGTTTCATAAGTTACTCTATATTGGAGTAGTCTTAGTCTTAAGAATGCCATAAATATTTCTGTTCTTTATAGTCCAGAGTCCCCTGCTCCTTCACCCATTTCTTCTCTTTCTCTAACTTTCCTTATTCCTTTTTTCCATCTCTTCTTTTTTCTGCCACTATCTTCCCTCACTCCCAAGATATTTGGGATTTAAGAGCTGGAAACAAATCTGAAGCATACTAATGAACAGCTCGTCATTACAAGAAAACATAAATGAGTATGTACGCCTTCCTGAGTCCTTACAAGTCAATGGATATAAAGCAGTTTACAAAGTATCCAGTTGACTGTTGCTTTTAGAGGTGTTAATTGATTGAATATCTGAGAAACATTGAAAACTCCATCGACAGGAAGAATAATGAAAGCCTGATTGAAAAATTTGAAAGTAGTTCCATTATGCAATGGTTCTTAACAGAAGTGCTGAGGGAATAATTTGAAAACTGTGGACACCAACACTGCTTAGTCCCAATAATAACTTGACAGGACAGAAATCATTTATCAAAACCAGGAGTTGGGAAACTACGGCCCAAGGGTCAAATCCAGCCTAATACCTATTTTTATTAATAAGGTTTTATTGGAACACAGCCACGCCTGTTCTTTTACATATTCCCCATGGCTGCTTTTGCTCTGTTATGGCTGAGTTGAGTAGTTGCAATAATACTTTGTGGTTTGAAAAGCCTAAAATATTTACTTTCTGGCCCTTTACAAAAAAAAAAAACTACTGTCATATTTGGGGAATCTTGTGTCTCATACATTAATTAATGTGAAAAGAAACAAGTTCTCTGAAAGTATACTTATCTTCAACTACTGTGTACTGTCCTTTGTATTTTGAAGTTGCCACTGTTGTTGTGATTGTTATTACATGTGTGTATGCCCTCAAGCACTTAGAGGTAATTAAAAAGAGTGATGTGTGCAGTCTAATCCACACATGGGACACATAAAAATTGGAATTTGCCAAGTCTTTCAGCAAAACCTTGAGCAGACTTCTTACAAACTTTTCTGAGTGCTGTTTCTGATTGCCGTAAACCACTGTTGTTCCAACAATCTCAAGATATTGATTGCAGTAGTTAAGAGTATGGATCCAGACTGCATAGGTTCAAACCCTGATTCTACAATTGATAACTATACCTCAATTTCCTCATCTATAAAATGGGGATAGTAATAGTACCTATCTCGCAGGTAAAGACTCCTAGAATAACACTGGGCAATAATACATGCTTAATAAGCACTGAATTAATATTAGTTATAACCATGGTGAACAGATTTCAGTGGAGCTTCCAGGCTAAGACAGACTAGGAAGAAAGGCATGGCAATCTACTTCCAAAACTGAGCCAATGAAAACCTTATAAATTACAACAAAACATTGCCCAACTTACTTGCTTGAACACGTCATCAGGTGGGATCAATCGCTAGAGGAGGGCATCATGTCTGGTAAAGCAGAGGGCAAGTGAGGGTGAGGGAGACTCTCAGTGAGATGGATTAGCACAGTGGCTGTAACAATGGACGGACTCAAACACACTGGCAGTCACAGGCAGCTTTTCATTTTGCTGTACTTGGGGATGGCATAGGTCAAAGTTGACTTGACAGCACCTATCTATCTACCTATCTATCTACCTATCTACTTATCCATCATCTATCTGTCATCGTTATTATTTGAAGGTTTGCTTTTTTCTGTCCTGAAATATTTGTTGTCACCTCCCGGGTAGCAGTCACTTCACTTTACCTTATAATTCTGGAATTGATTGTGTGTTCCACATGACAGTATTTTGTTAAGCATGACTATGTCCTAGAGTTAATCCATTTATCAATCAGTAAGTATTTACAGAGCAGCCACTCTGTGAAAAGCAAGACGATAGAAACTATGGGGACACAAAGTAAGTACGAGATATAGTCCTGCCCATGCTATAATTATTAGCATAAATATCTGGGGAACGGATCTAGATACCCCTGACACAAGCAAACAAGCAAACAGAAAAGTAGTGATAAGAGGCAAGTGATCACCCTCTGATATTCTTCCAGGTAAAATGGACCAGGGCAAGTCACAACACTTGAATATGGAATGAAGCATGGAGGTCCCTTTGTGCTTAGTCTATACCATTCAGTTTACCATTTGTAAAATTCAAAGGGTAGAGCTCAGTGAAGCCTGTAGTGGTCACAGAAGGAAGACATAATGAACTAGGAAGGCATATGCATTGAAGTGAATAGGTAGAGCAGGGGAGGTCCTGTCAGTGAAGAATCAATTTATACAAAATCACTGCTCACAGTGCGAGGCCATATGGGACATGTCAACTTGATCTTAAATCTAATGACACAAATAATACAAGGAAATGAAGGATGTAGAGGGGCTCAATGTGGACTTGGCATGGAAATTGCCAGCCTCTCAAGTTTCCAAATAGGGGGCATTGGTTGGATAGCACGTGCTGCATTTAAAAAACCTGTTGAGTTCATGGTTGGATTTTGAGTGCAATCTTGAATGTGGGGGCAAGAAAGGAGGCTGGGCAGTAATTTTAACATTGAGTAGGGCAATGAAATTGTATTTTAGATACCCAACAATTTGTCAGATGGGTTTGGAGGGGAAATCATATGCAGTCAATGAGGAAATTAAGAGACCATGGTGGAGATGTGAAGTGGGAAACATGTACCATGGAGACAGATAGGAAAGACTTTCGAAGTAAGAACTGAGAAGGTCTATAACAGACTAGTCACAGGAAATGAAGGACAGGATATGAATTACTGTACTGTTTTTTCAAATAACAAGCTCATGTAATTAACACATCTGCACATATAACGCGCATAACACTTAGGAAAATAATACACAAGGGGATTGCACAGTTGGCAAAAAACATATAATACACATGTTATTTGCAAATAACCTAGGATGGTCTTTACCAGAGGACTTTAGGGATCATGATGCCCCTGGCCATGATTGGTATGTACCAGAAGGGATAGGTTCTGCACTGTTGCTTGAAGTTCTCTGCAGGTGTTTGGCAGAAATAAATTGTCAGAACAATGACTTCACACACACAGCACGTATATTGCTGCTGGATTCTTTTCATAATGATTTCAGAAGAATGGCCATAGCTCCAGCATTTCTTATTGCATTCATAACTCATTATCCTGAAACTATTTCCTGTAGAACTGAAACTATGATTTGTATGTGGGAAGCTGACTCACTGCCAAAAGCTGCCTCTCTGGTAGCAATCTGGAGAGATCCACCTACTGCCTATAGAATCAGCTCTTCTCACAATGAGTGTTTGGTTAAAAAAAAAAAAGTACCCTAAACATGCTGCCAAACTGTTATGCCCCTTCCAAAATTGCTTGTGTGGACAACACACCAGTCAACTGTCCTGAACACTCATACGTCCTTAGAACAGAGGGGAAGGACTTAAGATACAGAGTGGTGACCACTATGTGAAGGAAAAGGTGCCAGTTTACTACATTATCAAGCTCTTTCCATTTAAACAGTTTCTTTTAAGTAAATGCTCAGTCTTTCAGATTTCATCCCTTCCTCTGCTACCACCCGAGATGTCATAAGACTCTATGAAGGAGACAAAAGACTTTGAGGTGGCAGGAAGAGAGTCTCAGATCTATGCACTTGAGTTCTTGTGCTGGTTTCTAGACTCCATGGCAAAGTGGTTGTTTCGGTGCCCAGCCCCTGTGATAAAACCTAAGAGAGATGGAGAAAAATACTTTTGTGCCCGCTTCAGCCAAGACCATTACACCGCCTTCCTGCCTTAAGGGCTCTGATACCCCAGGGTGATTGACTCCCAACAGATGGCAGAGTAATGGTGACCTGGACTCTTTACCAGTGGCAGTGCCTGTTGGCTCACCAATGCCCAGCAGAGGGTGCAGCTGTACGTAGGTGACCACCTAGAATCCAAGAAAATGAGACTGAGCCAAGACAATAGAGGATAAAATAAGTGTGGACATTCATGAGTTCATTTGACCCAAACTTCCTGAGTACTTACAAAAACTACTGGGCTGTGTTCTCAAGGAGCTCGAAGCTCTGCAATATCAAATGGGGATAAAAGCCAGTATACAAGTTATGTAACTTCTATAAGATTGTGCATTATCCTGACTTTAGGCAGATTCTCATTCTGTGGCATGGTCAGCAGCTTTAAGAGAAGAGCCTGCTCCCAGCCTCTGCTTCATGAGCACTTGCTGTGCCAGCCCCATCTTATACCTTCCTAGGGCTCCTCCTTAGCTCAGCTGCCTTCCTCTCCAACTCCTAAGGTCTAGGATTTGGGGCAGGTGTATACGGAGAAAGATGGGCCCAGCCGTCTTGCATTTTTTATGTACATTTGAAATCCATTTTAAACTGCAAAGGTTTACCTATACTATAACAGCAGCAATGGCTGGTGTTTGTTAAGTTCTTATAGCATGCCCAAAACATTTACATATGTGATCCCCACAATGACATTTGCATGTACAGATTTTTCCTCGCTCCCTTTCCGTACTTGAGGATTGAGGCACAGAGAGCTTGCCCTAGACCACCCAGCCAGTCAAACGGCAGAGTCACAGCACAAGCCTACTCTTAATCAGGTAGGTAGGTGGGTGGGTAAGTAGGTAGGTGGGTACGGGAATGGGTGGATGGACGGATGGACAGACAGATAGATAATGGATGGGCAGATAGACACATACTGATATAATATACGGAAAATTAAATGGATATTGTAAATAGAATCTTCCACCTTTATATGTGAAAGGGCCTTACAGACCATCTAGTCCAGTGGTTTTAAACTGGATGAGATCCTTTCCAGGGAGAGGTTTCAGAGACTGTCATGTAGACTGGAGGGAGAGAGATGGCAAGCCAGCAGCGCTCAGCGCCCCTTCGTCCCTGCTACAACCTGAATACCTCTGCATTTATCTGTTCTATGTATTGGGAATGTGTAAGTGTTTTTTGTTGAAAGAATTATGCTGCAAAAAGTACTTTTGAGAATCCCAACACTCTCATCAGAAGATGAGAAAACTGAGGCCCTGCTTCATCTGGAGCACACAGCAAGGTTAAGGCAAAGTGGAACCAAGTACTCACGCTCTAATTCACTTGTGGAAAATACGGACTACTCAAAGGTGACTTTGAACATTCTCATCAGGCAGCTATTGTTGAGGAAACTGACTCCTATTCTGAGGGGAGAGCAGGAGTTGCCATGTTGTGACAAATGAACAATCGTTCACTATTAAGACAAACGTGACCTGGGAAAAAATTGCAAGGGCTTCTTTTTCGGTCACCCACCTCCTGCTCCTGTGATTTTTCTTAAGTCCTTTACTCAAATAAAAGACCTCTGTGCCTGGTTCTGTGGGGGCCAGGACCACTAGGGGGAACAAAGACTTCAATTGCCATGCAAGGTCAGTTCTGACCTCCTAGGTATCAGGAAGGATTACTTTTTTGGCACAGAGTTCTTAGTAAGTTTACACAAGGACTGAGTACAAATGTTGTGCTGCAAGAAGGAAAAGTCCTCTGGCCAGCTGTTTAGAGAATGCAAAATGGAACATGTACCTCGGTGAGATCATCTTAAAAAGTCCACTGTGGTCAAGTCAATTCTGACTCATAGCAATCCGTGTGTTGCAGAATAGAACTGCTCCACAGGTTCTTGTTTTTTTAACTGTAATCTTTACAGAAGCAGACCACCAGGATTTTCTTCCGTGGCACTGCTGAGCAGGTTTGAAACACCAACCTTTAAGTTAGTACTCGAGTTTAAACTGTTTGCACCATCCAGGGACTTTGAAATCACCTTACGACCTCAGAAACCTGAGGTTGTTGTCCAAGTCCCATAAAAAGAGACTCTTTCTCTCACGGAAACAGATTCACGTGATAAATCACACACACACGTATATATGCATGCATATGTACACACAGAGCACAACGCCCGTGTGTTAACTTGCAGTGAGAAATTCTGTTATCAGAAATTGCTTACATCTGCAGATTATTGCTTTCCCTCCCCGGAAGTAATCCATGCACCTAGCAGGTGATCAATATATATTCATTGAATTAATGAGGGCAATCGAATTATAAGTAGAATGCCAAGTTATTGATTAACAATGAGAAATACAACTTTCAAGGAGCTCGGAAGATCATACAAGTCTAATTAACACATTCCTTCCGTGTAAACAGGTGGCTAAAATGGAAAGCCAGGTTACCAGAAGGTTGCTGGGAAATTACGGAATCAGAATTAAGGGAGTAGGAGGACCTTAAGAAATAACTCTTCAAAAAGAAAAGTTAAGGCCTTTTCATCTAATACAGGTTAGCACTGCCAAGAAAAACATAGTGCTTGAGTGCACTTAGCCAGGACCCCTTATTCCCTAAAAAGGTTGGATGGGTACCACCCATAAAAAAAATACCTGTCAATAATTCTCCTTCCCTGACTCCATGGTTAGCCAGACCCATTCTGATGCACTCAGACCTTTTTTACCTTTTCTCAGATCGTAGCTGTCCCACCAATCTGGAGATGGTTCTAAACTTTTTCTTCACATTGCCCAACTGCTAAGCTTTCACACATTGGTCTTATTTCCCTAATTTCCTGCTATTTTGGGGGAAGGAAGGGGAGAGGAGGAAGTGAAACAGGTTGTATCCTCTTGGTAGCCATAATCCAGACTTTGTAAAGTGAATTATTTCCTGTTTTATTAATTCCGTAAGTTTGGAATTGCATATACAGATTGTTTTATCCCTGTCGATGTAAGATAAAGCATTTTTTATGAATCATGAATATCTGTCACATACAGATTATTATTGCTTAATTATAAATCAACTCTTTTTCTAGCTCTTTGGACCATTTTGAAAACGTTTTAGATGCCTAAAAACTAAATACAGTCGGAATGGATTTGACAGCAATGGGTTTGGGTTTGGTTGGTAAAGCTAATTAGATTTAAAGTATTTATTTTATTAATATAACAAACATGCATTTTAATAAATACTGTATGAACAAACATAAGGGCAGCCTCACAACATTCTGAACTAGACAAAATAGACCCTTTCTAATAATTTCACGGAAACCCTGGTGGTGCAGTGGTTAAGAGCTATGGCTGCTAACCAAAAGGTCGGCAGTTAGAATCCACCAGGCACTCCTTGGAAATCCTATGGGGCAGTTACACTCTGTCCTTTAGGGTCACAGTGAGTCGGAATCTACTTGACAGCAATGGGTTTAATGTTGTTTTTTTTTAAAATAATTTTTTATCCCATGGCTCCCTCCACCAAAACTCAAGTATCCATCCTTGAGCCTCAAACCTACTGCTCCATTCTCAGTACAGCATGAGTCCAAAAAGACTTATACCACATTCTCTGTTTTAACCAACTTCTACTAGAATGTACTGGGTCCGCCTATCCCCACTCTAAAGACCTTGTACCAATAATATGTACATATCTCTCCTCCTGCAATATGCAGAAATATAACCAAAACATTACAAAGACAACAAAGCATCCAGCAGATGGACAAAGAAACAAAAATTCCCTCCTCTGGATGCGATAGGGTCGAGGCCAGTGAAACTCTATCTGAAATTGCCAACTCTGGAATGTCTCCAAAAGCAAATGAAAAGCCCACATAGAGCAGGCATCTCAGGGATTATGAACTCATTTTGGCTGATGCTCCTTAAAAAGGTCTACAGCTGCATTCAAAACATATCCAGCTCATCTGTCAGCCTGGGCACTGACATGAAGCCAGGAGCCCCAGCTGAGACACGCAAGCAGGAATCAATTTAAGCCTTTCTGGCAGGACATGGGGCGGTTTGCTATAATGAATGTTTAGGAGGGATACCAGACCATGGAGAATTGGGTGTTTATCTTTCCTGAGTATTAAAGAGATGATAAATTGATGGATAAAAGTCTGTAGGAGACTCTCAGAAAAGCTATTGTTCACGCTGGGTAGGTACTATGTCAGTTTGACAATGAAGACTTAATAAATCAGGCTTTGGGGGTGGGGGAAGTCCCAACTGTGCTGTTGAGAGGAGAAAGATCACCTGGGGTTTCAAGCCTGGACTTGAGAACCAAAAAGATAGGGCAGTCATTTTTAGACACCTCAATATTAGCTAAGCCACAAAGCTCCCAAAGTTCTTAGAATTCTTAGTATTTTCTTAGTAACCACTGCCAAGAGAGCTAGTAACTGCATTGGAGAACCATAACACAAAAGTAAAAATTATAGAGGAGGGGAATATTTGATGCCTGGAATCAATTTTAAAAGTTCCCAGTGAAAAAAAAAACTTTTTTTTTTTTAAAAGTGATCTATAAATACAGTTATACCCAAGATGTGCCTATTCAGGTAATAAGAACTCAAATTTATAAGGAATTCCATGTAACATTCCTTCCTTTGCCTTCTGAGATATTTCTTCCCATCAACAGGGACCAACTTGGATTTCCTTTATCTCTTGAGCCATATGTGTTCACCTTTGTGCATGTAATTAACTTGTATTTTATTAAATTCTCCTCTCAGGAAACCCATGGCTTGCTAATTTATAGCAGACATAATCTCAGGCATCTTGCCATTTATGACGTTAACTTGTCCAGCGAGTGTGGTGTCATCTGCATTGTTTTCACTGTTTTCCTTTGTCTTTGGGTTAAAGACTGAATTAATTATTATCCCGTAACGGTAATAATAATATTAACTGACAATGTGAGGCTCTGTGTTGATCATTTTGCACATATTAATTAATTAATCCTCAAACAATCCTAACCGATAAGTTTTATTATTATTCCCATTTTGCAGAAGAAGAATCTGAGGCACACATCAATTTAAGTAACTCGCTCCTCAGATTATGGAGTTAATAAGTGGCAAACTGGATGTTTTGTGTATGAGTGTAGTGTTAAGTATGCCATGCATAAGAGCTACAAAATAGCCTGGCAAGAGCAGGTAAATAACTGTATTATAGTTAAAGAAGGGAAAACATCTTGTTAGGATCTATTATCATAACTTATTTTAACAACTATGTTTAAAATTGTGTCCATTTTAATTAGATTTTGTGTTGCTATAGTGTAAATGGGTGTCAGCTTGAGCGGTCAAAAAAAAATCACCAACAAAACATACAGGACCTGAATACTGAAAATTAAAAATCTTCATGAAAGAAATCAAATAAGACCTAAATAAATGAACAGACATACCATGCTCATACACCGGAAAGCTAAAGATGTCAGTCTTCCCCGAACTAACCTATAGATCAATATAGTGGTTACTGGGAGTGTAAACCCTGGTGGCATAGTGGTTAATTGCTACAGCTGCTAACCAAAAGGTTCGCAGTTTGAATCCACTCAGCCACTCCTTGGAGACTCTATGGGGCAGTTCTATTCTGTTCTGTAGGGTCACTATGAGTCGGAATTGACTTGACGGCAACGAGTTTGGTTTGGGTTTTTGGTTGAGGGGTGGGAAGAAGAGACAAAGGAGGAGTTTTTGCTCAGAGAGCATTGAGTTTATGTTAATGGTGGTAGGACAATTTGGAAAAGGATAGCAAGAATTGTTACACAACTTGAAGAATGTAATCAATGTTACTGAATTGTACATGTAGAAATTGTTGAGATGGTGTATGTTTTGTTATGCATATTTTCACCACAATAAAAGTTCAGAATATAAAAATTTTAAAAAATCAATTAGAAAATGAGCAAAAGACATTACTAGACATTCCACTGAAGATGATATGCAGGTAGTAAATAAGCACATGTAAATGTACAGATAGTAAATAAGCACATGAAAATATGTTCAAAATCATTAGTAATTAAGGAAGTACGAATTAAAACCAAAATGAAATACTAGTACATACCTATCAGTAGGATTAAAAGAAAAAATAGTGATAGCACCAAATGCTGACAAGGATTCAGAGAAACTGCGTTACCCTTACGTTGTTGGTGGGAATGTAAAATGAGATAGCCACTCTGGAAAAACAAACTGGTAGTTTCCTACAAAATGAAATATGTGCTTACCACAACGACTCAGGGATTGCATTCTTGCGCATTTATCTCAGAAAAATGAAAACCTATGTTCACATAACGACCCATACATGAATGTTCATAGTAGCTTTATTTAATATCCAAAAACTGGAAATAACTCAAATGTCCTTCAGTGAGTGAATAGTTAAACTGTGGTATATTTTATACCATGGAATACTACACAGCAATAAGGAGGAACAAACTATTGATACACGTAATAAATTATGCTGAGTGGGAAAAAAAAACTCTCAAAAGCTTACATACTGTATAATTTCACTTCATTCATTCTTGAAATAACAAAATTATAGATACAGAAAACAGATTAGTGGTTGTGTGGGGTAAGGAATTGGGGGGAAGGGTGTGGATGATGCTATGAAGGGATAACATAAGGGATCCTTGTGTTGAAGGAAGAGTTTTTTATCTAGATGGTGATGGTAGTTACATAAATCTACATGTTACAAAATTGCATAGAACTACACACGCACACTTATATATATACATATATATATACCCATTGCCATGGAGCCAATTCCGACTCATAGAGACATACGTATTTGGCAAACTCCAACACAGTGTTTTAGAAAGACTATCCTGCTCTCACCACCAGGGGTCTGGGGTAGAGGGTTAAGATGGGAGATCCTTCAAGAGTTTGTGAAAAACAGTTGAAAATGACTTCTGTATGGAACTACTGTGCTTTTAACAAGCAATATTTAAAATATTTAACAGTAAATGAGTTAGAAACACACAGATCATACTACCTTTTAAGCTCATAATGAGTAGAAAAATTAAGGCAAACTTGTTTAGCAAAACTCAGAACATTTTGTCAATGGTTTGGCATAAGTAACAACATCAAAATGTATCTGGACTTTTCGACCAAACCTATCTAGGGTGGTTGTCTTTAGTTTCCTTAAAGATAGTTTCAATGCTCAAACTACTTTGGAAATAACGCATTGAAATCAACAGCCATTTCGCTCTTGTGAAAAAAATTACGAAGACTTCCATTAAACTACTGTGTAAAAACAGCTTGTTCCTGGAGCTAGTTAAGGAGGCAGATGATGACTGTATCATTCCAGCTTATGTTCCTTTCACTACAGTGCCTGACTCAATGTGCTCTATGCTGGGTTGCAATGTCCAGCACTCATTGTTTCTTTGTCATAAAATCCAAAGCTCTCCACCATATGGTGTCATTTTTGAAATGTTAATCTGAGCGGAGCTTGTGAGGCCAGTTAGGTTCCCAGCTGGTCTCTGGATTGGCTATTTCACAGACATTAGCCCTGTTTTGAATTAAACTAAATTAGGGAATAAAATGAGCTATTGTCATGCAAAGTTAGGCAATATTATTTGACATCTGCACCATCTCTGATAGCTTTATTGAGTGGTTATTTAAAAATGTAAACGAAGACGGAAAGAACAAATAAACAATGAGTTAGGGCTAGATAACATACTGGTGTAGCACTGTATGAGTTAATAACAATAATGATGATGTCTGGAAGAATGACTCCCCCACCCACATCCTACATCTATTTGGGCCAGAGTCTAGGAAGGAAAATCGCTTTGTTGGAGACATTTACAGACCCAAAGCCTCAGTTCTGCCTAGCTAAGGAAACAGCCATTAAGATGTACATGAGTTAGAAATGAACCTTTTTTTTTTTTTTTCCTTCCTGTCGTTTCTTAAAGGGCACTATTTGAGAGCAGAGAGATGAACAAAAAGAACTAAGCCTGTTTGCATACTAATTTGACATACTAAATCCCCTGGAAGAGAGGAACCCGACCCATAACCACAATGAGTTAGTAGTTGGGTAGGGGAAGGATGGCTGAACATGCCTTATTCTCCTGTACTTCTTGTTGTTGTTGATGTTAGCTGCTGTCAAGTCAGCCCCCAACTCATGGCAGCAGCATGCACAACAGAATGAGATGCTGCCGGGTCCTGCACCATCCCTACGGTCAGTTGCAGATCGGACTGTTGTGATCCTGAGGGTCTTTACTGGCTGATTTTTGGAAGTAGATCACCAGGCTTTTCTTTCTAGTCTGTCTAAGTCTAGAAGCTCTGCCAAAACCTGTTCAACACCATAGCGACCCAGCCTTCACTGGCAAATGAGTGGTAGCTGTACATGAGGCGCAACGGCCATCAATCAAACTCGGGTCTTCCACATGGATGGTAAGAATTCTACCACTGAACCACCAATTATCTCCTTTCCCTGAGAATCCCTGTTTGTCCCTGGCAGTTGTTTGTCTGTGTGTGTGTGCACATACACGCATACACATGCACACACACGCTTAGCTGCTGGACAATCAGAAACAATCCATATCTGTAACTTACACTGGGGGGCAGTCCTAGAAAAAGATTGGACTTAAAAGGCCAAAACTCTTCCCTCACTGTCCTTCATGCACAGATTTTCTGCAGGACATAGGAAATCAAAGGTCACCAAAAACTATTCTGCTAGAGCCACAGAGTCTAAATCTATCCTGCATCCTCAGATTTGGGGAAAGGCTTTGTTGTGAGGAGAGAGTTGGGTCCAAAACGTGCACACAGTCCCGGTGGTGGGGGTGGAGATTTGCCCAATGTTAGAAAAGACACCTTCACAGAGAGAGGTGGGCGGTGAACGTGAGGTCAGGGGAGCAAAGGCAAGAATTTGGATGTGCCCCTGAGGGAATCATTCGTGAAGGTTTTAGCTTTTTGGAGGCTTTATTTTATTTTACTGAGCTTTTTTTTTTTAGGTGAAAGTTTACAGCTCAAGTTAATTTCTCATTAAAAAATTTATACACGTATTGTTCTGTGACATTGGTTGCAATCCCCACAATGTGACAGCATGTTCCCCTTTGCACTCTGGGTTCCCTGTGTCCATTCATCCAGTTCCAGTCCCTTTTATGACTATAGTTTTGGATACAATTGAAGAGACACTTAGGGCAAGGTCTGAGAGAATTTGCAATGAAAGTTTCCATGACCCATGTTATTCAATGTAGTTCATCAACCAAGAATCCCATAAAGGCTTTCCTTTTGAACATTTTTTCCCCCTTTGGATGGTTTTAAAGACTTTTCTTGAACCTTGTAATTCCCTTTAAAGGTCCCCAACCCTTCAGTGACATCTAGTGCACCCATATAACTCTGTGCTCCAGTGGTGCAGTGGGAAGTAAAGGCAGAAAATGAGATAAGCCTCAAATTTAGTCCTCCCCACTTCCTCCCCCCTTCCTATCCCAAACCCCTTGCATCATCAAGGAGACCTACTCTCTCTAATTTCCATGGCCAAGCTGAAGTGATAGAGACCATTAAAGAAGAGAGGACTTTGCAACTCAAAAAAGCAGCAGGGGTAAACTAGAATAATCAGAGTCAGGTTTAATATAGCTTCCTTCTTTTCCAAATATGCGACAGAGGTGGTAATTCTGAGAGCGGTGCCAAACTGTCACTTACATTAGAGTAGGAGACATTCATTGAGTATTAGGTGCCAACAGCACTAGTTATTTAACTTAGATTATATTGTAACGATGATGTCTAAGGTAGATGTAATCTTTCGCCTTGTTTTGCTGAATAAAGAGAGACTGAATAAAATGAGACTCAGTTAATTAACTTACCCAAGGTCATAACCCAGTATCAAAGCCAGTGCCATCCAGTCGATTCTGACTCATAGCGACCCTATAGGACAGAGTAGAACTGCCCCATAAGAGTTTCCAAGGAGCGCCTGGTGGATTCGAACTGCCAAACCTTTGGTTAGCAGCTGTAGCACTTAACCACTACCCACCAGAGTTTCCCCCAAGGTCATAGAGATAGAAAATACTGAATTCTAGATTTGAAAATAGGTGGTTTGACATCAAAGCCTATGCACTCAGCCACTATGCAAATCTGGCCTGACTTGTGAGACTATCTCTGAGTTAATAACTGCTAAACTCTTTTGGGTTTTTTCCAGAGGCTAGGCCTCTCCAAAACTCTACTCTTTGCTCTGTCTTTGTCCTTTTCTGCCCCCAAAGTATGCTAGACCCTTCCTCTGTGAAGGGCTCTCATCCTAGCAAATGGACCTAAGAGCTGGTCTGGCAGAATAATTGTCATTGATTATTATCCTTTTCTCAAGTGGCACGATAGACTGTATTACTTTTCAAAATCCATATCTGGTGCCCCTCCCTGTAGGAAGATTGGATTTCCCCACCCTATAGCGCTCAGGCACAGCCCTGTTTACTTGCCATGGTCAATGAAATGTGAACACACAGGCCGAAGTTTTAAGAGCCAGCACCTGCTTTGCCATGTGCTCTTTTTCCTTTGCCTCACTGACTTGAAATATTCAGAAGGAAGCTACTCAGCCATCCTGAAAATGTCACAGATCAGAACCTCAGTTAAGCCACTAGGGATATGGAGCCTGAATAAGAAACAAACCTTTGTTGTTGCAAGTCACTTAAATTTTGGAGTCCTTTGCTGCTGCAGCATAAACTAACCTATTCCGACCGATACAAATGGATAACTGCACATCTAAGAGTGGCCCCCTGCAGCTGTGTAAGTCCCATTTCACTGTGCTTCTGCTTCTACAGCAGGGGTTCTTAATCAGGACTGACTTGTGTCCAGGGGACATTTGTCAATGTCTGGAGACATTTTTGGTTGTTGCTATTGCAGAAATGCTACTGAGCTTTAGTGGGTAGAGGCCAGGGATGCTGCTAAACGTCCACCGTTGCATAGACAGCCCCCACAACAAAGAACTATTCAGCCCAAAATGTCAATATTGCCTACGTTGAGAAATCCTTCTTTATTCTAACTATTAAAATGATTCAATTTATTGGTGTAGCAACTAAACAGAAAGATCAAACCCAATGCCACTGAATCATTTCTGACTCATAGTCTACCCTATATATAGAACAGAGTAGAACTGTCCCATAGCATTTCCAAGGAGAGCCCGGTGCCAAACTTTTGGTTAACAGCAGTAGTTCTTAACCACTACGTCACCAGCGTTACTGGTTTATCAACTAAGAGTAATTTATTTCCAAGAAAAAGAATGCCTAAGCACCAATAGCTTAAACAAATAGTTAATTTGTGTTTGATTTGTTTTTTTCAGTCAAACAAAAAGTCCAACAGTAGTCAATGCAAGAATTGTGTAGTGGCCAAAAATGTCATCAGGATCCAGGCTCTTCCTATTTTCTGTGCTGCCATTCTTATTATGCTAGCTCATAGACTCATAACCAGAAGAAAACTGCTGGTCCTTTAGCCACACATGCATACTCCAAGCAGAAAAAAAGCAGAGGGCACAGGGCCTTGTCAACCACACCTAATCCATTTTATCAGGAAAGCAGAAGCTTTCCCAAACACCTCTGAGAAGAGTCCCGTTAGGTCTCATTGGCCGAAGCTTCCCGATCTAACATCCCTGGTGTCAAAAGAAGCTAATAATGTGAATTATTTAGTTTTCCCAGTCTCTATGTTAGGAAAGGAAAGAGAAGAAAGGGTTGAGAATGGGTGTCTTAAGGTTAATTTTTTGTCATTTGGGCTAGTGTATGATGCCATTTTCTGGCCAAGCACCGATCTAGATGCTGTTACTATATAGTTATGTGCGATTAAATCAGCTGGCCTTAAGTAAAGCAGATTAAAACAAAAATCAAGCCAGATTCAATGTGCTCAAGTCAATTTCAACTCATAAGAACCCTATAGGACAGAGTAGAACTGCCTCATAGGGTTTCCAAGGCTGTAAATCTTTTATGGAAGCAGACTGCCATGTCTTCCTTTCTCCCCAGGAGCAACTGATGGGTTCAAACCGCCCACCTTTTGGTTAGCAGCTGAGCATTTTAGCCACTGCACCATAATGTGGGTGAGCCTCATCCAATCAGTAAAGGCCTTAAGATCAAAAAGGGAGGTTTCCTGGGGGAATATTCTGCATACAGACTATAAATAGACATCTTGCCAGAATTTTTGTCACTCCCCCACCACCTGACCTACTGATCTGGGGACATGAGACTGCCAGAATCTCCAGTCTCTCACCTGACCTATGAATTTTGGACTTGCCTGTCCCCATGATCGTGTAAGTCAATTCCTCAAAATTAGATCAATCAGTGTCTATCTCTATCTATCCCTTAATCTGTCTGTCTATCACTCACTGCTCCTGTTTCACTAGAGGACCCTAAGACAGAGTCTAGGCTATAAGTCAGTTATCACTAACTTGTATCATGAGTGAGAGAGGGGGAAGATGATACATGACATTGTTTTGAGACCATGGTTATTGCTGCCATAAGGAACTTTGGGGAGTGGAATTCAAAAGAATCTCCTTCCTCTCCTTTTAATATACCATCAAACATTCTAGTGACTCATTCACCTTTTCAAGCTCATCCAACCCCAAGCACCTCTCTCATGGGCTTCACACCTTCCCAGGAAATACCTGTAGAATGGCATGAATACAGGTTTTCTTTAGTATGGCCTAGTATACTTCTAGAATGCCAAGAACAGTGACTAGTCAGGTGTTAGTTTTCTGGGATGGTGGCCTGAGAGACTGGAGAAAGACAAGAACAATGATCTTTGCCCTAGGCCGTCCTACATCCTTGGCAATATCTTGGTCTTCTGTCTGAATCCCCTCCGCACCACCACATCAGGCTAGTAAGTCCTCCTGAGGATTGTACAATCTATGACTCAGTTAATAGGGACACTGTGTGCCCTGGAGGACTTCTAATGGAAAACGCATCCACATGGAAAAGCAATCCAAAAGCATCAAGGAGCACAGACAATGCATTAAGATAACCTTAGTCCATTCAGTAAATCAGCAAAAGTATGTGTCACAGTAAATTAAAAATGACTAAACACTAGCCTTTTTGCCCATTTTAAGTAATATCTCTTAATGACCTTAAATGAAACAGAAAATTAAAAATCTGTGAGATGAGGAGAAGGGCAAATTGAAATACTTACTCAGATATGATATGAAGGCAGCAAGAAGTTAATAGTCATTTCTATGTTTAGTGCACTGATGGAAAAAATGAGTTGTCATAAGTTCTTTACAATGAATGCTATTTTTGAGGTTGCTTTTCATGCAAAGGCGGAACTCAAGAGATAAATAAGGAAGGTAATATACAGGGAAGAAACTACTTAGTGCGGGGGCCGGATCAGAACTTGCTACATATGTAGGCTATTTAACTTCTTCCAGATTGACTAGTACAATGATTCCTTGTTCAAGGATAGTGGCCATAGATATCAGGCTGTAAATGAATGGGAGCTTTATGTTGCATGCAGTTCGACAAATGAAATCTGATTTGGACGTCATGATTCCTAAGTGTTTACACTTAAAATCTATCAGAATGATATTACCCATATCAAAATTGACCAGCTGAAACAAAAACACTTTCAGAACATCACACTATTCTTTGGGCTAGGAGGCCACTTTTGTGTTATAAATGAAAAGAACACTGAATCTATGCTCAGAAAAGCTGAGTTCTAGGTTTGCCTCCACCATTTATTTACTAGGTGTGAAATTTGGGGCTGGTCTTTATATTTCTCTGAGTCTGTTTCCTCCAAAATCTATATGAGTTATTTCTTGTTGCATAACAACTTCCCCCCAAATTAGCAGTTTAAAATAGCAATAAGCATTTATTATCTCACATACTCTCTATGAGTGTGGAATTCAGGAGCAGCTTATCTAGGTGGTTTTGACTCAGGCTCTCTCACGAGTTATTGAAATATTGACCATTGCAGAATTTATCTCAAGGCTTGACTGGCCCTGGAGAATCTGATTCCAAGATGACACACTAACATGGCTTGTAAATTCATGCTGGCTATGTGAAGTAAAAGAACTGAACAGAAGGTTTCAAAGGGCCTCTCGAGAAGACAAAATAAAGTATTATGATGACACATGCAAAGAGCTGGAGATGGAAAACCAAAAGGGAAGAACACACTCGGACTGAAGGGTTCCATGGGGAAAATATTAAATGATGCAGGAAGCATCAAAAGAAGATGGAAGGAATACACAGAGTCATTATACCAAAAAGAATTAGTCGGTATTCAACCATTTCAAGAGGTGGCATATGATCAGGAACCGATGGTACTGAAGGAAGAAGTCCAAGCTGCTCTGAAGGCATTGGCGAAAAACAAGGCTCCAGGAATTGATGGAATATCAATTGAGACATTTCAACAAACACATGCAGTGCTGGAGGTGCTCACTCGTCTATGCCAAGAAATATGGAAGACAGCTTCCTGGCCAACTGACTGGAAGAGATCCATATTTATGCCTATTCCCAAGAAAGGTGATCCAACCGAATGTGGAAATTATAGAACAATATCATCTATATCACACACAAGCAAAATTCTGCTGAAGATCATTCAAAAGTGTCTGTAGCAGTATGTCAACAGGGAACTGCCAGAAATTCAGGCCGGTTTCAGAAAAGGACGTGGAACCAGGGATATCATTGCTGATGTCAGATGGATCCTGGCTGAAAGCAGAGAATACCAGAAGGATGTTTACCTGTGTTTTATTGACTATGCAAACGCATTTGACTGTGTGGATCATAACAAACGATGGATAACACTGTGAAGAATGGGAATTCCAGAACGCTTAAGTGTGCTCATGAGGAACCTTTACAGAGATCAAGAGGTGGTTGTTTGGACAGAACAAGGGGATACTGATTGGTTTAAAGTCAGGAAAGGTGTGCCTCAAGGTTGTATTCTTTCACCATACCTATTTAATCTGTATGCTGAACAAATAATACAAGAAGCTGGACTACATGAAGAAGAACAGGGCATCAAGATTGGAGGAAGACTCAGTAACAACCTGCGTTATGCAGATGACACAACCTTGCTTGCTGAAAGTGAAGAGGACTTGAAGCACTTACTAATGAAGATCAAAGACCACAGCCTTTAGTATGGATTACACCTCTACACAAAGAAAACAAAAATCCTCACAACTGGACCAATGAACATCATCATGATAAATGGAGGAAAGATTGAAGTTGTCAAGGATTTCATTTTACTTGGATCCACAATCAATAGCCATGGAAACAGCAGTCAAGAAATCAAAAGATGCATTGCTTTGGGCAAATCTGCTGCAAAGGACCTCTTCAAAGTGTTGAAGAGCAAAGATGTCAGCTTGAAGACTAAGGTGCGCCTGACCCAAGCCGTGGTATTTTCAATTGCATCATATACATGTGAGAGCTGGACAATGAATAAGGAAGACCGAAGAAGAGTTGACACCTTTGAATTGTGATGTTGGCGACAAATATTGAATATACCATGGACTGCCAAAAGAATGAAAAAATCTGTCTTAGAAGAAGTACAACCAGAATGCTCCTTACAAGCAAGGATGGCGAGACTGTGTCTTACATACTTTGGACATGTTGTCAGGAGGGATCAGTCCCTGGAGAAGGACATCATGCTTGGCAGAGTACAAGGTCAGCAGAAAAGAGGAAGACCCTCAGCGAGGTGGATTGACACAGTGGCTGCAACAGTGAGCTCAAGCATAACAAGTGCAAGACCGGGCAGTGTTTCGTTCTGTTGTGCATAGGGTCGTATGAGCCAGAACCTACTCGACGGCACCTAACAACAACAACAGCATGTGACCGCTCACTACCTAGACTCCATAGTGCTGCTTGAGTATTCTCACAGCATGGCAGCTGGCTTCCTTCAGAGCAATATGCATGCAATTACTTTTTAAAAGATAACACTTTTTACAATTATTAAAAGTGTATCATCCAAACTCCATTATATGGCCAGGAATGTGTACTTGTTTTGTAAACAAATCTATGTGTGTGAATGTATGCATGTTTTTAATTAATTTTCATTTTTATCAAAGGTATGCATGCACATGGCTTAAAAAATCAGACAGTACTATCAAGTTTAAAAAAAAAAAAAAAAAGCCAGTGATTTGCCCTATTCTTATACTCTACAGTAGCAACCACTTTCCATTCTTTTAACATTTAATTATGCTATTTAACTCAACCATTAAAAATAACATATCTGAACTTCTATTTCTTAAATTTACAATTTTAGACATAATTTATTGCAGGTACAGTTTTAGCTCTCTTACACAATGCCCACACCTTCCCCAATTCCCAAAATAGTGTATTAAAATTTAAGATGGAATCAATATTCAGGATATACATAACAGCACTGAGGGAAATTTGGCTTTTAGCTAAGCTGTCTAATGTAGTATGTAATTTCTTGCACAACTTTTAGTTTTCTAGGAGTTAATAATTGGCTCATTTTTTTTCTTGCTTCATTTTCTATGTATTTATCACTAATTCACCAGGAAACTGTCTCGAGATACATGATAGTAGTTTCATTATAGTTCAACAAATCTGGCAGTATATCAGTTACCATCAGGAAAGTTCCCTTCACTTTGATCCTGGGGATCCTTATCCATCTGGCTTGTGGTAGGTTCTCCATTTCCAGGACTCCACATATTCTTCTACCTTTTATTTGCTTGTACCGGTGAAGCATATTGTTCAGTAGCTTTCTGAAAATATTCATTCTGTCCTTACACTTTAGTTTTAATATGACTAAGCATAAAAAAAAAAAAGCATAGAATTCTCAAAACCCTGGTGGCATAGCCGTTAAGTGCTACAGCTGCTAACCAAAAGTTCGGCAGTTTGAATCCACCAGGCGCTCTAGGTTTGAAATACACAGCGAAACCTGTGAGCCATGTTTTTCCGTGTCTCTCAAGTTTGCCGCGGTGGAAAATCTTTCTACCCACTCGTTTTAGTGGAAAACACTTGAGTTTTCCTTTTCTGACAGCTTTCTGCATTATATAGGTTCCAGCTTTCACAGCGTTTACTCAGAATTTTGAAGAATTTGGATCCATTGTCCTCTAGCTTCTGATACAACCATTAAGAAGCCTGATGTCTTTGTGATGACTGATCTTTATATTAAACCTGTTTTACTCTTCGGTGCCTCATATCAGTCCTGAGCTGATCGTGGTGTCCTGGATTCCAGTCTTGTGTGTTCAAACACACTGGAGAGGCTACCTTCTGCCCTCTGAAAAAGTGGGAGCAAGAGTATTCAGCTGGCTTCCTGGGTTTGGGGGAAAAGATTTGGTTCTAACTGTTCTATATTCGGACAAAGCCTCTTGTTTTAAACCTACCTTGCATTCCCCCATTAGAGATACTTGATATCTCCATCTCCTGACCCTTTTTCAGGTTCTGCCACGAATCACTTTACTTCTTGTTGGCATTTTTTCCCAATGCCTCCACAAGCAGTTACTCTTCACCTTTCTTGGCCTTCCTATCAGCTACTAATTACACATTGCCTTTTCATCTTCTCAAAAGTATGTTCACATCTATCCTGCTTTTGTCACCTCTTCATCTTCTCCTTTATTGGTTTATACCTTTTTCATTCATTTCTTGTCAGTTAACTGGGATTTGTCAAGAGAGAGTAAAGATAAACATTTTTATTCAATACACAATGATTAGCACAAGTCCTGAGTGTATGTGTATTTAAAAATCATATCCAGAGTTATCTTTTAAACAATTTCCCCCATTAAAATAACAAAATTGGGGGAAAAAAAAAACATATTCATGGAAAAACCTAAGAAGTGAGATAGCAAAAAATATATATACATAATATTTATTATATATAAATATTATATATAAATTATAAAATATATATATTTTTTGTGGGCTGTATTTATGTGGATATGCAGTACATCTAAAAAAACTCAGTCAAACTCTTTTGACAGGATTCTCGATCAGAAGAATGGTTAAATATTGCAGGGATAGGATAACTGAATTTCAGCAAAGCATTTGATAAAACAAAATCTAATGGACAAGCTAGAGACAATGGACAAGCTAGAGACATGCTGACTAGGTACACAATTATTTGGATTTCTAGATGCATAGATAATAACCTCCAGATAAAATCAGCATAGCAGAAGGTTTCTAGTTATAGGCCACAAGGCTCTGTTAATTTAAAAATCTGTTAATTAGAGCGGAACTGAAGACATTTTGATAAATGTGTGTCTTAGTTATCTAGTGTTGCTATAATAGAAAATCCACAAGTTAAAAAAAAATCAGTTAAAGAATCCTGGGGAAAAAAAAGACGACTTTCAGCCTTGGAAACCCAGTGCAGCTCCACTCTGTCCTATAGCGTCACTATGAGTCAGAATAAACATGAAGGCTATGGGTATAGTGTAGAGGGAATTCCTGCATTGACTGTAAGGTGGGATTAACGACCTCGAAATAAGCATTCAACTTTTTTTTTTATCATTTTTCTAATTCTATAGATAATAAATTTCTGCCTGTGAGCTGTGTCCCAGCACCAAGAATGCACTCAGTCATCTCACTATGTTTCCATTAATCACTTCCATGTATTGACCTCCTTGAGTTTAGGCTTTTTCTTTTATTCATCTTGATACTCTAATACAGAGCACAAAGACTTGAGAAATAATGGCATAAGGAAAGCAGACAGTATAGCCTGTAGCCCTTGTAGCAACAAAATTTGTTCTTTTTATTTCTTTCCCCAGTCATCACCAGAATCATTACACTTTAGGCATATACGTGAATGCTCAAATTAAACTTTGCATTCTGAAAGATATAATATGCCTAGTAGGCCCCTGAATAGGAGTCATCCAGGACCAGAGTTTTAGATTTTGAAAAAACTTCTGGTGACCCAGTGTTTTTCCCCAACTTTTGCTTACTGTTGAAGCAGGACAATTGTGGAGAAGTACAACAGCACTATACTGGAATTTGGGGCTTAATACCCAGCCTTTAATTTATTCTGGCCCTGTGATTAGCTCTCTTTCTCTCCTTGGGCTTCAATTTTTTTCAATCTGCAAATAAAAAGATTGGATTGGACTCTGGTAGCAAATAGGTTTTATTTTGTCCCAGCTCTGATCAGTTGGTTATAACTAACCGATGCTCTGTGTAGAGGCAGATTCTGAGGCTGGGTCTGGGTTCAGGGCTGAGCAGCATCCTGTTTGAATGGCCATCTCTGCAATGGAAGGGGAGCACCTGTGCTGTGAATATACGCCAGTCCTCAAATGGACAATCTCGAAGGTATCTTTCAGTTTTCAGATGTTGCAACTAACGTGCCTTATTTTTCAACTCTTTTGCCATTGCTGTCACTCTCAACTATAGTATACCTGAATTTTTCATGCCCTCGTTTAATTGAGGAGACTAAAATTAGATAAAGGCCTCTAGAAAGTATATTGGATCTATTATGTCATAGTTCCTAAATTCTATGCGCACCTGCCACACCTTGGTTTCAGTCACAAAGCCAATAGTACAAATGGAAGTTCACAGCAGCTGTTGTTATCTGGCAACCCTTTCCCACTCTCCAGCACAGTAGTTCCTTGTCTTCTTTTTTCTCGCTATCTATTCTTCTTCTTTTCTTTCTCTCTCCTTCTGTGTGTCTCTCTCTCCCCTTTTGTATTAGTCATCTAGTGCTGGTATAACAGAAATACCACAGGTGGATAGCTTGAACAAACAGAAGTTTATTTCCTCACAATAATGTAGGCTAGAAGTCCAGATTCAGGGCGTCAGTTCCAGGGGGAGGCTTTCTCTCTGTGTCAGCCTTTTCATCAATCTTTCCCTGGACTAGGAGTTTCTCCGAGCAGGAACCCCAGGTCCAAAAGACATGCTTCGGGCACTGCTTTCTTGGTGGTATGAGGTCCCCATTTCTCTCAGCTCACTTCTCTCTTTTGTATTTCAAAAGAGATTGGCTTAAGACACTATCTAATCTTATAAGCAGTTATCAATATAACCGCTACTAATCCATTTCATTACATCAAGTGATAGAATTCACAACACATAGGGAAATCACTTCAGATGACAAAATGGTAGACAATCATACAATACTGGGAATCATGACCCAGCCAGGTTGAAAGATGTTTTGGGAGCACACAGTTTAATACATGGTGCCTTAAAAAAATAAATAAATAAATAATCCATTACTTTAGCTTTAAGCCTTCTTGTACCCATGGGGTGTTGTTTTGCCCCCACTAAGTGGTACTCACTACTCAAAACAAAATTGCTGCTCCCATCAAAAAGATAAACATTTAAAAAACTAACAGCATCCATTGTTGAGGAGGGTCTGGAAAAACGGGCACTCTAATGCACTATTGGTGACAGTATAAAATACTAAGTGGTGCAGACTTTATGGAGAGAAGTAGTTGTTTGACAATATGTATTAAGTTATTTATTGGATAAATGTTAGCATTCTCACTATGTGAAGGAACCATGAAGGACAGTGAGAATAGAATTGCAAGCTTCTGCTCTCATAAAGCATGTAAACAGACTCAACAATGAGTCTGCAAGTTTTACCCAATAGAGGTAATGACACAAAGCAAGTGGGAGACTACCTATGTTTATTGTTTGTTTGTTTAAATAGAATACTAGGCTATCATTAGAAATGATGATAAAGATCTGTAAGTACTGACCTGGAATAATATCCATAACTTATTGTTGAATAAAAATACACCCACTCCTCACTTATCAACATGCTTAGGTTCCAAAATCCAGGACATTATATGAAAATCTACATTATGTAAAAGTGGAGGACAACCACATCAGATCAAAAAATGGAGTATGATTACATCTTACACAACTGCCAAATTATATCATTACATAACTGTCAAATTATATCATCACCTAACTAACAAATTAACATCATTACATAACTGCCAAAGCACTAAGAATCATGGTCCAATCGAGGTGACTCATAACCTTAACCATCACAGCCATTGTTACTCTTGCCTTGCACCCCAGTTCTCATTACTATCAGATGCATGTCATTAATACACAAAATTGTCAGATAGTGGATTTTTTTACTATTGTCGTAAACGCAAAATATTGGATATCAAGACAGTTGATAAGTAAGGAGTGGGTTTACCAGGCTACAGCATACAAAGACAAAAAACAAACCCACTGCTGTCAAATTGATTCTGACTCATAGCAACCCTTTAAGACAGAGTAGAATTGCCCCCACAGAGTTTCCAAGGAGCTCCTAGTGGATTCGAACTGCCAACTTTTTGTTACCAGCCATAGCTCTTAAGATCTTATTTGTAGGAAATGATTATAAAAGATCTATATGGACTTACATGCTTTGAAAACCATTTGGATAAAGAAATTTTTACAAGAAAAATACAGCTTTAGCTTTATAAACAGACCAAACAAATAATAATAATAAAACAAACATTAACAATAGAATATTTTATATTGTTTTAATGTTTGATAGTTTAAGGAAAACTTTCAGGGTTTTTTTTTTTGTTTTGTTTTTGCTTTTGTTTCTTTTTGTTTTGTTTTTATCCTTACAACTACCCTATGCAGAAGATATTATGGTATCCCTTGGTCAGATGAATGTGTTTAGTGAGATTTTTTCAGAATTATAAAGCCAGAAAATACTGGGGCCAGGACTAAAACCTATGCCTTCTGACTCCCTTTTTAGGTTACTCAACATAGTATAATTTTTAAGACCAATATTTTGACCTTAGAATTTACTTTGCCTTATTGCTGTTGTTGGGTGCTATCCAGTTGATCCCAACTCATAGACACCCCATAGGACAAGGTAGAGTTGCCCCATAGGGTTTCCAGGCACTCCTTGGAAACTCTATGGGGACAGTTGTATTCTGTCCTATAGGGTCGCTATGAGTTGGAATCGACTCGATGGCAGTGGGTTTGGTTTTTTTTTTCAATCTTTACAGAAGCAGATCTTTTCCCCATGGAGGCGCTGGGTAGGTTCTAACCGTCCATCTTTTGGTTAGCAGCCAAGCAGTGTAACCGTCGCTCCATTAGGGCTTCTTTATTTTCCCTTAGAGGGAATATTTTAAATGACAGTTATCAGTTAAATCATAAATTCATTTTAAACTATACTACTTCAAAATAGAAATTTTAATGGAAAAATACTACCTTAATATTAGTGAAAAGCACAAATGTATGTCTTACTTTAACTTCTCTTCTAATAATCAATATGTTGTGCTTAATAATCAGTATGGGGGGTTGAGGAACCCTGGTGGTGCAGTGGTTAAGTGTTTGGCTACTAACCAAAAGGCAGGCAGGTCGAATCCACTAGCTGCTCCTGGAAAACCCTAGAGAGCAGTTCTACTCCATTCTACTCCGTTATGAGTCTGAATCAACTTGATGGCAACAGATTTGGTTTTGGCTTTTTGGGGATGGGGTTTTGAGGGAAAAGGTTTAATCAGAAGAATCTGAGGAAATAGAGACTTCGGAGAAACCAGTAGAGATGGCATTTTGGGGTGCATTTAAGAGTTCTATACTTTGACACAGGCTTTAACCTATCATTTTAATTCTAAACTCATGAATTTCCTTTTTCTTAGTACATTAACCCCAGTCTTATGCTTGTTAACTATAACTGCTATAATTTAGATAAGGTCAAGGAATGAGTCACAAATGTAAAGAAGAAAGAAAAAATTATAAAAAGAGAGGGAGACGGAAAGAGTTTCCTAAGATAACCAGGCAAAAGTAAAAAGAGAAGACATATCATGAATATATACAAGAAGGCTTCTCTAAGTTGTAATAAACTGAAATACAAGCGGTGAAGTATTAGGAAACTTTCAGGTCATCAGTTAAACTTTCTTATTATCATCTAGTCATGGAGGTGAAGTAAGAAAATGGAAAGGTGGTGATGTTAAGTTGTACAGTTCATTATGCCAGACACAAAGTCACTGATGCCCTGTTCCAAGTTGATAAAGAAAGAAACTAAGGGCAAAGAGTGTGCACATTGTAAATGTGCAGGGCTTGCAAATCTCGGTCTTAGGAATGATATAGGGCAGGTCTATAGGGAAAATGAATAAATAAAAGTAGGTATACGTAAATATTATCGGGGGAACCAGTCCCTGGAGAAGGACATCATACTTGGTAAAGAGTCAGCGAAAAAGAGGAAGGCCCTCAATGAGATGGATTGGCACAATGGCTGCAACAGTGCCCTCAAACATAACAACGATTATGAGAATGGCAAGGACTGGGCAGTGTTTCATTCTGTTGTGCATAGGGTCGCTGTATGTTGGAACCGGCTTCACGGCACCTAACAACAACAACAACAGGTATCCAAAAAATCAAACCAAACCCATTGCCATTGAGTCAATTCCGACTCATAGTGACCCTATAGGACAGAGTGGAATTGTCCGGTGGGGTTTCCAAGGAGCACCTGGTGAATTCGAACTGCTGACCTTTTGGTTAGCATCTATAGCACTTAACTACTATGTCACCAGGGTTTCCAACAACAGGTATATGTAAAAAAAAATTTCTGGAAGTATACAAAATAAACTGGTAGTATTTGTTGCCTCTAGGGAACAAGGTAGCTGATGTACGGAAGTAGTAGGAAAACTTATCATTGTATACCCTTCTGTGCCTTTTGAATTTAGTAAAATTTAGAAGTATTGCCTTTTTCAAAATAATAAATAAAAGCAAAAGTAAAAATGATACCATTTTTAAACATACGAATTTTAATATTCATAAAAATAAGGGTAGTCTTTGTTTTTATGTTTAGTCTTTACCTTAAGTCTAAAATCTTTGGCTAAACAATGATCAAAGATGAAATGTCCTACCTTTTCCCTTACACAGAAAGAAATGCCTTCAGTGAAGCCCAAAGTAACCTTATTCAATATGTCACTTTGTGTCTCTTAATGCTGTATAAAGGACTGTCCCTATTATGTTATTTCTAATGAAGTTATCCAAAAACAAAGACGACATCAGGTATTCAGCCTCAGATGAACCTACAATAGAGAAATCAGAAAAGCAGTGCAAAATAGGAAGCAGAGCCAAACATGAGCCTGGGGGCTGAACGGAGA
The DNA here is from genome assembly GCF_024166365.1 of Elephas maximus indicus. NCBI lineage: Eukaryota > Metazoa > Chordata > Mammalia > Proboscidea > Elephantidae > Elephas > Elephas maximus. The sequence goes on from NC_064824.1 coordinate 48,269,318, forward strand.
CTCAAGTATGCAGTGTTCAGCAAATATGCAGGGACATTTTTGGCTGAGAAGTAAAATCTGTGGTCAGTGAGGCATGCAGCTTCACTACTTCCACCTGTCTTTTAGTGTGTCATTATTGCAAATTAAATAATTCAGTTGAAAGCTAAAACATTTGCCGCACTGACAGCAGAACCTCTTGACTCCAACATGTGCCATACTTAATTGAGTTCTCTTCCACTAGAAGTTGGAATATCATGGAGTTCACATCTAAGTCTCACAGACCTTCTCTGCCCCATTTAAGAAGGACAAGTGGATAGAATTTGACACGGTTGACTTTTTAACTGCAAAGGAAGGAAATTTCTTTAAGCCTAAGAAAGCAAAACCATCTGGTGTAGTACAGCTGTGGAAATACTATGTATTTAATTATTTATGGAGACGCCTACAATTTGGCCTTGGTATATCCCAAAAGACTTTGGAAAAGCAGTGTTTCTTAGTGAGTTCAGATCAATAGCTCCTAAATCCTTATTCTGGTTCAAGATTTTTCTCATCAGAATGAAGAAGGGGAAAACATTGTTTTCATTAAAGAACCATAGAAATGTCACCCTGGTTATGTACAGGCATCAGCAAGGACATGCCTATGTAGTGCTGTAGCAAAAGTCATTCTGACAGCCATTCTGTAACTTTGACCTTTCAATTGCATCAGGCAGAATAAGTGAAAAAAAGTATTTAACAACAAATAATGTATCTAAATACCCAGCTATGTGTTGTCTTATTCTCTCTGTAGATTAACTATTAAGAAATGATAACCCATTTTTTCAAAACAAAAAATAATGTAGAATTTTAGAGTTTAAAATTACTCTAGAGAGAGCTTTTCGGCTACTGAAAAGGCAGACTAGTTTTTTGTTTTCCCCAGACAAATCTTTCCTCTGAAAAAGAGAATATTAAAGAAATATTTTAAAATGTATATGTTTGAAGGCCTCAGAGAGTTTCAAAAGCAGTGAGAATTTGAAAACCTAACATCCCATACAGCTAAGGTGCAAAGGGAAATCATCTTAACATCTGATGTGTTACTTTTATCATGGAAGCTTTTGCCGATTGACCAGTGTGACTTAAAGACAAAAAGACTGAGCAGAGCCTGTGTCCGAGAGAATGAAAAGCCGAACAGAACTTCCAACCAATCTTTTCATGGTATCTAGACTATGTGGTGTACTACCCACTTTTTCTGGCTCTCGGGTTCTTTGGTAGTATACTTTTACCCCTGAAAATATTTGCTTCCCTTCAGTGGAAACCTGTATAACAGCAAAAGGTAAAAGAAATGTTAGTTTAGGCAAAATAGTTGGAATACCAAGCTTGCAAGTAAGGTAGTACAACCAAGAAGTGTGATTGGATAAATATTTTGCCTTTTGGCTTTTGTACCCCTAGATAAGCCTTATATGCATATTTAGTTTCCTGTGTGATAGTTAGGGAGCCCTGGTGGGTTTGTTTTTGTTTTTCTTTGTCATATTTGGAAGCTCAGTTGAAACTTATTCAGTATCATTGCAACATGCAAGCCTTCACTGACAGACAGGGCGTGGCTATGCATGAGGTGTATTAGCTGGGAACCGAATCTGAGTCTTCTGCACGGAAGGCAAGAATTCTGCCACTGAACCACCAATGCCTCCTCCAAAACTTCCAGGTAGGGTCCCTGAAAGCTGCTGTGAATCCCTATAAAAAGTGTTCATCAAAAACAGACAGCATTGAATAAGCCCTCATAAATACTGAAACCTAGCTTTCTATCAGGTCATCTCTTGGCTAGGTGAAGGTGGCATTCACCTACCCTAACTGCCTTTTTGAAACACAAGCAAGCCTCTCTGAAAAAAGATAAAATCATTCAAAATCAAATTTTTCATATAAGATGTTTGACATTCAATCCAAAATTATCAGAAGACAAGAGCACTTGACAAAAATCAAAAGAATAATAGACAATATAAACAGAGTCACAGAAAATTTATTGGAGTTGTTAGACACAGGATTTTTTAAACTGTGATTAATATGCTCAAGAACTTAGATGACAAGTTTGAGGATTTCAGCTGAAAAATAAGAAAAGAATCAAATGAAAATTTTAGAACTAAAAAATATAGTAAGCAGAGAACTCAGTTAAAGCGTCTAACAGAGATTAAATTAAGTTCAGAGAAGATTCATGAACTGTAAAGTAGGTCAGAAAAAATATTCAGGTAGATACGTGGAGAAACAAATGGATAGAAAATACATAAATGAGCATAAGGGATATATGATCACATATGTGTAGCTGGAGCTCCAAAAGGAAAGAAAAGAGAAAATGGAGTGGAAGCAACATTTAATGACATAATTTTTCAAAGTTGACAAAAAAAAAAAAAAAAACCCACAAATTTGACGTGTGTTACAAACCCCAAGTAGGATAAATATGAAGAAAATAATACCCAGGCAATCATAGTAAAACTAGTGAAAACCAAAGAAAAAAAAAATTATAAGCAACCAGAGGAAAAAAAGACAATTATCTTCAAAAAAGCAAATAGACACAAATTGATAGCTGACTCCACAAAGGAAACAATAAAACCCAAGAAAAAAAAAATGGAACGACATACTCAAAGTATAGAAATAACCCTACTGCTTATTTGGCCTCACTCCGCCTCGCTTACCCCTGATAAGAGAATTAGAGCCCGGAACAGTTAAGTATCTAGCCCAAGATAACAAACCCAAACCGAACCATAACTTCAGGTTGCCCATTTGTGTCCATTTTCCTATCATACAACCACTCAAAATAGAAAGAAGGAAGAAAAGAGGGGGAGTGAGGGAAGGACAGAGAGAGAGAAAGGAAGAAAGAGAGAAAATAAGAGAGAAGGAAAAGAAAGAAAAAGAAAATTCTACCCTAACAAAGAAGCTAGTGTTTGCTATTCATACCTTTTTTCAAATAATGTATTTGGGCATCCCTCCGAGGAAAAACGCTCTTTACATGATCCAACCACTAAATTTTGACCAAGCATATTAACTCATCTGAAAACATACAGATTTTATTCTTGCTCTTTGCAGCTCATTCTCCCTGGGAATGTGCCCACTAAAAAGATACCCGAGAGTACAAGCTTCACTGGTTTATTTTAAGTGCTGCATTCCCAACCTGTCTGGAAATTCAGTAAAGAGAAGCACCATTTTGCTCTGTGTGTGACCGTGTTTTCAACTGAATACCTATCGTTCCAATACCTCAAACAGGACACACCTGTATTTTTATACTGCCTCTATAGACTCACTTCCTTTTTTTCAACAAAAATATTGAACTTATAAAAGATCTTTCGGTGCTTAGGAACCTTCACTTGCCCATGTCATCTGTCTATTCCACTGCTCCGGCAGTCAAGATTTATAAATGTCGTTCTTCTCTTAATGCCACATCAGAAAATGTGGCCTTTCAACATGCACATTTGTGCAATTCAGAACAATGGGGGGTCTCCTTAAATGACTTTCCCTGAATACATTCGGGGGTACAAATTGCTCTGCGTGCTGAAAGAGATCAATCATATTTCTCATTTTTCTAAAATATTATTTCTCTTTTTCTACATCATTGTAATAGCTAAATGGATGATGGCAAATAAAATGGAGGCAGGTTGCAATTTAGAAATGGAAAGGTGATAACGCCTACTATGGGAATTTTCAGTAGATTTACAGAAAAGAATCAGAGACCCAGGAGTCAATTCTGGGAATCTGAGAGCATTTTCTGCGTCACTGACTTAGCAGTGCCCACTGGTTTTTTTCATGACATTCTGCATAACACTCAGGGAACCAAATGAATAGAAAAAAAAAGTTCATTTTGCTGCTATTAAATATAGAACTTTACATTTCTGACTAATGTTTTAAAACTAGTCATTGCCTAAAAATAGACTCATTATTGTTATTAATTGCAGCTCAAAGTTTGCCCTTTGAGTAAGACGGTCCATGAGTGAGCAAAGTCTATTCCTGCCATTGTGTATTCTGTCCCTTCGCAATAGCATCTGTTTTCATATCATCTCACTGTGCTAAATCTCTCAGTAACCACCCGTGTGTGTGCCAGATGGAGGTGGCTGCTCTAACTCTACGTGGTACCTGTCAGCAATCCAGCAATCTAAAGGAGTTAAATGACTCCATCTGCTCATCCAAATTGCCCTGAGACTGCCCCTCAAATGTTAACATTTTTGTTTGTTAATAAATAATGAAAGGACACTTTGTCAATTATGTGACTTGACTGACTCATAAAGTGTGTTAACAAATTTCTGTTAATAATGACTACCCACTAGGTATGGAGCCTTGGTAGTGCAGTGGTTGAGAGCTCAGCTGCTAACCAAAAGGTCAGCAGTTCGAATCCACCAGCTGCTCCTTGGACACCCTAATTGGGCAGTTCTCCTCTGCCCTATAGAACTGCCCAATTAGGGTGTCCAAGGAGCAGCTGCCCTATAGGGTCATTATGAGTCAGAATAGACTCAGCAGCAATCAGTTTTATTGTACTAGCTGCTATAGGATACTGGAGAAAATAGCTATACCATTTAGGAGAACATACCCGGAGAAAAATTAATGGCTCAAGTGGCATTAACTTATAAAACCCAGTGCCGTCGAGTCGATTCCGACTCATAGCGACCCTATAGGACAGAGTAGAACTGCCCCATAGAGTTTCCAAGGAGTGTCTGGCGGATTTGAACTGCCGACCCTTCAGTTTGCAGCCGTAGCTCTTAGCCACTACGCCACCAGTGTTAGCTGGCATAATAAAATTATAAATTATATACCTGACAATTAAAGAAGAGACCAGCCTGCAAGGACAATAACATAAAAAAGAAACTGGAAATTTGAGAGATCAAAATAAGTAGACAACACGATATGTGTTAAGTTGGGAGTACAGTTGGGAGGGGTACCACATTTATTTAATCAATAAATACTTATTAAATGTGGATTATATGCTTCAAATTATGGTATAGACTACAGTGGAGAAAAGAGGAATAGGATATTTTTCCTGCCTTCCAGGAGTTTTCACTCTAGTAGATAGAGCAAGACACAATCATAAATAGCTTTAATAAAATAAGGTTAAAGATTGCCTACTTTAAGAGTTGTTAAATATTACTTTAAAATTTCTGAAGTAAGCTAGAAGACAATGTTGCAATAGCAAGACTGGCTCCTTATACTAAATGTGGAAAGTTTTTTGAGGAAAAGTCTTGCTGACCATCTCCTCCAAAGTTTGACTTCAAGGCCTTTGTTGTCAGCTGCCATCGAGTTGGCCTCTGACCACATATACAATAAAACAAAATGCTGCCCAGTCCACTACCATCCCTATGACAGGTTTCAAATTGGACCATTGTGATCCACTGGGTTTTCACTGACTGATTTTCAGAAGTAGATTGCTAAGCCTTTCTTCCTAGTCCTTCTTAGTCTAGAAACTCTGCTGAAACCTGTTCGGCATCATAGCAACGTGCAAGTTTCCACTAACAGATGGGCTGGTGGCTGTGCATGAGGTACACTGGCTGGGAATCCAACTCAGGTCTACTGCATGGAAGGTGAGAATCCAACCACTGAGCCACTGCTATCCCTTAAGGCCTTTAATATCTCTGTATACTCCCAGCCTGACCATTTGCTCGATGATGATTAAATGCAATGATAACAGCTCAGAAACTGTTCTTGTTAACGTTCGTTTAACACAATAGAGATAAACAAAAACCTTTTTCAGTCCTTGCGTTTGGCAGTCCACCCATAGCCAATAACTGGTGTGAAGGTATATCGCAGGAAAGTCTGAGATGGAAGCAGAGCCACTTAAAGCCATTAACAAAAAAAAAAGGTGAACACAACCCAGGTGTCCACTAGAGTCTGTATGTTCTGGGAGATCTAAATATGAGCAGTCAAACCCTTATTTTATGCCCTTTGGAAATACAAAGCCTTCTCAAAATCTTCAGAGAATTTCTTAGGAATTTATATTCCCCTGTTGTCACCTCTGGCTTAAGCTCCTAAAATTTTTTAATTGGTTTATTTAGAGAACATCTCACCTTCTGTTTTTGCATCCTGTTCGGTTTCACACTATGTTGTCCTAGATGTGGGACTGTTTACCTCATTTTGCACAAAGCAATCATTCTCATGAATATCTACATGTAGAAATACTTGACTGCAAATTTGGAATGTCAGGGAATTTGCGAGGCCACAACGCAAACAACCCAAAACTGCTATTTTAGCTATTTCCTGCTGCAAAAGTTATTTGGTGATTTGCACAACTAGGTATTCAATCTCCTGCCATGTTTTATTCAACTCTCCTCATGCTTCCCCTTTTCTTCCTTCTTGTTCCTCATCCTCAAATTACTGTTCAAATTCAAAGCAGTTTTTTGTTTTGGCTTTAGACAATTCATGCGTTCAGAATTTTCTACTTCACCCTAAAATGGCTTATCGAGGTATTTTCCTAAACCAAGTCTGTTCCTCCTTAAGAAGCATTCTGGTATAACTATTAAAGTTTTAAAATGTTTTTTATAATTCCTGAAACTGGTAGGGTAGTGGAAAAACTAGTAACTCATTATTTCCAACTTATAGTGTCAATTTACACTGGCCCTGGTGGTGTAGGGGTTAAGAGCTATCTATGGCTGCTAACCAAAAGGTCACCAGTTCAAATCCACCAGCTGCTCCTTAGAAACCCTATGGTGCAGTTCTACTCTGTCTTATAGGGTTGCTATGAGTCAGAATCAACTTATCTAGCAACAAGTTTTTGTTGTTGTTGTTGTTCTCATGATCTGGCAACACATATTAAGGACAATAATGTTCATACCTTTTTGCCCTGGCATCCCATCCATGCAACTGAGCCTACTTCACAGTAAATATCCCATGCATGGTAGCTATTATTGCTAGTTATTATTCTAAAAAAGTTCAACTCGTATTTGTTAAATGCACAGTTGTTCTTTATAACATCAATGCAAGTTTCAAAAAATTGATAAAAAGTCAAATAAAATACTAATATTTGATAGGATGTAATAAGACCATTAAACATTTTCTCAAGAAATATTTTGTTTTTAAAAAGATCAGCAAATAAAGTAATATTTACACAATGATTAAAATTATGCAATAAACATGGACAAGGATAAAACATGGAAGAAAACATGGACAAAAGAAAAACAGAATATAAGGTATACTAGTGTGCCTGCAAATGTTTTAAAATTTCTTTTTATCATTTCCCTTGTTGTAATACCTTTTGTATAATAAATAAAAATCATAACAGTTCACTACAAGCAGCAAGTTCATTCTCCAAAATGATTCTTCAAAATTAATATAAATTTTTATGAACATTTAGGTTAACTTTTTATGAAAAGGCTTTCCTGAAAGGTAGTTGAAAAATCTGGTCCATGCAGACATGGACATACCACAGTCCTTAGGCAGCCACATAGAATAGAAAGATGGGCTTCAGAGGCAGACAGGGCTAGTGTCTTATTTATCTAGTGCTGCTGTAACAGAAATACCACAAGTGAATGGCTTTAACAAACAGACATTTGTTCTCTCATAGTTTAGGGAGTTAGAAGTCCAAATTCAGGTTGCCAGCTCCAGGGGAAGGCTTTCTTTCTCTGTCAACTTTGGAAGAAGTTCCTTGTCATCAGTCTTCCCCTGGCCTAGGAGGTTCTCAGCGCAGGGACCCCGGGTCCAAAGGACGAGCTCTGCTCCTGGCTCTTCTTGCTTGGTGGTAATGAGGTCCCTCTCCTCTTTGCTCCCTTCTGTCTTTTACATCTCAAAAGAGATGGACTCAAGATACAGTAGATTGTGTCCTGCCTTGTTAACACAACTGCATTTAATCCTGCCTTATTAACACCATAGATGTTAGAATTTACAACACATAGGCGAATTACATCAGGTCACAAAATGAAGGACAACCACACTATACTGGGAATCATGGCCTAGCCAAGTTGACACACATTTAGGGGGACACAATTCAATCCGTAATAGCCAGCTATGTAATTTGTGGGACCCATTACAAAATGACAATGTGGGGTCCTGTTCAGAATACAGGAAAAAAAAGAACTGGCAAAAATTGCATGATGAATACATTTAAAACAATGACAAAAAAAAAAAAAAAGAATAGTTGCTGAGGCTGTTTATATACAACTAAAAACCTCATGGGATTTAGTTCCTTGCTCTGGAGATTTAGGGTTAGGGTTTCATAGGGCATTTCAGTCAATTGGCCTAATAATGTGTTTAGTGCTTCTGTTTTACCTCCTAGCTGGTTGTGCAGTGCCTGGGGTCTTATAAGCTTACAAGTGGCCATCCAAAGCACAGTTGGTCTCTATTCACCTGGAGCAACAGAGAAAGGAGAGTTAGGAATAGGAAGAAGATACAGAATGTGTGGCTAATGGCCTCCGTTAACAACTGCCTCCTTTGCTGTGAGACCAGAAGAAATGGATGATGCCCAGCTACTATTATTGAACGTTTTGATCAAAGATTCCATAGAAGAATCCTGATCAAAAGTGGGAAAACATAAAACAGAATTTCAAATTCTCAAGGACTTTAGATCTTCTAGAGCCTAGGGGGCTAGATGAGCCCCTGAAACTATTGCCCTAAAATAACTTTACACCTTAAACCATAAATATTCCCTGAAGGCTTTTTAAAACCAAACAGTAGTTTAACTTAACTAGTAAAAAAAGTCTGCCCTGAGCATTATGCTTTTTTAGGAACTATCCACATAAGATCCAAGGGACAACAGAAACTTGAAAGATTAGATAGGAACTTAGGAGACAGCGAGTTTATGTTAATGAGGAGAAACAACTCAGAAAAGAGAGTGAGAATGGTTGCATAACTCAAAAAATGTAATTCATGTCACTCAATTGTACATGTAGAAACACTTGAATTGGTGTATGTTTTCCTGTGTATATTCTCAACAACAAAATAAAATTTTTTAAAAAATGCTAAAGTAGAAAACTTTTTTTTCTTTAAAAATTATTACCTATAAAACATAATACGGGTGATAGTGATAAATGAGTAATAACATAAACTTACAAATTGTAAAACAAATTAGTGTTTTTGGTGTAAAATTTTATATAATGCAAGAAAAATAATCTTTTATTTTTGTGATTTCTTTATTGATCAAAGTTTTCTGTATGGCTCTCCTGAAAATTTATTAGGTCATCAAAATTTATAGTTTTAGCAACTTCGTTTTCAGTTCACATAACTGAAAACAATGACAATTGTTGTTGGCAAATTCAAGATCTTACATGAATTTTAATTTTGAGAAGGATCTTTCTGCTGATGTAACTGTTACTGAAGTTGTTAAGAGTATTTTGTAGGCTGTTACCACATTAGGATAGTTTTTAAATAAATTACTTAATAGAAAGTTTAGTGCATTTAGAGCTGATAATTCTTATGGTACAATTTTTCTAAGATTTAACTCTTCATTTAAATCAGTTTCGTGTGAGCATGAATTTAGTTGTAAAATTATACAACGGAGTTTTAATGTTTCCTCTGATATTTCCTTAATTTGTGGAGATTGTCCAAAAAGCAAAAGTGGCTTTATAATTTGTGTATAATTTAAAACATTTGCTTATGCATTCTATGGCATTTTACGGGGCCCAAGTAACCCAAGTAACTAAACCAAGTAGGTATAAGGTAGCTTGGATTTGAACCCAGTGGTCCAATTCAAAAGAACATAGTATTGAAAATGTCTGCTTTTGACCACGATGGAATAACAGGAATAGGATTTACCTTCCCACCTGACCCAACTAAAACAAAACAACAACAAACAAACAAAAAACAAACAATGGTTTTCAGATAATAGGCATAAAGCAGACAAAGGCAACGATGCCTTGGTGAGAGGAAACAAATGAGATGAGCCCTACAATTGCCTCAGCTTACTGCCTGAAGGAAGTTTTCAGGCCAGAGCACTGGGAAAGGGAACTCCGACTGAACTTGACAATCTCCTTGAGATGAGAAGAAGAGCTGGAAGACCATGGAAACAGACAGCTAGAGTTTGCAGGACAGAGTACTGGAAAAGAGAAAGATGTCCAGAGAAAACCCCAGAGATCTACAGATGGTCCCCACTGAGTCCTCAGCTGAGTATTGATCAGCACATAAGTGTGATGAAATTACCCAAGGTTAGGGAAAGAACTACACAAAAGGAGCATAGGGAGCAATTCTTGAAAGTCATAGAAGTCTGGGAATAGTTCGTGTTCCTAACAACCAGAACAAAACACCTCATAATTATTGGAGTATTAGGTGGAGTACTCAAAATAGTAGTGTCTCAGTTGTTGTTGTTGCTGTGTGCCATTGAGTCAATTCCAACTCATACCAACCCTATATGGCAGAACATAACTGCCCCTTAGGGTTTAAAAGCCTAATCAGTTGCCGTCAAGTTGTTTCCGACTCATAGCAGCCTATAGGACAGAGCAGAACTGTCCCATACAATTTCCAAGGAGTGCCTGGTGAATTTGAACTGCCAACCTTTCATTTAGCAGCTGTAGCTCTTAACCATGATGTCACCAGGGTTTCTAAGGCTATAATGTTTCTGGGAGAAGATCACCAGATCTTTTCTCCCAAGGAGCTGCTGGTGGGTTCAAACTGCCAACATTTAGGTTAGCAGCTGAGTGTTTAACCGTTTTGCCACCAGGGCTCCTTAGTGTCTCAGAAGTGGGGCAAAATTAGCCATAGAATAAATGAGCCTCTGGTTTCATCTTTTCACAAAGCTGAACATCAAACAATGTCACTAAAATGTGCATAAGAAAAAGGACTTTTTGGTAATTGCTGTAGGGTCACTATGAGTTGGAATCGACTCCACAGCGATGGGTATGCCATATATAATTTTGAAACAATAACAATAACAACCAAAAAATACATGTGCAGGTATGTATGTATGTGTGTAGGCATAAACGTGTATAGATATGTATATGTGAGTATATATGTGTGTATATATAGGTATATGCATATGTATATGTACACACATCTATGTGACTGCACATATATTCATATATATAATAAAGCACATAGAGGACACAGTTATGAATACTTCTCAGACATAAGCAAACACTTTGCAGAATTGGTTTCCTGGGTTTGAAGGATTAGGACCATAATCTTGTGGGACATCTCAGTGAACTGGCATAATATAGTTCCTAAAGTTTGTGTTCTACATCATAGTTTAGTGAGTAGTGTGTGGGGTCTCAAAACTTGTGAGTAGTCACCTGAGACACAACTACTCTCTACTGTCTGTAGCAGAAGAGGAAGATGGAAACCAAAGACTCAGAGAAGAAACTAGTCGACAGGACTAATAGTCTACGTGAACCACGGCCTCGTCTACCCTGAGACCAGAAGAATTAAATGGTGCCCAGCTACCACTACCAACCATTCTGATCAGGACCACAATAGATGGACCCTGATAGAAAGGAGAAAAATGTGTAACAGAACCTCAAATTCTGAAAAAAAAATTTTAAAAGAAGAAAAGAAAAATAGACTTACTGGACTGATTGGGACTGAAGGATTCCATGGCACTATTTCCCAGAAAGAGTCTTTAAATCTTGAACCAAAACTAGCCCCTGAGGTCTACCTTTTAGCTAAATAACAGATTGGCTCACAAAATAAAGGAGTACTGTGCTCCTTTAAAAATCACCTATATGAGAGCAAACAGTCAATAATTACTTTAAAATAATGTGACAATGTAAGAGGCAGGGAAACCAGATTAATGGAAACAGAATAACCAGAATGAAAATATTGAGAATTTTCACACATTGTGAAGAATGTAACCAGTATCACCAAATAATTTGTGTAGAAATTATTGGATGGAAACCTAAACTGCTATGTAAGTCGTCACCAAAAACACAATAAAGTATTATTAAAAAAAAAAAAAAAAACTGAAAATCAAGACCAAAAAGGATCAAACTTTTTCCAAGTGACTTAATGTCATCCTAGAAAAAAGCTCAAAATTATTTTTATGAGTGCAAAAATATCCAGTGTCCAATAAGGTAAACTTCACAGTGTCTGACATTTAATTAAAAATTACTAGGCATGCAAAGAAGCAGGAAAATACCACCCACGATAAAAATTAAAAATTCAATCAATAAAGAGTCCCAGAAATGACAAAGATAGTAGAATTAGTAGGAAATACACACACACCTTGAAATAACCGTTGTCTATTGTTCATATGTTAAAAATTGTAGAGGAAAGATAAATATGTTAAGTACAGAAGATGTTTTAAAAGTCTCAAATTGAAGAAGTAGAGATGAGAAATGCAATATCTGAAATGCAAACTAAACTGAGTGAGACTAAAAGCAAATTAGATAGCTCAGAAGAAAGATTAATGAAATTGAAGCCATTGAAATAGAAACTAATAAAAAATATATGACAGACAATAACTAGATGGTGCCCAGCTACCACTACTGACAATTCTGATCAGGGTCACAGTAGACGAAGCCTGAGAGAATGAGAGAAAAACATGGAACAGAACTCAATTCTTAAAAAATCCAGATTTACTGGACCAGTTGAGACCAGAGGATTCACTAAGACGATCGCCTTGAGATATTCTTGAAACCTTGGAAAAAAACTATTCCCTAAGGTTACCTTTTAACAAAATAACAGATTGACACACAAAATAAAGGATATTACCCATGAGTATAGTGCTCAATTGAAAAAACAGCTACATGAGGCCAAAACTTCTACGTTAACTCTAAAGCAAAGATGAGAAGACAAGGCGGCAGGGAAACTAGAGTACTAGAAATGGAACAACCAGAACACAAACAGAATGCTGACACATTGTGAAAAATGTACGTAATATTACTAAACAATGTGTGCAGCAATTGCCAAATGGGAACCTGATGTGCTATGTAAACTTTCACTGAAAACCCAATAAAATATTATTAAAAACAAATAAATGAGGAAAAAAAAACGAAAAAGAAATAAAGCACCAACAAGCTGTGGAACGAATTCAAGCAGCTTAATATACGTATCATTGGAGTTCCCAAAAGAATGGAAAGAGGGGGAAATGAAAAATTTGAAAGAAGAATGGCTATTTTTTTTTAATTTGAGGAAAATTAAAAGTCCATAGAGGCAATAAGCTCAAACAACACCAAACATAAAAAAAAAAAATGATGAAAAGTATAATGTAGCACATTATACTTAAAGTTCTTAAAACTGATGATAAAGAGGAAATCTTAAATGCAACCAGAGACAAAAAGACACATTGTACACAAAAGAACAAATATAAGAATAACAGCAAATGTCTCATCCAGAAAAGTGCAAGTCCAAATACAATGGAGCACCACCTTCAAAATAATGAAGAAATTAACTGTTCACCTAGAATTCTATACCTACTGAAAATATATTTCAAACATGATCCCAAAATACTTTTTCCAATACACAAAAGCTGAAAGAATTAATAACCAGCAGACTTCAACTGCAAGAAATATGAAAGGAATTCTTTCATGCAAAAAGAAGATGACACCAGGTAGAAATCTCAAGCTATACAAAGGACTGAAGAACAACAGCAGAAATGGTAAAAATGTGGGTAAATATAAAAGACTATTTTTTAATCTCTTTAAAAGATCATTGACAGCTTAAGGAAAAAATAATAACAATGTACTGTGGGGTAATGGAAACCCTGGTGGTGTAGTGGTTAAGTGCTACAGCGGCTACCCAAAAGGACGACAGTTCAAATCCACCAGGTACTCCTTGGAAACTCTATGGGACAGTTCTACTCTGTCCTATAGAGCCTCTATGAGTCAGAATTGACGGGACAGCAACAGGTTTGGTTTGGTTTGGTGGGGTAATATTTTTAGACATCAGAGACGATAATATCATGCCCCAGGTTTTCATGGAAATCTCTAAGCTTTGCAGTTTTTCTATTTCTAAGGAAAAATATATTTGTCAACTTTCAAGTAGATTATCTTGTGCCAAGACAAGGTAAAGAATGATTTTTTTTCTCAAAACTAGGGTTAAGGAAGGGCTATATGAACTACATGGCTTTTTTCAAATTCTGTTTTGTTTATTTAAAAAGAAGATCTATTGAGAAGAAAAACATTTACAGAGTTTTGGAATTCCATGCTCAGAGAGCTTTTCTCATAAGTGGGCTATAGTCCCAGTGCCTTTAGGTTCCAGGTCTGGAGTCTTTGTTAACTGCTCCCTCAAGACTGGCCTCATGCACGTTTTCACTCAGATGTATTCTCATCGGCTGCATTCGCTTTGAGAGACATAAAGCAAGAAAATACTTAAGGAAAACATTTCAAATGCATTATTAATAAATAATGGCCAGAGGTTTTTCTCTTCATAAATTACCATAAATCTTTCTGAGGCAGACTGAAAAACCACATGTGAAAAGCTGTACATATTTCTACACGTGGATATTTTATAATCAATTATAATAGCATTATAGACCTCATTTCTGCCTTAATATATTCAATTATATATTTAACATTTCCTGCTAACCTTTCCAAATACAGGAAAGCAAATTCCACCTACCTGATTGGTATGTTTGTCTAATGCACATGTAATCGTCATTATCTTTAATTCAACTGGACGTTTGCTTACTTTGGTTTCATAGCTGGGTAACCAGTTATTTACCCAATTTGTAGATGTATTTAACTCCTGTGCCTCAGGGGATTGATTCATACATATTGTTGTCATTATACTTTCTCGTAACAATTTATTTCTCCCAGCAGTTTCATAAAGGGGGTTGGTATAAATGGCCCTTTTTATAGAAACACAAGAGACATTGCACTATATTTCTGGGTGACTTTATGCCAGCCACTAAGGAGTGTTGCCTTAGCCTAGGCAGTTCTAATCCGTTGCATACCCTAGACCTGCCCGACCTTCCAGGAGAACCACAATTTTGGAGACTGTTACAGCAAAGAAGGTAGATATTATTTTGCAAAGTATATTTATAATACAAGTCATCAATAATTAGCAATCCCAAGTAATTATAATTACTAAATATAAGCGACCTTCTCCAAATATTTTTTTTCTTTCTTAATTAACATGTATAATCACAGAAGTAGAGGAAATTTAAAAAACATAGAGGGCAGAGTATAAGGTCTGGATTGGCGGGAGATGTTCGCGTTTTTTGGCATAAGTCACGGTCTTGAAAGGAGAAACGTAGCTTGAGTGCAAACTCTGCATCTGCGTTTAATTCAGAGCGTTTTGAAGAATGCGTATTCAGCAATGTGACTTTAAGGCTCAATCAGTGTAACGTGACCAAAAGCTCAGTGAGAAGTGAATCAGTCAGCTAGTTGTTTTGTTTACAGACTCGAATGTTTTTATCACTAAATTGATTTTTTGTTGTTGTTTGAATAGGTTGGTGGTATTAATTTTATTTAATACATGTTAACCTGAAAAAATATGAACATTTTCTAAAATAATACTGGTGCTATGACATTCACCTCAATTTAGATTACTAAAATTAAAAAACTCAACCAAATCCATGTAGAAATGATCTTAATGTTTTCAGACCTGTTGATTCTCTCTGTTCTATTAATTTTTCCTCCTTTTTTTCTGGAAAAAAAAATGAAATCTTTGACAGCCTTCTTATCGGTCCATTGCACCTTAACAGGTCGTAAAGGTATTAAATGGAGAGTGTAGAGGCCCAGAGGCACCAACCAGGTCTTTGGTCTTCACTGACTGAACCCTAAGCAAGTACATGAGCACTATCGCATCAGGCCCTAAGCCAAATTCTCCACTGCCCATGGGTGGAAATTTTTGTCCAAATCACTGGAGCAAAATATTTTTTCATGAAGTACTTCAAAATTTTTGATATCTATCGACAACAGGCATTGTTGCTGTGCGCTGTCAAGTCAATACCAACTTATGGTGACCCTATATGATAGAATAGAACTGCCCCATAGGGTGGCACAAGGATTAAGCCCTTGGCTGCTAACCAAAAGTTCGGTGATTTGAACCAAGTAGCTGCTCTGCAGGAGAAAAGACGTCAGGCATACAATGATTCAAAAAAAGAACCAAATTTGATAACCAAATGATATAGGATATAAAAGAGGGTCAGTTTAGGGAAAGGGGGGTTGATAGTGAGTAACAAAAATCATTTTGGGTGACACTGTTACCTTATTATTTGCTCAATCACATCATAATTGGAAATGTCCTGAAGGCATTTGGAGATCCTTACAGGTCTGATGTAGATTTCTGTGGAGATTGTTGCAGTAATGGCCCCCAGTGAATCACACCTCCAGAGTCAAGTCCCTTTGCAATGGGACTTTCCTACTCTTCCCAAGGTGACCAAAACCCATTGCCGTCTAGTAGATTCCGACTCATAGTGACTCTATAGGACAGAGTAGAACGGCCCCAGGGGATTTCCAAGGAGCACCTGGTAGATTCGAACTGCTGACCTCTTGGTTAGCAGCCATGGCTCTTAACCACTACGCCACCAGGGTTTCCTCCCAAGGTGAAGTAGGATCTATTTCCCTACTCCTGCTTTCACCAAGGGAATGTGGCGAAACTGACACTGTGAAACTTCCAGGGCTAGGTTAGAAAAATCCTTGCAGCTTCTTTTTTCAGTCCCTGAAACCCTGGCACTACGTGGTATAAAGAATCCCGGGATGAAAAAGAAAGGGATGCCCAGTCATTCCAACATCCCAGCCAGCAGAGCTGAGACCCCAGACATATGAAAGAGGCCATCTTAGACCATCTTCATAGTCAAGTCACTAGCTGACTGTGGCTACGTAAGTGCACCCAAGAAAGACTAGAAAAGAACAACCAAGTCAACTCAGAGATGTATAAGTCATTATTATTTTAAACCACGAAGTTTTGGAGTGGTCTGTTACACTGCGATAGGTAACAAAAACAACTGATTATATAAATGTAGTTTTTATCCAAGATCATAATTGAGTTCATGAGAGTGGCTGAATGACCTGAGAGAAAATCAACTCATGCCTAAAAGTTGGGAGTGGGGAAGAAAAGTGGATTCAGTGTTCAAATCCTATGCCCTCCACAGTTAGATTTTATAGTATATACTATATAAACCTGTATACTTAAAATGTTATAGCTTCTTTTGATCCTCACAACTCTGTGATGTTGTCAGAACAGAGAGATTAAGTTATGTACCCAGTGTCCAAAGCTAATAAAGTAATCGAAAAAGGTCTCATACTTTTCAGTCCAGTGCTCG